>NC_092422.1:18601631-18920797 GCF_036169615.1 Heliangelus exortis | reverse complement strand
GTGACCAGCTCTGTGTGCTCCCTGGCAGAGATCAGCATCACTTCAGGGCCCAAGGCCACTGATGATTTCTTTTTGGTTTGCCTGCTACATGTTTGTTTAGCAAGATAACAGGTAGAAGAGAAAAAGTAATAGAGATTTTCAGGGCTGAGAATTTCTACAGATGATGAAGAAATCTGGTCTTGACTCCCTTGGGAATGACCTCCTGAAATGATTGGTTTGGACTCCAACTCATTTCAGGGGAAGGGAGAAGGGGAGCTGGAGGACAAAAAGTGGGAGACGAGCTCTATTTATACTTAACTGGTATGAAACGTTAGAGGTCAGAAATAAAATGCCAATTACATGTAGACAAAGCCTAAACACGGTAGGAACTAAAAAATTACAAGGAGTAGCTTTTGAGCCAGACAAAAAGAAGGTAATCATGAGCAAGATTTTCCATGAATGAGTTGTCTGACAGTGAGACCAATATTGGTGCATACTGATGCACAACAGAGATGGGTGGTAAAAGGCAAAGCTGATTATCAAGAAGGTTGTGAAAACTGATTTAGAAAAGTTGTTTCAGACTGAAATACTTCTTAACTCAAGGATCAGTTCCTGCAAGGATCAGTTCCTGCTAAAACCCATGAAAAGTGGAATACCCACACAATAAAAGGAAAAAAAATGAATTAAAAAATGAGTAGAGCATTTCTGAACAAGGTGTTATTACTGTGCAGTACCTTAAAATTTCTTCTGCTTCCTGGCTATCGATGGGTATTACTAATAAACAGTCATACTTTTTTCTCACTTTCCTTTTGATTAATCAGTTTTAATATTTTCTTTCGAGGTGAGCATTTTTTGACAACTATATTTCTAGGGCATCTGTGTTCTGCACCTTCTTGGCATCCTGCTTAATCAGGTTTAAATCAGAATCATGTAGAATCTTGCAAATAGCTCTCATTCATTAATTAACTTTTTTGGTTTTCTAGAGATCATGCTTCCCTTCTTCATGGCTGTATCACACCAGCAGATTGTGTTTATCAACAACCTTTATTATCATGAATATGGTTAGAAAATGATTCTCTAGATTTTAAAAGAAACATATTTTCAAGAAAATACATAAAATTACATTGTATATCTTTATATATAGAAGATATACACAGTATATAACATATGCAAGTTTTATTATTTATTTATTTCTTAAAGTATATTGATAATCTTTTCATAGACTGCAGGACAGAGGCAGGATGCATGCTGACACTGCACTATTGCTCATGGTACCAGTCTGTCTCCAAAACCCAGTTTAACACCCCCCATTTCACACATCCAGCTCCTCTGGTCTGTCATGATCTCTAGTGGGAAGATGCAAGAGTGAAAAATGAGAGATCCCTGCACTGTTTTCCACAGCTATATCCATTGAGGTGTGAGGAGATTACTACATAAGGATCTTTTAATCTTTCTCACCTGAGCGTATTTATTTGGGTTGTAAATTATGGCAAATAATGTGTTAAACATGACTCGATTCTGACTGTTGAACATTAATGCTGGCTCCTGCCTATCTCACACTCTGTGAGACATCATGCTTAAGAAGCCATGAGCCACCATTGCTTGGGTGAAACATCTTCTCATGTAGGAAAGGATCCAAATAAATAAACCCATCCTGGCAGTGACACAGCTCTGAGCTGGCCACAGATGAACAACCTGCAAAAGCACAACACTGTTTCTACATAATTTTACAAACACTTCCCATAAAGTCCTTCCATGGTACACAAAGAAACAAGTTCATAGCAGGAAAAGCTGAATCGGTTATTTGCATCTGCATTCACCACAACAGAGCACAGGGGAATCTCCATGCTGACACCCTGCCAGACAGAAACTACACGGAGTAACTGCCTTGAAGTGAAGTATGTGTAAAGAAGTAGATAAAATGAAGAGTAAAAAACAGGACCAGATGTTTCACCTCTACATTTTCAAAACCAAGTTATTTTAATAACATGGGAGTGAAATATCTGAATGACTGTCCGTGCTTGTAATTTTTGTTTTAAATCCCCTTGGTTCTCACAGGGCTGGAAAGTGACTGATGAGAGCAGTTTTCATAAAGGGTTCCAACACAGAGCTAAGGAACTACAATCCATCTGAACAGGACAGTTTCACAAGACTTTTAATAAAAAAAATAAAATTATAGGGTACATTAATGTCACTGGGGAAAGTCAACATGAGTTTTGTTAGTGCAATTCAAGCCTCATGTACCTACTTGGATTGAGTGAATCAGCATAAAGGGATATAGGAAATCCCATGTACCTGTATTTCCAAAGGCTTTTGAGTTCACTGCCAAAGGTTTTTGTGGAATTTTAAGTGGTCACAGGATAATACTGTATGGCTATCTGGAAAACTAATTGAAAGACATGAAATAAAAATGGACCTATATGAACATACAGAGAGAATACATAGAATATATATGCATATTTACATATGTGAAGCCTATATTGGTCCTAAGAAGCAGTGAAACAATTCTGAGTTTCACACTGATGGTCTGAGCTCAGCTGCCCGTTGTGACGTGGTTTCAGCCTCCTGGAAGCATCTGCTTCTGTGCAGGTGCTTTTCTGTGGTCCCATCCCTCTGGGAAGGCTGAGCTGAGGTCTCTGCCTGTGCATCTTTCACAGCATTTTTGCTCTTAATGTAGAATTTTGTCCCTCCACTGGTGGTGTCAGTATTAATAACAGAAGAAGCCCATCTCCTGAATTGGAACACTTGGTGTCAAAGCCAGCTCTTCACATCAGCTGTCCCCTACCTGCATTAAGGAAGGAGGGAGGGCTGCAGTGCACTGCAGTAGTTAATACATCTCCTGCCCTGGGCAAATGGGGACAGTCAAGCTGCAGAGCTCCAGCTGGGCTGGATGCCATGCTCTGGCAGAACTGGCTTTTGCATTTTAGTTAGAGGGTGAATACATCATTGGGGTACAAATGCACCAAAACATCTCTTTCTTATGATTCGGTAAGTATCTAAACTATGCATATATATATTTCAATAATGAAAAGTATAGTTAATGAAAGAGCAGTGTGTCAAGATAATCTGAGCCTAAATTAAATTCTCAAAGGACTATACAATTCCACCATTGGTGGTGCTAACACTAATAGCCTGGGCTGGCACCATACTAATAACTCTGGGCTGGCTCTGGAAGACAAGGCTGGTATTTTAATCACTCTAGCACTAATAGCTTGCCCTTGCTGGCATTATAATTGTTGTGGTACTAATAGCCTGAGCAACATGGTATTTTAATAATGCTGGATCACAGCCGAGAAATGTTGATTCTTAATGAGGTTATCAAGAGGTCTACCTTAGATATGATCAATTAAAAAATGTAGAAATCACTATTTTAACTTAAAATGGAAGCAAACTTGCAAACTTGGGGAGTCTTGGTGCTCACAGTTTGGGACACTTTTCAGTGAGACCACCCCTGTCTTTCCCATTTTTTTTAATTTTTTTTTTTAAAACTTATTTTTGCTGCAGCAAAAATACCTTTAAACCACATGTTAGTTTCTTGGGACAGTTGGAGTGTTTGTGCTGCAGTGTTTGCTGTGCTAAGTATGACAGTGATTTTACTACAACATTCAGCTAATGCAGTCCCAAATATTTAACCTCAGACTATAAACCTCCTATTGTTGATATTTTATAAATAAATTTATAAACCTCCTACTATTGTTGGTATTTTAAGAAATTAATTCAAATTGTAAGCAATTCGGTTTATCTTTAATTATCACTAACTAGTTATCCACTGGACATGCACTGATTTCAAAGAGCTCATTTGATCTTTGCTGTTGTATAGTGAGGGTCATTAGCAGATGGATTTTGCAGGAAGTTTTTATGGACAAGCTTCGTTTTTTATCCCCTTTAATTTGAGGCTGGGAATGCTGGGGGGTGAGGAGATGGATTGAGTAAGCAAGAAATTGCCCATTTTTCTCCAACAGCTGAGGAGTGTGATCTTGCAATGCCTAGAAAAGTGTAATCAAGTTGTAGAGGAATTAGACCTTTCTTTATGAAAATTAACTGTGGTTATGATTTTGAAGTTTGTTTCCTATTTCTCATAGTGTCTATATCATCTCTGCTGACATTTTCCACAATGTTAAAAGCAGTGTGAGCCCTGTCATAACATCTGAAGTGTGTCCATTACATAAATGTAGCCCGTTGCCACTTAAAGGGAGATTTCATCTCTCCATGAGGGGACACTGGTACTGACTGTGGGCTGCAGGTAGGTGCTGAAAACATTTTCTCAGTCTGGAGCATTGCAGCAGCATGGTGTGCTGCAGGGCTGAGTGACAGTGTGTGTGTTTTTTGGCTGTCCCCAGCTGAGTGCTGACTGGTGGGAGTTCACCTCTCCTCACTCTGCCAAAGCCATGGTGCTGCATGGCAGGGGATGCAGTCCTGTGCCTCCATGGGCACCCTCCAGAGGCCATGGATGCTGGGAATGCTGTGTGAGAGGAGGTTTCCTGTTTGGGGAAGAGGGAGGTGAAATAAAAGAAGCAAAGAAGTGAGAAGAATGGTTCTGGCTGAGGGAGGAGGTGAGTGAACTTTGTAAGGCATCAGCCTTGTGGGTGACCCAGTTGAGTAGATGGCTGAGCCTCACCCATGTCAGTGCCCATAGAAGTAATACCAAGCTCAGCAGTGGTGAGGAGTCTGTTATTTTTACTTGATTTTCACAGCAGGGATGGTGAATTCATCAATGAAATGTTTATTTTTGCCTTAGTTCTAAAATGTCCCTGGAAGGGAAATTTGCCCTTCACCTGCTTCCTACATGGGAGGCCCAGCTGCTCTTTCAGGCTCAGTTTCCAGACACAGGGCTGCCATCAGCTCACATTCTTCTGTAAGAAGATTTCTAATAATGTTAGTAGTTTTTAATCTATTTTTTCACTCTAGGAAGGGGATTTCAAAATAGGACTCTTCATGCCTGCTGCTTAAAAAGAACGGGAGCATTTTGTGAGAGAGTGTATTTAAAGCTCTCTCCTTTAGACGTCCTCTCCCCGCATTGCCTCCTCTCCTTGCTATGCTTCCTGTGTCGCCCGTGGCATCATTCCCATCCCCCTATATGGATTTTTTCTTCTTCCAGGGTCTGACATTGATAAACTGAGCTGGTGCCACCCTACTGACCTACATGGCCAGCATAGCCCTGGGCAGCTGTGGCCAACACATGTGCCCTGCTGGGGAAT
This sequence comes from Heliangelus exortis, assembly GCF_036169615.1. NCBI lineage: Eukaryota > Metazoa > Chordata > Aves > Apodiformes > Trochilidae > Heliangelus > Heliangelus exortis. The sequence continues at coordinate 18,915,620 of NC_092422.1, read as the reverse complement.
CAGGCGTCATTCTCAGCGTGCCACCGCGCTGGGGCTCCTGCTCTCAGCAGCTAAAGTTAGGAGTATGAGGACAGCTGTGTGAGATCATTGAGCTGAAGGACCTTGTCCAGCAGGACAATGTTTGGGAGACTGGTGCTCTGTGTTTTCCTGGCTAAACAGCCTGCTCTGCCTGGTTACAATAAGCTTTTGTTTACTTGAACTCAAGAGAGGATTTCTTACTGTGACCATGGTGAACTTCAGTAAAGCTGAGATGTGATCTCCAGAAAAAATGTGTTTACTTTTATTTCTGCCCTACAAAAAGAAATAGAGAAGGGCCAGATTTGTTGATTACTTGCATTCAGTGCCTCCTGACTTTTCATGATCAGGACACTAAATATGAGGATTCTAGCCTCCTCCAGTCAGTTGTTTGTAAGTAAACTCTAAGCTTTATATGATATATATATATATAAGCCTTATGATAACACAAATAACTTACTATTGGACATGCTTTGAACATGAAGCATTAAGGAACAGACCTACTTTCCTTGGAAGATTAAATGTATCCTTTAATATTATAGTGCAAATGGCTCTTAGTATTTGCAGTGTTATTTTAACCTTCAAGGTGAGAGGAGTCAGCCTCAGCTCATTGGCAGGAAAACAGTTTTTTTCACCCAAAAGCAGCAGAGTCATAGTGAAGTCCAGGAGGTCTTCAAGGAGGAGTCCTCTGTCTGAACCAAGCTGCAATAGCACTGTTTTTTCTTCCTGTCATAATTTCTTTTCTGTGCCTCTGCAGGTGTTACCCTGTAGACAAGCTAATTCTAATGCATCTTTTGTGCAGCCAAGGACTGCAGGGGGAAAAGAGAGTTTCAGATTCCTATAAGTCCCTAATCTCATGCTTTTGGGCAGTTCTGAAGCTCTTGTGAAGTGCTATATTGGGACAGCAATTCAAATTAATACTCAAGGGTGGGAAGGAGGTGTTTGTGGCAGTGGGTTGCTGGACAGGGGGGATGAACAGCACTCCTCACTGGACACATGGGGTAAAAAGCAGAAGGGTTGCCAAGATTAGAAGAGCTCTCAAATGAAAGGCTTCAAGGTTTTTCTTGAAGACCAACATCAGAGGTTAACATGGGCAAGTAAGGTGAGAGAATGAAAATTCTTCTGAGGTCTGCTTTGCACACAGGTGTTCACATGAATGTGAAGCACATAAGGAGCTACGTTTTAAAATTAGTAAGTGCTAACAGGTACCTGGAAAAGAGAAACCAAACTCAGGATACTACTGGTAGCACATGGACTTTGTAGTCCTGATGTAACCAGCATCTGAGAAATTAATTTAAGACAGTCCTAATAAGCAAGAGACTGGTGGTAAATGAGAGAGGCAGGAGGAGAAGAGTAGAAGTATTTACTAAAGCTGCTATACACACACAGGTTATCAGAGGGGAGTGCTTTAAATTATAAATATTTTAGAATGTAAGTATTCTTTGACACAGCAGAATAGTTCAGAAATCAAATAAATAGAAAAATCAGTTCTTTCTATTGTATAAGCTGAAAGAAATGCAAAAAGAGAATAAACACTGCAGCAAAACTTTGGGAAGTAAGTTTGAATGACAAAAAACACCAAAATTGGCTCTGTTAAATGATATATTTACTTCAAATATAAGTTATGCCTGGAATAGCAACTCTGCAAAAAGTGTCATTTTGGCTTTCTGTCTCAGTATCCCTCTCTATATAACAGCTGCCCTGTGCCTGTACTTCATAGATTTGTAGCCTGAGCTTAGCCAGGACCATATCTCTTTAAAAAAAAAAAACACCACAGACAAAGAATGAAAAACCCAGGCTGGGAAGGGGGAGCTAAAGCCTGTGCTGCATTGGGCTGGTTGAATTCTCCGGGTTGCAGCAGCGGTCACGGAGCCCTCTGCAGCCTGCTGATTTTGCAAAAGAGGGGCAAAAAGAAAATTTTGTGGTCCAGATGCTGGCAAACACAAGGAACCAATGGAATAAGTGGAACAACGAGCAGACAAGCATGTGGAAGCAGTTTATGAAGAAATAGTTAAATACTGAGCTTTGTCCCAGCAGATGCTGTAAGTATGAGGTCAATAGCAGATCCTGTGGGCACTGCAGTTGTTCATGGGAGATGTTTTATGGATATTCCGATGCTTTTAGCACTTACAGGTGGAGAAAGCATTGACTGTGACACGTTTAATAGTGTATTTAGGCAAATAACTGTACTGTCTGTGTCTCTTGTCTGTGTTGGGTGACTGATGAGCTGCAGTCTGCTTGGCAGGGTGGGTGAAGCATAGGACTTTTCACATGAGCTTGTTCTTCTTCCCTGATGGCTTGTCTGGGCTCTGCTTTATAGATGTGCTACCAGATTGCTGCAGTACCACCCTCCCTGTGCAAGGGCCTCTTTCTGAATTTCAGCACTGCCTTGAAGCACTGGGATACACAATACATTTTTTCACGCTGCTGTGGCTGATTTACTTTAAAAAAATCCTAGAATTATTTGTTACACAAACTTACTTCATGCCAAATCACCCTTCTTCATTTTTTCTTATGCATGCAGTTTTAGAAAGCTTATGAAATTCCAATAGCTTTGTGTGTTACTATTTGGAGACTGGTTCTTAACATAGCTCTCCCAAAGAGAGTGCCAAGTATGATTTATTACTCAAAGGAATGCACATTTTCCTTTCTTCGGTCTGTTTCTAGCAGTACATTTTTAAATGTAAACATTTGTTCTTATGGAATCCAATGCCTCATTATTTGGCAAACGATTTGATGCTTTTTATTCTGCATATGCCCTAATGATCTAGTACAGCTTTAAAACCAAGCAAAAAAGCAGAGCTAGGCTAAGTTTACTGCACTGTATTTCTCAGCAGTTTTTTTTTTTCGTAATCAGGCAAAATTTTTATATTGTAGCTAAAACTATGCATGTCAGCAGACAAAACAACTAAGTAATGAGTATTTTCCTTGTTATTTTATGAGAATATTAAATTATTTTTCATCTGTCTAAATACTGCATAAGACCATGGTAATTTGCTCTAAAACAAAGAATGTCATCTATTGATGGGCTCTGCAGTTGTACCTGGGTACTTACCCAGCTGCTGCAGAACCCCTGGGAGATTTCACCCCTGTAGCAGAAGTAACAGTGGGGCAGCTGTGACAAGCAGCCTGCACAACAGATGTGTTGAGGAGGATGAGTAGATGATGCAAGGAGGAGTCTTCTTTTGTGCATCTCTTTTGGGACTTGGCAGTACTGCAGCTCCTGATGCTACTGCCTGCAAGTAGCTAAACCCTTCTGCCCCTGTCATGCTGATCACCTCACTGGGGACATAAGACAGAGCCTCCCTTACACTGAGAAACCCACAGGGAAATTTTCCCAATATTGCTTTTGGAGTTGTCTTCACCTCATATTCACATTCATATTACAGCTCTGTCAGCTGTTTATTTGCACAACTTCTTATTGCCTGCTACCAGAAATTGAATTACAGGAGACACAGTTTAGCCCTTAATGAGCTTACCACAAATTACTGTTACCTAGGGAGTGCTCCAGCAGTGAATGTGAATGCTGAGGATGTTGTATTGTCAGTGCTTGCTCTTGTCCCTTCCTCTCCTCTGTCAGTACTGTCACCCTTCCAACAGCAAGCAGCATCTCTGGTTTGAAACATGATTTCCAAAGGCTGAGAAAATAATCATTTGCATTGTCATGAGAGCCTTATAAGAATACAAACAGAATAGAAAATCTCAGTCCCACATAGAGAATTTCTTTTCCCATACTGATAATGTGCAGGACCATGACATAATTCAATTACATACAATTGTTTTATAGGCTGCTTACTGTTGTGTGAAGACAGTGGGAAAAGCTCAGCTCCTGTGTACTTCTGTTGTTTCCAGCAGAATTATACTGGGGTGAATTTGGCGTTTTCAAGGCCAGTTCAAAAACCTTTTCTTTCTCCCTCTCTTCTTAATTACTTTCCTGTTTCTCAGACATGATTTTTATGGCCTCTATGGCAAAAGGCTCAGATTCATAAATAATATGGAGGATCTAAAATTCCCAAGTTAGGATCATGCTCAACTGAGGCTCCTTGTAAAGTCAATGGAAATAGAGGGGTACTTGCAGGAACACAGATATACCACATTCCCCAGATTAGCCAGTGGTCATTATCATTCACAATGTTTGGGGCTGCTTGGACCCTACTCTCAAAAACACAGTTTTGAAATTACTGGATGAGTGTTTGTTGTTAAAATACATGAAACTGTATTTTCTTGAAGAGTTTAAAGAGTGTCTAGCTGCCTAGTTTTATGAACCCTTGAAAAAACACAGTTTTAAAAGACTGCATGTCAGATTTTGAAGTATTTGATCTTTTTGAAAATTTAATGTTTTCTAAAATATGCATTAATTTGTTCAGCAATATTTTTATTTTACACACAGTTATTTTTTCTGCCTTAGCTAAGAAATACTACAAGGTGCCCATTTGGTGTAGCTGATTTTTTCTGTATATCATATTCAGATTTTTCTTGTCTTTAATGGATATAGTTGCATTCTAGCAGTCTTGAAAAAAATCTTTAAATGGGCTGGTCTAGTATACTATCATTTTTCATCTTCTTTTTGACCAGCTCAGTAGAGGAGGGTTGCTGTTTTTGGTAGTGATAGAGATACACAGAGTGTGAGGAAGGAAGTTTTCACACTGTCTATGAAGACCTATGTGTCTTTATGCACAAAAAAATTCAGACTAGAAATAAATAAAGCTTACCTGTCTTCCCTAAACTTACCTGTAGAAACTATCTCCACCCAGGAGAAACCAAAATAAGGCAGCATTTCTGATAGGTGACGATTGTACTCAGGACACGAAGGCACAGGCCTTTTGAGCTTCTCTGGTGACCTCTCAGGAGGGTATAAATGTGCCCCAGACTCCTCTTGGTGGTAAGGTTTGGCCTCTTATCCTACAGGAAAATGATGCAGCTGGTTGTCAGTCACCACCTACATGAGATAAGACAGCTGTTGGAAAACAGTAAAACAGTAAAGGTCAGAGCTTTAAGGCTCTGGCCTCCTGAAGAAGGAAATAATGATGTATTTAAATTACCAGTTTTAGTTAAAGCTTCAATGAAGCAAAAGGAGATGCCTGCACCTTGTTTTAGGACAGGATAATTCACCTTGCTGTATTTTTGTTAGTTATATGTGGTATGTGGTGGAGCTTTGCAGCATAACAGCAAAACTACCATTAGGTTTTAACTGATGTAAGCTGAGATCCTGGAGAACATGATAGTAGCTTCAGAGTGGTCTGATGTGCTTTACAAGAAGGCACCAGCTGTTGCTGAGTCCTGTTCCATAAAATAATTCTCACTATGAAAGAAATTTTAAATGTCAGGAGATGTCTGGAAACCCGTTGGGAGAGAAAGAGAATTGCAGTACTCAGCTCTCTGGCCTTGCTTATGCTACCTGTGCTTTCCCCATAAGTGTTCTCCTGGAAACCTCTCTCTTCCTCCTCAAATATCTCCCTCCATATTGTTCTTATTGTCCTTCCCAGGCCAATTCCTATGGGAATTACCACTTCTGATAACCTCTCATGAGGTTTTTTTGTATCAGCAGTGTCTCTGCTCTGCCCTAATCTTCCAGCAGCATCTTGCATTTCTCCTGCTCCCCAAGGATAAATTTGGAGGCCCTGGCTCCAAATCTGTATTGCGAAATAATCTGTGCTCCTTTGTGCTTAGAGGTGCAGCAAGCTCTTGCCTACATGGGACCACACCAAACATTTTCTGAGCAAGGCTCTCTGGATACAGCAGTGCACAGAAAGCCATGGAGCAGGCTGTGCACTGGAGGGTTTGTTGTTTTTTTACGTGGAGTCTCTTATCGGGTGCTAAAAAGTAATTTTCACCTCATGATCTTCGTGTTCATTTTGGACTGGCATTGCAAACACTTGGCTCTAGGCATAGGCTTGTGCTACCCTGCCCAACCCTGTGCCATGCAGTATCCCAGCCTAACAGTGTTGATCCACCACAGCAAATTAGATTTAAGAGTTAAGAACCTAAAGCACTTTCAGGCTTCCTTTGGCTTCTCCTGTCAATGCTAAATACATCTCTTCAAATCATATTGGTTGGTTGAGGTTTGCACAATGTATGTACATGTACATGGGGACTTTCCCCAGATGCCAACAGTGGTGTGGAAACTCATCACTTTGGAACATACACAATTACATACAATAAATTATTTGGTTGCATATGTTAGAGAGCATTCTCCTACTGCATAAAAATGGATCATGAGGTCTGGAAGAGCTTTTCAGTCTCTTCTGAGAGCCCACAAGACTGATTTATTTCACTTTCTTATGCGCTGTGATGAGGATGATGTCAGAAAAGTTGTGCCTTCCCTGTCTTATAAATAATAAAGGAAAAAGACCATTTCTCCTCTTTCTCTAATGGATCAGTGTTATAGCTGGATGGAAAAGGCACCAGCTTGCTTTATGGAACATAATGGAGTAGCCAAATGGCTCTCAGTTGTTTCTATTGATCCCAGGGGCTCCTGCTTGTCCCTTCACCCTCATCTCTGGTACCCCATCATCATGCAAACCACTACTTTGTTTAAGAGGAATGGCAATAATCTCTTGAAGTTTTATTAAAACAAAGCAAAATAAAGCAAAGCAAAACAACACAAAACCAAGACAGAAATAACAGAACAAAAAACATTTGGTCAACCTAAAATACACAATATAACAATCTTACAAGTACCCTTTCAGTGGAGCTTCATTTATTAGTTATTAATCTAGCAACTCCAATCTTAAATGTGCTTCTCCTTTCTGTTGCTCGCAGAGAGAGGTTGCTGTTATAAGCTTCTCATTAATCATAATTTTGACTAATGAGGTGCTGTCTAATCAAGTAGTTCAAAACACTCTGCAGACGCTCAGGAATGCAGCTTTATGATTACCCCTGCTGCTTAATATAGGTGGTTGTAAAGGAAGAGATGTCAAATCAGAGGAGCACTAAATCTTGTCAGAGTTCCTCTAACAATCTCTTTCAATAACAGTTGCTGATGTCAATTAGACCTGCTAAACAAACAGGCTGCATTTCGGAGCTTTCACACTGCTTTGCAGCAAGAGCAAAGGAGTAAATTTGTCTCAACTTTTAAAATATTGAGCCATGTCAAACCAAATCTCTGTTAATCTCCTTGCTTCTGCAATACTTGGCTTTCCTAGGTGAAAATTTTCAGCATAGTGTGTCCCGGTTTAGAGACAACCCCCCCTACTTAGGAAGAAATTCATATAGATTAATTCCCTGCTTAAAAGCATACTAGTCATAGACAGAAAATGCCACACCATTTGTCATGTATTTTAGCTGACAAATGGCATAGAGATGAAAACACTTCTGGTCATGTCTGTCAAACTCTAGCCATACTCTTATAAGTAAGTAGTGATCTTAAGAGCATCTTCCTGCTGCTTCTATAAAAACTGTAGGCTTGGAGAAACAGAGGAGCAGAAAGATAATGTATTTATTTTTTATTAATATTAGTAACTGAAAATAAAATTTGGCCGTGCAATAAACACTGCAGAAGTGTTTATTTGTTGGTCTGAATAACACCCTTTGCCAGGAAGATGAATAGCACTCATCTGAGCTTGTCTCACTTTTTATTCTGTTTCTGAAACAGCTCCCTGTACTTTGCAAGAAGATTTTTCTGGTTCCCATGTGGAAGTGTCCTGGAGAAAGAAGACAGCCTGCGAGATATTCCCCACTTTTTGCTTATGGGCCTGCCCCTCTCCATGACATGAATTATGGAGGCATACAGCATTAAGCCTGTTGTAGTGACTTTATGCTACAGAAGTACCATTTTTACACAACCTAACCATCAGTATTTCAGGCCTTTTGACCTAAGAACCTTACCATTCCCTCAAAACTCCCACAAGTCTGGAAAGGCCACAGGAATGTCACATGGGGCACAGGCACCCAGGAGCAAGGGTATGCACTGGGTGCATGGCCCAAATCTACCCAAGTTTTGGCTTGGGCACATGTAAGTCAATATGCAGCACTCTGACTGCGGACCAGTCCTACTTTTGGGGCAGAGGGCTGGAGCAGCATAGACACCACCTCAGGACCATGTATGTTTCCAAGATGGAAAGAGAGACACTGTCCACCTGGTCTTAAGGCTAATATAAATTTCTGTAAATGTAAATGGTCTTTTATGTGCAGGATGGGACCTCTTCTTAACCCTCCTGCTTTCTGACTTTATGGTGTTGTATAAAGTGAATTTTCTGTCTGTCCTAAATCTTTAGTAACACAGCATCCTTTGCTTTTGTAGTTAGCCTTGCACTACTGTTACTGACTCATATACTGTTGAGCAAATTATTTTCCTGACTAGCCACCAGAGTAAGGCTGCCTTGCTCTATGCCTTTATTGATTCTTTTCTTTTCCAAAGAATCAAGCATGAGCTGCCTGTCCTTACTTTCAAAGTCTTTGCCATTCTCATGCATGCTCTTCTCTAGTACCATGAATATGATCTTTCTTTTTGGCTGGCTAATAATGACATTCTCTCATGTTTCCTTGTTGGCTTTTTCAATTGAATCTCACTTCTGCACCACATTAGTTCAGAGGTTACTACATGCTGATCTAAATCAAGTGAGGATGACGAGGATGATGTCTGAAACCACATCACATACTGTGGCTGTATATCCCTAACAGCTTGCACTAACAGGAAGGAAGGAAATTGTAGTTGCCTTTATCTCTTCCCTGCCTTTCCTCATGACTGTCCTCATAAAAATATCTTAGAGAACTCTACCTGGGAAATGAAGTATTGAAAATGGACAATCTTTCAGCTATTTCAGTGCTATGGCAACTCCATGGCCTGCTAACAGGCTGTGCACAGAGGAGCTCTGTGGGGTTACAAGGAATCTCCTGGAAGAGAACAGTGCCCTGATGTAATAGGCTCTGAGAGCCTATTTTTGGAAGAAAGCTGATCAGTCTCCAAAACTGACACATTTCTCTGCTTGTATCTCCTTTTGGAGGGCTGCCTGAGGATCTCATTGCTTTTATGATTAATTTTTCCCTCTCTAGGCTCAGTTTTCTTCTGGGACAATTTAAATCTGTAAATGTTTGTACTCACAGGATCTGATAGGTTAAACAGGACTTCTTTTCCTTTGCTCGGTTGCCTAATAGATTTACAAAGTATAATCTCACATTTTCTTTGCAATCTTTTCTTCCATTCTTCTTTGGCTAAAAAGATCAGTTTCTCTTACTCTCTGCTAAGAGAACAGGCTGATTCCTTTGGCTGTCCCTGTGGTTTCAAGTCATGTCCCTGGGGAACTCGAATTAGTTTCTTATAATCATCTGCCACAGAGCTGGTTCTGTATCTATCATTATTGTAATAATTTCCATCTCTTGCTTAACTGATAGTTTTCAGTGTGGTCAGTGTTTCTAAACTTCACAAGATGAGATTTATGCCATTCTTTCTCTGGAAAATATTTTAAAATTAAATTTATTAGGTTGATTTTGCATTGCTTGTTATATTTTAACTGATTTTGCATTTGCTGTCATGTCTTTAATTCATCTTTCCTTTCTAAAGCCTTGCACATTATTGATGTTGCAACATCAACGGATCTTAGAACAGATCCAATGGATCTGTAGTTGCCCAGACCACTTTTTCCACTCATATACTCAACTCTTTTATTAAACCTAGTTCCTACTAACATTGCAATTTTGGGTTCTAGAATTCTTGGACTAAGATAATTTAGTTTCTTCCAAATAAAATGAGTTAACTTTACCTCAGTTAGGGAATTTCAGTTTCTGCATGTTTGTAGTTTTTTTTTTTCCTACTATTCATGCAATATTGGTCCCTGTATTGAATGTTAAAAATCAAAGTGAATGCTACTTGCCTCTATTACATTTCCTCTGTTATAGGGTGTGCATGAGGCTTCTGAGTAAAAAACATCTTATCTTAAACTGTGCCCAGAAATCCTTTGGAAGCTGTTGCAGTGTAGGAGAGGCCTCATTCAGTGAAGTGGTGCAATGCACACAATCTGCAGTGCCAAAACTTCTGTGAAGGTCCCTAACATGAAACAGAGCTCTGTTTCTTCAGATGCAGTTATGTCAGGAATACACAGTTGTCTTACCTGGAGATCCCTCAAACCAGGATTGTCTGGTTATCTCATGCCTCCTGAAGGAGAGAATGACTTGAAAGATTCATGATGTTATCAAGATTATCTCATAGTAAGCTTTTTAGTAATTAAACATGAGAAAAGGTGCTTTGCAATAGAAATTGAGGAAAGGATATGCATTAGGAGGGGTCTTGGCTTCCTGAATGCTCCTTGGAAAGCTGCTTATCTTCCCCTCCATGGAAGAACTGGCAATATTCCCTAACTGTACACTTGAAATTTCCTTGTCATGTTTTTATCACTCAAATGCATATTTCTGAGTTGTACATCTTAGAATTTCAGACTCTCTCAAACCTTAAAGTACTGCAAAATACATTCACACAATAAATAAACTGTGTTTAGGTATATCTGATGCAGGGCAGTGTTTTGTGAGTAACAACCTTGCCTGATTTCAAGTATCTGTTAACAAAAGAAGGAACCTCTATCTAATAACAAATACTGGTTTGATGAAAGAAAAAAAAATCAGTATTCGAAACAGCTTTGATTCTCAGCAACTGAAAATAACAGCGATAAGAAATGTTTTCCAATCTTCACTGCAATCTTAGGAATCATAATGAAAAAGACCCTGAGTTGTCCTTAAAAGACAGAAAGTGCAACTAAGAACACAATTGCTTCTACCAGCAGGCTAATATCCTTCCTTCCCAGCCATCTGTGCTGAAAAGTGGTCAAAGAGAAAGATGCTGGGTTAGAAAAGGCAGCAAGTACAGGTATCAGTAACACTGAGTTCAGGGAGCAGTGATGCCTAAACCAAGTATCAATTCATTTTACTGACTGAAGACATTTTTGTCTAAAGAACTGAACCCATCTGCTCTCAATTTAAATGCTGAAGTAAGATCAGTAGGAAAATTTTAATATAGGTAAACCTATATTCACAGGAAAGAAAATTAGATATTATTTTTAAAATATTGTGCGGAAGGATAATGTTCCATATGTCTGTATCACTTATAATAGTTATTCTGAGTTTGATTTACTTAATAAGTGAGAAATTTTCCTAAGTATATTTTTTATGCTTTAGACATCTGAATATAGACAAAGACTTAATTATTTGTGCTTATCTAAAACAAATAGCAACACAAGTTTTATACTGTTTCAGTGTACTTAAGCCTGAACTGCCTGAAAGTAGTTTACAAGGTAGGTGAGAAAAGAGGTGGTTTGAGATTGAGATACCAAGATTAGGTATTCAGAATCTAGGGCATAGCTTTCTGCTAAATAAATATTCTTCCCAAGTTCATCTTCAAAATAAGTTAATTTATTGTTTCATCTTCAGTGCATTCCTGCAAAATGCACTTCAGGCATTTCATGTGCCTGTGCTAATGGTCTCTTGTGGACAGAACTGCATAGTGCCTTGTTGTAACCATGAAGGATATTTGGTTTTCCTTGGTTTTCGGTCATCAGTAACATTACAAGTTGTGAGTTTTTCAGGTTATTCTTGAAGAAAATTGCTGTGGGGAGATATCTTTGTAGCTAAAAAATATCACTTTAGAAATCCAAACAAAATCCAATTAAGAGAAATACAAAGAGAAGGAAAATGTAAAAGTACTCACTCCCCCCTGGGGAATTGCATTTTCAGAATATTTGGCCAATCAACTTCCATCCCTGTATCAGTTACAAGGACTGACTTTAAGAGAAATGGCTGCTGGCATAATTATTCTGAAATGTTAGTGTTTTATATACAAGGGCTCAATTCCTGTCCTGCCCTTCACCTGGTTTCTCATCAGGAACTCATGAGACTGACATCCCACTGTTAGATAATTTAGAAATTCTTGTATTGGCAAGTCTGCATAGTTGTATTGCTACAGTGGATGGTCCAGATTAGCTCAGATATTAGAAATTATGTAGCTGCATTTTGCCCAGTGTTCAGGTCAGTCTTAATGTACTCTGTACAATTAAGAACTCTCTTATCAATTAAGCTGGCATCATAGTGTGCAGTCAAGTCATAACCCATATTCCTGATATTTTTTCTCTGCTTCATAGTCCCATTGTTCATATGTTTGTGACTGCAGACCTCTTTAGGTTTCTCCATTCTGGTTTCTGTACTATGGACAGCCTCAGTTTCCCATTTCATTGGAAAACTATTGAATGGTCAGAACTAACTACACACAAATGATTCTCTTTCTGCTGGTTCTTTTGTGGGTCATCCACTGCTTTCTTTCTCAGAAGAGAGGTCTTAAAATCTCCAAGTTTCTGCAGAACAGCAGTGAGGTTTTAACCACATGGCTCTTTCCCTCAGTTTTGGGTTTTTAAAGCCTTTTTATGAAGCTGCTATGTATTGTTGAGAAACCACTTGGAGATATTTTAATCTGGTATCTAAGTTTCATCAGAATTTCATGAAAGGATTCTTTCTGCATAATTCAACCATGCAGTCCCAGACAATTACTGTAGGATAATTTGAATACCACAGAGTCAATCTGTTAGTCATATTATTACTAATAAATTTGGAGCTTTCATATTGTTGCATAGTTTTTGAGTCATCTTTTCTGTAACTGAAATATCACAAATAATGTGTTACACATGTTTGCTTGGTGAGAATTGTGTTACCTTTGTTCCTTTGAGAAAGAAATGGATGAAGTTGGCACAGGACCTATTTTTTATTCCAGTTATCTTAACCTCATTCTTGAAAATACATATTGCAATTTTATTTATTTATTTGTTTGTTTGTTGGGAAGAAAAAAAAAAAGTACAATAGTCTCTGAGACAAATCATCCTGTTTCAGGATTTTGCCTTTGAGCAGGTAGAGAAGTCAGAGAATCATAGTATCATATCATAGAATCATAGAATGTCAAGTTGGAAGGGACCCCAAGGATAATCTGGTTCAACCCTTCTAATATTGTTGTTGAATCCACCACTTCCCCTGGGAGAGCATTCCAATGTCTGATTGTCCTGAAAGTTCAAATGGAATCTCCCCAAGTCCAAAAGAAAACATTCAAAGACAGTGATTAGTATAAGTATATACAGGCATATATTTGGTATCTGACAGGTCAGTTCTGGAGGAGGTTACTGGATCACTCAGATTGAACCACGATCCATATTTCTGGATATCCATTGGTCCCTGAAGGGATCACGAAGAATTTACCCTTCCCTTCATCACTACAGATGGGCTGGAAATTAGAACAGTGGTACATTGGATGTCATCACAGTCTATCAAATATCTGTTTGGGTACCTGGTTCATGCAGTGAAGGTTAAATACATTTCCTGATTGTCATTAGCTTGACAGTTTTCTGTGGTTTTAGCTCCCCCCACTCCCCACGTGGCATGTATCCATCAGCTCAAGTTTAGCTGGGAATTTTTTTGTTTATCAAACTTTCTGTTGTTCTAGGAATCTATGGTGTTACGGATCTAAGATGGATAACTGCTTTTCTATCTATTGCTGGTGTGTCCTTGGAAGGGGCAGGCACAAACAAGACTTGGTCCTGAAAAAGCAGTATTTCTGTACAAGATTCTGTATCTCATTCTGCATATACACAGAGTATTATGTTCTTAATGTGCAATAGTGTGAGTGCTAGAGTCCATATGAAGATGTAGTGTTAAAGTTGACTGTGTAGCAGCTCAAAGCACTGCCAGTCCATTTTGTGCAGCAGGTCTGGTTACAGCCATGGTGAGTGTGCTCCAGGCTCCTTCAGACTTAGTGCTGCCATTTCATGGAGTGGGCTTTTCATTGTGAGAATTAAACCTGTCATATGCTTCGGCCTCATAAATCTCATAAATCCATAAATCTGCCTCCATAAATCTTTTAGTTCAAGATTTTAGTGAAACAGTGGAGATGTTTTTCTCATGCTCACAGGTTTAGTATAGAGGAATGCAAGTGTTTAGTATGTATCACAAGGTACATCTCCCTGTATTTGCTGGTAAAACAAATACCAAAATTTTGTTGGTAAAACTAAACTGATGTCATAACCATGAGATATGAGTTGTATTCTTTCATTCAACTTACAGTTCAATAAGGAAGCATCTGGGGGAAGAGTGAAATGTTCTAAAACAAAAAAGTTTTCCCTCAGCCCCTTTACATACAGACGGTGTTTCTGTGGCACAGCAAAGAGCAATGATGAGTGTGAAGCAATTGAGCCATGGTGTATCCTTAGACCTTGAAGAGAAATGCGTGGTATAACCACAGTGATTCGTGACTGCAGCAGATGGACAGGGTACCTTTGCTGTGCACATCCCACCAGTGACCCAGGTGTGCTACACCTCTTGTCAGCTCTGCTTGATCTGGTGCTGTGCTGTACTACAGCTCTGCTGCTTGAGGATGCACACCTCCTGTTGCTCTGCTCTTGTTTATTCCAACAGAAGTCAGCATAAGACATAATGGCCTTGTGATCAATGGTTTTGTGCCGGACTTGCAAGCAAAATTAAGTATTTGCATAGCTATGCACTAGGACCCATGCCTGTGGCTTCATCCCTACAGCTAATCACAGGCATCCACAAAACTGAAGATTATTTTTGCATGTTGACTATTAAGCCTGCCCCACCAAAATTCAGACAAAGATAGACATAAACTGCTCCAACAAAAGGTGCCTCCCTTTAAAAATTAGTAGATCCCACAGTAGAAAATTGGTATAGGCAATGGCTGTAACTTTTTTCCCCAGAAGATTTATGATTCTATCAATACTACTGAATTAAATGACAAAGTTCTCAAGTTATAATGTAACTTTCGGCACTGAGGAAGTGTGAAGTCAGAAAGTTAGAGTGCCAGGATCTGTCTGAATCTGGTAGCTGGCAGCCAAGTTGGCTCTCTTTCTTACCATGGAAGACAACATAGAGATTACCCTGTCAGAACCCTTTAAGGATTGTAATGTGATCTGCTAGCAAACAGAAAACACCCTTGGGTCATGCCCATACTGGCAAGACCAAGTTCCTTTGAGGACTACCAGAATAATTTGCCAGTGTAGAGATGTCACTTCATGCTGTGATGTAACTTGCTCTTCTGCTAAGCATTGAATTAATAATTAGGCTGCTTTCAGGTACTTAAGACCTACCCGCTTTCTGGTAAAGGTGTCATTGTCAAAATTCCTAGAAGATATACTTATTTTCCTGCTGTGTGTCAAGAGCAAGTAATATATCAATTCTTTGGAAACAAGGGGCTTTTCAGTCTCCTGGGACAAATACATCAATTACTGACTTACTAAAATAATGGATATAACTAGAGTCTTGGCACAGAATCACAACATTGTCACAGTGGGAAAAGACCCCTAAGATCACCATGCCTAACCATCAACATTTCCCCCCAGTAAAATAAATAAAATCTATATATCAATATCTGTATCACCCTGCCCACTTGTCAGCATGCAAGTTATGTACAATCCTATGTGTGAAATCATGCACAAAATTGCAGTGAGTTAAAAAGCTTCCCCACAGCAACATAATAAAGGACAATCTTTGAAAGGCCAACTGAAATAGAATGCAGTTTGAGAAAGTGTGTCACTCACTAATTAGAGACACTCTCTCCTAAACTAATAATTAGATTCCTATTATAAAACTATTTTTTCTTTTTCCTTCCCCAAGACAATTGAAGCTGCTCAAATAACTTAAAACATTTTTGACGTGTGACTTTACTAATGGTGTTTTAGGGGAAACAGCATAAAGTGACGAGGACTTCCAACTATGGCTGCACCAAGGAGTGCAAGGAGCCAAAATGTTTCTCCTTGATGCTCCACTCCCAGCTGCATTCCAGTAGGCAGCAGGGCTGAGAAGGTTTTACTCTCTATGGAATCATTCATAGCTGGGTAAATGAGGATGGATTTGCATGGCTGTTTGCTGTCTGGATTATTTAAGTATGACTAAAGTGTGGAACTTTTCTTTGGATTCCACAGTAGATACACATTTTAGCATCTGTAGAAAGCCAAATAAATATTGAAGCCATTTAGTAGCACATTATGCTAAGTTATATTCTCTGTGATGCTTTTCACAGTAAACAAGCCTTCAGAATTCATCTTCAGACTACATAGTTTGATATATCATTTAAAAATGGAGTAGCTAAATCCCTAAGTATTAATAAATAAACTCAAGCCACAAATTCTACCCTTCTTCATTTCCTATTATTTGTATTTCAGTATCATACATAGTAAACTAATTCACATTTTGCAATATAACTATAGTTGTTTCCCTGTCTGGGTCAGGAAAGAATGTCTCTCCACTGTTGTTTGAAGAGGAACATATGTAACTACAAATTATCAAAAGACTTGCCAACACCATCAGAGGTTCAGAAAAGAATTTACATTTATTTGCACAGAGGCAGAACAATTATAGAACCCCTCTGTCACCCTCCCAGCTCTCCCAAACATATCTTCCTAGGGGAGTAACTTAATATGTATATGGAATTAAACATTTCCTCCTGCTTGATGGCACATGCCTTGCCTCACTTATACACTATTCTGGTGCCACAAAAATTCTTTGTGTCAGCTTGAAGGAAATAGTTCCTGAATGTATGTGCAGCCCAGAGTAGATCTTGATCTATATAGCTGGGAGTGGGGAATAACTGGGAAGACTTTGAATCTTCCCTATGGAAAGTCATTGTGAGCTAGTTAATCTCTTCTTCACTGAAAACCATTTGAATAAAAGGGCAAACTCCTTCTCCATAAATGTTCTGCCCATCCTGTTATTTTACTTGATGGCATAGTATTATGTCAAGACTCTAATATATATCCTAGAGCTGATTTTTTTGCTCTTAAGCAGATACTGCTGCAAATAAAGAACAGAAAACTTGCTTATTTATTTAGCATACTTACAGCTACGTGTGTTTGTTATTGTACTGATCGTACCATATTGTATTTGGGGGAGAAGTAGGAAACCTCACTGGTCTTTTTCAGTTCTCTGTGTGCTTAAAAATACTGTAATGCAAAAGGCAGTTTATAATTAGTATCATGACTCAATACTAGTACTGCAATTGTTCCCTCAGAGGACATGATTTTTGCATACCCTCCAGTTCATTCTGTTTTGTATTAACAGTCCACCTCTTTTCTCACGTCTCTTCCAGAACTCCTGAGCTGATGTTAAGAAGTGTCTTCTAGCAGGAGTGAGGGAAAAAAGTCAGACTGGCCCTTAAAAATACTCCTCCAACTGTGCCTGCTTCTAGGAATAAAAGGAAGAAACAGCAGCTTTCAGAATTCCACTTCTCCTCTAGATGACAAATATAAATCAAGTGCACAAGAACATACCCTGAACTTAGTTCAAGAAACTACACAAGACCTCCTTGCTTTCTGAGTCATATCCTATTAATTCCTGATTATAAGAGAATGGACTTCTGTGAACAATTAAGCAAGTGACTTTAAAAGAAAACTTGAAAAGTAGCATATGGTGAAGCACCCTTTGGGATTTCAGGGATGGAGTGAACGCTGAATTGTTTCACGTGCTTGGGCTTCCCAGTGCTCATTGAAGAGATGTTGAGCCCCAGAGCAAAGAAGATTGAAAAATAATAAATGCAATATTGGCTCCATGTTCCTATCCCAAAGGTATCAAAGAAAACAAGACAATGAAGATTGAGGACAAGAACAGGTAAAAAAAAAAAAACATTCTTTCTCCTGAAAGAATTTTCTGTTAGACTGACATGTTCTTGCTCAAACCCAAATGGTCAGTAAGTTAAAGACTGGGTCTGAAGCTTGCCTACTGCTTGTAAAAAATTGCTACTCTCAGAGGTAAAATTAATTTATCAAGTTACAAAATCATACACAGCTGTCAGACTTTGCTGCATTTACTTATGAATTTTCTCTGTGGAATTAATGATAACAAGTTGAAAAAATTAATCACTCCCATGAGTAGTCTAACTTTCGATTTACATGTACAATCTATATTCACTATGGCATTTTTTTTAAAAGAAAGTGGAAGGTTTCCTGCACTTGCCTAACTTTGAAGTCAACACACTGATTTACTGGGAGGAATGCAAAATCTAGCTCAGTTCCTCGTGTGAACGGTGTCTAAACAAATCTTGTGAGATAAATGCTATTTTGGATGTTACATTGTAATAAGAAGTGTTATTATTTGCTGTCAATGGGCCTGATGAAGACACCAAACTGCCCTTACCTTACAGCCTTGCAATCTGCAGGATCCTCACTGCTGAGCAACTTTAAGGCATAGCCTCTGCTTTTTCCTATGAATGAAGGCAGCTGATTTTAGAAAGTCATTATGAGCAACAGCTGACTTTGTTTCAGTGTTTGTTCTGCTGGCTGTCTGGGTAATTTTGTGAAAATTCATGAAATGTAAGGATTTCTATTGCAGGGTGACTGTAGGATAGAAAATTTGGGGATTTGAATCTCTCTTTTTTTCTTCTAGATCAATTAACAAGGTCCTTCTAATTAAAATTTTTTACACATGGAAATCTCTATGGTCTAGCATTGCACACGTAAGCCCTGCAGCAAGCTCTTCTATAATCCAGTAAGACATGAAGGTCTCCTGTAAAGACCTAGCCTTTAGTCTGCTGGTCAGCTTTGTTGGCATCAAGGACTGAAACCGGAGCAGACATGAAACAGGAAGAACTGTCAGGGTCAAGAGCTGGAAAGTATGGATTGTCCTAGATTGAGCTGTAGGGACAGTGTTCAAGCTGGAGACTGTACACTGGGCAAAGGTGGGACTGAATACATCAGGCTTCAGAGCTGGGAAAGGCAAAAAGATCTGACACAAACTTGACTTTCACATCTGAATTGCTCAATCTGCTCTGCTAAAAGCAGATGTCTTGCAGAGAGCATTATTTGTGCTTCCAACAAACTACAATTCTATATTTCAATACTGACATTCCTGGATTCTATCGAATTATGGGTTTTGTTCCATCAAGATCATAAATGGCAAATATCCTGTCATGTCAGCTATATAGGGATTTCTACTCATTTGGTTCCATGCAATTGCATAGGTTTTTTATGTAAGTCTCAGTTCAACAGAGTTTTCATTAGTCTATGTATTGGTATTTCAGAATCCCCAGTGGATTTTTTTTTATTCCAGTGTCAATCAGGTACAACAAAAATATTGATCTCAAAGTATTTTTACCTGAGCTTCAGCTTTAATATTGATACACCTACCTACCTTTAATGGTAGTCAAGTATCAATTTTCAAATCTGTTTAAAATTAGGGCTTTAGATACCTAACTTGAAGAAAATATCACAGTTTTAGAAGTCTCTTTTGCCCCTGTCATGTTGCACGAAGTTAGTTTGATTCTCAGATTTTGATGTATGCCCTTTCTCCAACATATCCTTAGTCCACTGCAAACAGATGCTTTAGGGGGCAGGGCTGAGTTTATGCTTTTAATTTTGTTTGTACAGTGTCTACAATAACAAGACTGTGCTCCCAGCTGGACCTTTGTGGAGTTTATGCAATATATTAAAAAACATTAGCTAAAGTACAAAGTTTCTTTCCAGCTTTTGAAGCTTTAAAACTCTTCCCTTCATTATATTTAGTACAATTCAGTTAATTAATGGTAATAGGGGTGCAATTTCCTTCATTTCCCATACTTATACCTCATCCTACCAGCATGCATATGCAACACAAATACTAAAAACCCCCTTTTTTTTGCTAAGTAACATGAACCTCTCCATAAAGTCTTGATTGATTGCATTCTAGATAGATAGGTTTTGCTGCAATGTTAGTTTGTGTTAAGCACATGCTGCAGTTCATCTGGTTACTATGCATCTACAAAAATCTTAGGGTACTGAAGTGCTTTAAAGTGGTCCATGATAGGAGAGAGTGGGTACAGCCACAGTGCAGTTTTAGTTGCCACAAGCCATCAGCTGCAACTCCAGTCTTCGCTGACAGTGAAATCCTTTCTTGCTGCAGTTTTTTTTTTTTTTTTCCAGCTTGCTTGCTTCTATTCAAGACAGGCAAAAGTAGGCTGATTGAAGAGAAGTTAACACAACTTTTGCACTTATCATACCCTTATTTCAATAGAGATTGTACCCATATTATAATAATAGACACTGTGTACTTAATCAACTCTTTCCATGAGTGTGTATGGGTAAACATGAATACATATGCATCATAAGTAAGCATGCAGTCTGCAGTACGTTTTAAAAATCTGCTCTGTAACCTCTATAGGTTTTATATTCCCCATTTTATTTTCCTTAAGTTTTGTAGAAAACTCCCTTGACTTCTAGATTTTTGCTTCTCTTGTGTCCAAATATGCAAAGGTACACAAGGGGCATCCCATATCTGTCCTAGCACACTGACAAAGATGTAAAAAACACTGATGACATTTTCAAAAGCACCCTTATCCCAACTAGTGGAAGTTCTATGATCCACTAGAAGCAGTTAAGATGTCTTTATGTCTTAACTTTGCTGAAGCAACAGGTTAACACACCCTGCATGCTGCAGATGACTTGTGCTTTTTGTCTCAGCTCCATAAAATTAGCTCAAACAATCCAAACAGCAGTAATTTTTTTACCTGGGTAATACCATCTGAACCAGGGGAAGGGGCAATTATGTAAGAAGTTCCACCAGTAAATTGGAAATAAGAGTGAAATGCAATGGGGGTATGTAAGGTGGAAGTACTTGATAGCTGCTTTATGTAGGAAAGGACATGCACATACAGCCTCTGATTCCCCAGGAATGATTCTGCAACTCTTGTGTATGAGGTAGTGTTTGAAGTGGTGTCTAATTGCTGCTATTACAGTTGTGTGACTGGACTTGTCATGTAACCCAGGAATCCCTTTCACTTCTCTGTGTTTTCCCAGAAGAGGATGTTCTGTCATTTCTTCCTCTTTTCCTCCCCTCCCACTGGTTTTTTTTATATGGCTCACGTTTCTTCATCTGTGCCACTCATCCTTCTGTTGCCTGAAGGATAAATTGTTGCTTGTATTTCTGTATAAAACTCTGTTATGAAGAAGGAGAACTGACTGAGAGCTAGTGAAGTGCAAGGAGTATCTGACAGGGTATTACTGGTTATCATTCACTATCGGATATAGAGATACTTGTAAGGGTGCTTGAAGTTGTGGATTTTCTTAAGATTTGCAATTTTCTTAAGTTGTACTTCTTTCTGTTTGATATTCTAATTTTCTCCAAAGACATAAGGCTCCATTCACTGATGCTTACAAATATTATGACACATTAGAGTATGATTTAGAAGCAATATTAGAAACAGTATTCATAAGCAATAGAGATAGAGTAATACTTCTTAAGATGTTTAATGTATGTGTAGTCTGGGACTGCTGATCTTATTTTAGCTATTGAGTGGATTTTCATCACTTATATAGAAAGATAATAGCTTCATTAAGTAGGAAGAATGAAGAAAAAAAAACCATCTTAAAGTACTAAGGAAAAAAATAATTTTGACAAGCTGATTACTGTGTATCCTAAACGGAGGCAAAAACCTAAGGCCTGGATTCATTATGGTATTTAGGAACCTACATTAGGGACTGAAATAAGTTTGCAGATTTAGCCTCTGCTTTTCTGATGTTTCAAGGTTAAAGTGAGTGTTCTAAATCTGGCACCAAAGGCTTTAAGAAAACCTCACCAGTAATTTTAAAGTATTGTTTATTAAACGATGTATGCCAACAGCAGTTCTTGCAACATTGTAGTCCCTCCTAATGTAATTCTCTAAAGAGAATTGAGGATTTTATATTTCACAGAACCACAGAATATTTTTGGTTGGAAGAGACCTTCAAGATCATCCAGTCCAACCTTTGACCAGCACTGTAAGCTGACCACTCAACTATGTACATTAGGACCAGGTCCACATCATTTAAATACCTCCAGGGATGGTGACTCCACCACTGCCCTGGGCAGACTATTCCAATGTTTGACCACCCTTAGAGTGAAAAGAAGTTTCCTAATATCCAGCCTTAACCTCCCCTGGTGTAGCTTGCATCCATTTCCTCTGGTCCTGTCACACATCACCAAAAAGAAGAGGCTCTCTCCCTCCTCAGTCCAACTTCCCTTGAGGTGGTTGAAGAGAGTGGTGAGGTTTCCTCTCAGCCTCCTCTTCTCCAGCCTAAACACCCCCAGCTCCCTCAGCTGCTCCTATGGACTTATGCTCCAGGCCCTTTATGAGCCTCATTGCCCTTTCCTGGACATGCTCCAGCACTTCTATGTCCTTCTTACAGTGAGGTGTCCAGAACATATTGAACACAATATTCAAGGTGTGGCCTCACCAGAGCTGAGTACAGAGGGTTGATCACCTCCTTATTCCTGCTGGCAGCAGTGTTTCCAATGCCACTGGCCCTCATGGCCACCTGCACACACAGCTGACCCATATGAAGTCAAAAATCAACCAATACCCTCAGCTCCCTCTCCAGCTTGCAGCTTTCTAACCACACATCCCCAGGTCTGTAGCTTACCACGGGGTTGTTATGATCCTGTGCAAGACCTGGCATTTGGCCTTATTGAACCTCATACAATTAACCTTGTCCCACTGATCCGACCTGTCTAGATCCTGCTGTAAGGCTTCCCTACCCTCTAGCAGATTGACATAGACACCTAGCTTGGTGTTATCTGCAAATTTACTGAGGGTGCACTCAATCCCTCATCCAGATCATTAAAAAAGACTTAATTAATAAAGACTTAAGTTAATAAAAAAATTATCACTATTTTGGCTTAATCTTTTGAATAATTTGAAATGCCAAGCATTTTATACTGGTGTTTTGTTACTTGTACCATCTGGAATAGAAAATGCCATGATTCTTAGCAATTCAAGTTTATGGAATGATGGTTACTCTCTTACAGTTCAGAATAAGTTTAGGTTGTCTCTTCAAGGAATTCAAGTAGTCCCTTCCTAGAGGTAGATCAAAAAGGAAATTTTATTTCAGCATTTGAGAATATTTTGAAATTTTATCATTTATTTGTGCCTTCTTGCTCTGCTTTTTATTTGCAAACAATAAGTTGAAAAAAGTTTTATAGGTCTCTTAAATACTTCCCACTAACATCTACTTAGTGCCACCAAAGAGCTGCTTCCATGTTAAAGCCAAATAACTGAGGGATCAAAATCATCAGATAGAAATAAATGGCTATTCCTGGTCTCTCTATCCTTATTTTTTATTTCTCTGTCAAAAGTATCCTGGTTTTGTTTTGTTTTTATATATATGTTTGACATTTAGAAACACATCATTGCAAAAGGAATAAGATAATACTTTCCTCCAGTTCTATGCCACAGTCATTCAGATATTTTGCCTCGAAGCCACTTATCATGGTTTCACATGAGGAGTGCAGAGCAGAAAAATTTGATTTAAACCCATTGCATCCATCTATAATAAAATAGCTTCAGCACATTACTTAAATTGTGTAACAGATTTTAGGGCAAGACTGGGTATTTTGTTTGAATCAAATCCTTCACAGGTCAGATAATTTTTTTTCTAGTCATTTGAACTACAAAGTACTATAGCTATTTCAGTGATTTCTTTTAAAAAAGACTTTGCTTGATTTCTCTCAATGGAACTATTCAAATAAAACAGAAACTCCCCAGCATTGGGTGGATTTCCAGTGAGTAGCACATGTGTCATCAGCAAATGGTAGGCTTATTCTCAAACTTCTTGAAAAGTCATTAGTAAGCAAAGATTAAGATTTGTAAACAGCCAATGACTCCAGACCAATGCAATCTGTAGTATCTGGCTAATGTCAAATGTATATATAGTGTAATGTTTAAGGCATCTGTTAGAAACACTTCAGGAGTTGATTTAAGATTGAAGGGAAGTACCTACTGTGTCACAGAAAGTTTTTATTTCATGCTTGGTGTGCACTGTTTCAATGTAGACGTGGTTGTTGAGTCACAGCTCCTTGCCTGCCAGCACTGCAGAATGTTATTTGCTGCACTGGAACTGTAGTGTTCTGCAGTCACTTTCCTTGTGCATTAGTGACCTAATAATGTTTGTTTCTTACCATGCCACACACTCTTTTTTTCAGTTTCCATTACATTTTTCTAAGTGTGGTGATAAGGAAGGAAGTGGCCTTTCTACTACTACACTTATTTTAAATTACTGGAAATATGAGGTCATTCTGCAGCACAGAATTTTCTGTTATCATGGAAATGTCACTATGAAAAGGGCTTTCATTTCATTGTTTAAAAATATTTTAATATTGCAGAGACTCTTTACACAGTTTTTTATTGCATGTCCTTTTTTGCAGGGGTTATATGACATCACTCTGAACCAAACAGAACCCTTGTTTATAGCCACAGGAGAATCTTCCATACATATATTTAAATTTAAACACTGTTCTACTTAGAAAAGTGGTTATTAAAATGTTATTATAGGAATTCCTATGTGTAGTATTAAAAAAAAAAATCTCAGATCAGTCATAATAATTTTGGATTTAAATATATGTTGAGCTTCCTTCTGTTTTATTTGGCTTATTTTAGCTTGATACATTTTCTGCTAACAGGATCATTTTGCCTTTTTCCCCCTTTCACAGGAACTCTACTCTCTGTTGCTACCAAGTAGCAGTTTTAATTCCCTGTTACTGAGTAAAGCCATCAATGTTTTAGTTTATAGCTGAGAAATGGAACTGAGGACTTGTTGGAATGAAATGGAGTTGTTGGCTTGAGGTCCTTAGTCCATCTTCCTGCTCACAGGAGGAGCATCACCAATACTGGATCAGGTCAACCAGGGCTAAGCCGTGGTCAGATCAGTCTGGATAAATCTTAAAAATACCCCGATATGAAGACAACCCTTGACAGAAGCAGGCTACTCTCCTAATGACAGCTTTACCTTGTCCAGTGTGAAACCTCCCAAGAGGCAGTTTGTTGCCATCGCCCCTTGTTACAGTCTTGTATACCAAAAAGAGTTCAGTTCCATAACCTTTGTAACTACAGGTCAGGCAGTTGCAGGATGTTACTATATTGCACCTTAGCTTCCTCTTCATCAGACCAAACAAGCCCAGCTCCTCCATCTTCTCCTTGCAGGTCACCTGCTCAGGGGCCCTGAAGTTGTTAGTGGTCCTCTGTTGGGATGTGGAAATTATGAAACCCAAAGCATCACATTCTGGATACAATATACAAAATCTAACCCAGTCAGCACTCAGCATATACTCACTTCCCCTGATCTGTGGGTCATCCTTCTAGAGAGGACATGATGACAGCTCTCTAGAGCTGCTCTAGAGTCTGCTGTTCAGCCTGGAATCCCCCAACACCTTTGAGTAGGGTTGTTATTTAGCCTGTGACTTTCCAGCCTAAGCTGAGGCACAGCCCATGGTCCCAGGTGCAGATATTAAAACACTATGAACCTTGGGGGGGAATCTGTTGACCCCTTCCACAAGTTTCTCATGGTCTCCTAAGCTCATGGGGAATGCAGATAAGCCAAAAGGCTGGAGCTTGAAGACTGATGTGCCCAGAAAGCCTGCTAGTTCAATTGACTGATAAGAATCACAGGGATCATTGAACTGCACTGTTCTTTATCACATAAAAACCCAATTTAACTAACTATTGGTCATCTTATTCCAAATGTTATGGTTTTATGAAACCTATATCTAACCTAGTAATGATGACAATATCCACGTTGATATGAACACACAGAAGTTATGATTGCTCATATGCTAATTAAGTCCCTGCTGCAGTACTGCTACCTTACTGGCCACCAGCAGCTGAAAATGGCTACCAGAGAAGCCATGGTACCATGTGCCACCCAGCTGGTGACTGAGAGGGAGTACCCATGCTGATGACAAGGGGCAATTGTCACTGATCTATGGGTGCTAACACCAGCCTAAACCAGCATTCACATGAGGCTTCTTTACCTCAGGCATGCAGCAAAGCCAGGGTCCTCCTCTTCAGCAGCTAGATCTCCAAATGGGATCTATTCTGAGCTTTCAGAACACCTTTACCAAGCCTGATTTGTCACAGATTTTACTAAAACTGGTGATCTCTCAGAATGACATTGCACGGGTCACCCAATCAGATATTTCCCGATTCATCTTGTCATTATATTATGCAACAATCATAAATCTTTAGCAGACCATACCTTTCTACTGTTAGTTTTGACAAATCACCTTCAAGGACAATTTATTTACTTTTTTATTTTACCAGCCACCTTGCAGCACAACAGTTACTTCATTTCTGTACTAATCGTCTTAAAGCCTGTCTGATAGAGTTCAGGGATCAAAAGAAAGCTCTTATCACTTGGATACAAAGGCCTTCTGCAAACTTGCTTTGAGTTCATTGTCATCATCTAGGTCACTGGTGAAGATTTTGAACAGTATCAGGCTTATCCAACACACGTGCTTTTGCCAGGGTTCAACTATTTAATGAAACTTCTGGATCTCAAAAACTTCCCATCCACCCAACTTCCAGCCCGTGCTTCCTCACCTTCTGGGTGTAATGCTGTAGGAAAAAGCATGAAAAGCCATTCTCAGAGGGAAAGTGTATTTAAACCAGCACTTTTCATTTATCTACATACTTTAGTCATGTCAGCATAGAAGGCAATTATGCTGGCTTAACCCTTGTGAATTCAAGTTCAGTTTTTCTGATTACCTTTTTGTCCCTCAAGTATTTCCAAGTGGATGTTCCCCATATCTCTTGGTGATCTCCATATCTCACCAAGATTTATGGACCTTTAATTCCTTTCAGCCTCTATTTAGCCGTTCATGATTATAGGCCCTTTTTTTCTTGCCACAAGACTCTGTTGATCACTGTGCTTGATTGCAGCTTTCCTAGATGGCCTTGTTGGCTTGCATTTTGAACACCCTCGAGGGAACCCCATATGCTCATCCAGACCTCAATACGCACAACTTATCTACATAACCTCTTAATTGTTGCTCAGTTCTCATCTTTGGCTGCTCCTCTGCTCTTCAGAATTTATCAGGGAGAGGGAGCAGGCTTTACCTTTGAAGGTTAACAATGCATTAAGTACTTCCATATTTTCCATATTGATGGGCATTAGGTTGTTTCTTCCATCCATCTCACAATTTTACAGAGCTCCCTTTTGCAGCTGGCCTACCAGAAATCACTAAGGTTTTGTAGAGACTGAGTTGACACAATCACAACCACCATACCCTTACCTGTGAAATCTTCGGAGATGGAAACAAGTTTTTCCTATTTTCAGGAGAAAGAGCACTTTCCAAAAGTCTTTAATGGCATGAGGATTTATCATGTACGCTGTGAGATAAAGTAGAAGATCAACACTAACAAACATTCATGATCAATCACTTGCCTGACAAGTAGCAGAAAAATGAGTTTGTGTTCTGAATCCTTGAGAAGCATGAGGTTTATCAGTTCCTTTGTACCATGTGGTGGTACCTGAATGCTGGGAATTAAGAGAGCGCCAGCGTGCTTCCCTGCCGAGGGAGGAACTCTCATGCCGTAAAGTCCGTGGATGTCTGCCACAGCCACAGCTCCAGCATCCTCATGCCATACATGTACCGCTGCTCCAGCGAGACCACGTCCTTCCCCCTGCCCATGGCGACCGGGCTCGCTCACCCGCCGGCCCTGACAGGCAGAGGGAGCAACGAGCCCCTCACCCGGGCACAGGGCCGCGGGGAACCTCCCGGGCTTGGCGGAGCGGGGACATCCCGTCCGCGGGGCCTCCCTGCGCGGAGGCAGAGGCGACGGCCGGGCCGCCACCCACGGCGGGAGACCCGCTGAGGGGCCGGGCTGGGAGAGCCGCTCCCTGCGGCTGCGGCTGCTGCTGCTTTTATAGAGTCTCCGTCTGCCGCTCCCCCCTCTCCCTTCCCCTCCCCTCCTCTCCTCTCCTTCCTCTTCCTCTGCGGCGCAGCCCTTTTGCCCGCCGCCGTGCGCAGCCCCACCCCTTCCCCGTGTGGGGAGCGGCGGCGGCCGGAGCTAACGGTGCTTTGTGTGCCGCGGCCGGCATGTGAGTGGCACCGGGACGGGACGGGAGGGGAGGCCGCGGGCGTCTGGCACTGCGGGAGCGGCTCCGCTCGCAGTCCCGGTGGCTCCTTACCCCCTGGAGAGGGGGGCAAGCGCCCGCCCGTCTATCCCTGTACCCGCGCCAGTTCCGGCGCCCGTCTCGGGCCTTCGGGATGCCCGAGGGGGAGGTGGTGTGGGCACCGGGGCAGGTGTCTGCGTGTCTCTCCTCAGCTGATGTCTGTCGTGTTGTCGCAGGCTGGCCCGGGTGACTGTCCTCCATGACTGCCTGGGCTGCAGAACCTTCGAGCTGCCGCCTTCCGCGGCGGTGGGGGAGGTGAAGGCGCGGGTTGACGCGGAAGCCGCCTTCCCCCCATCCCAGCAGCGGCTCTGGCACCGCGGGAGAGAGGTGAGCGGGCGCGGCGTGGGGCGGCGTGGCCACCTCTGCCTCTCGGGTGGGCTGGCACAGCGCCGTGCTGGCGGTCTCCACCCGCGTGCCCTTCGCATCTTGCCAGGTCCTCTGGTGCGTGGGCAGCGCAGGGTGTGCGTGGGCTTAGGTCCCATACACAAGGAGGTTGTTTGGACAAACAGCTACCCCCGGCGCTGCTCTTGGTGGTAGCCTTCATCACTGGAGTTTTTGGTGTCTTTTTTTCTGACATAACCCATACGCTTTATCCTCTTTTTTTTTTTTTTTTTTTTTTTTTTTTTTTTTTTTTTTTGGTGGGGATGGGGGGTGAGGGGCTAGGGGGACAAGGCAGAGGGAGCAGAAGATTCACCTGAGAGTACTGGTGGGCGTGTTCTGGCTTCCTTTCTATTTTTAATTCATTTCCTATCTACTTGCCAGCTTTAGCGAGAGAGTTGACATTAACGTGACAGGAAACACAAGTTAAAAATTGAGGTCTGGGCTCAGGAGAGAGTCGAATGAATGTATGACCTTGTTCAGCTGAAGGCATCAACCTGGAGTCACTGTTTCAGTAATGCTTGGTCACACTTTTGGGCAGTGGCAGCCAGGAGGTATTTATGGTTTGGGATGAGTAGAGACAAGTAGAGAGGGAGGATGTTAGGTATTAGCATTAAAAATATCCAGGAGACATCAAGAAGAAGGAAAGGTTTCAGGGAGACCTTATTGCAGCCATTCAACATCTTGTAAAAAAGATTGAGAGAGACTCCAAGGCCTGTTGTGACAGGACAAACGACAGAATAACCAAATTTTCTCAGGTACAATTTTTATACCAAAAGATGAACAGAAACTAGGAGGTTTAAGTAATAGCTTAACACTGTAAGGAACTATTAGAGAAAGAGATACTGAATTTTACTTAACATCTGTAAGTTTGACATAGCAGAATTAAAAAGAAAAAAGAAAAAAGATTTATGAACCAATATTCTGCTACATCAGTATTATAAGAAATAACTTGATCACTGTAAAAAGAACTTCAAAAGTTTATAAAAGATTTCAAAGTGCCTATAGTACAAATAACCATATATGTATTTTATTTACTGTTAAAAAAAAAAGTCTAAATATGTATTACAATCTGCTTACTGAATGTTCCCTACTAAAAAAAAAAGTTTTCTGGGGCAGACAGGGTGCTGCTCAGATCTTTGCTTTGTTTTAGAAAATGTGATGCAAAGCTCCTTCCTCCCAGAACAGAAAGGCCTGGAGAGAACAAAATCAAGGAGACACAAAATCACAAAAGAAAATAAAAGATAAACTGCAAGGGCACTTTGTTTCAAATCTAAGTACTGAAAGATTACTTGTGTTTCCCATGTAGGTTCTTGACACAGCTTCTGAAGCAATACAGCTATTAACATCTAGTTCTTTCCTGGCATCATAAAATGGTTTTGGTTGGAAAGGACATTGAAAGATCACCTAGCAGCCCCCCAGCATGGGCAGGGACATCTTTCACTAGAGCAGGATGTTCAGATGTTTTTCCACCTGGCACTGAATGCTTCCAACGATGGGGAATCCACAACTTCCCTGGGCAGCCTGTATCAGTGTTTCACCACCTTCATCCTAAAAACATGGATGATGGGTTACGTCATTCTGTGTCTTCTTTTTTATTTGGGGAGTCCTGAGCAGGTCATATACCCAGTTTAAGCTACTTTACATTTTGAAACAAGGTCATTTCAAATATAACATTTCTGTTGGAATTTACAATAAACACAATGGTGTTAATACAACTTTTTATTATTAATGGTTAGTAATTGTATACATACAGCAAACTAGGTCCTTTGCTTATTAAATGTAATTAGATTTTAAGCATCTATGGCTGTGTAACCACTACCTTCATTCTAGAGATTTGCTTTTACCCATTGAATTGAAGTAATCGTCCTGAACTTTGCTATAAACTGAAAGTAATGTCCTAAAATTATTTCAGTATGGAAATTAATTTGATTTGCCTCAATTTCTAATTAGCACAGCACAACTTCTAATTCTACATTTGTAATGGTAGTATACATGGTAGGATACCTACAATGGTAGGATAATGTCATATACAACTATTTTAACATTATATCGTATATGACTGGACATATAATATAAAACTAGAATTGTAAAAACTATATTTGCTAAAATTACTGAATAGTTTATCCAATGGCTGCTGAGGAATTTTGTTGCTTAGTTTGCCCCATTTTTTGCCACCTGATTTTTCAGGGGTGTTTCTGTGGTATACTGTTGTCTCTGTGCATTTTATATTTCTAGCCGCTTTGAGATGATTCTGCTTGGTTTAAAACTCCTATGGAACTGCATATCCATCTGCAGTATTTGGAGCACAAAGACCATACAACTTCCTTCTATGTTTATTTTCTTTGTGGGCATGCAACTTACAAAAAAACCTGCTTTAGTTTTGTACTTCTGCAAGTTCCCAAAACATAGAAATTTTGAGTTGTGAAAATGGGATTGCTCTTCGTGTGCAATCGTAGGCATTTTTCCCACTTGACTTGTTTGTGACTGTTTTTGTTTTGTTTTTTTTTTTTTTGGTTGGTTTTGGGTTTTTTTTGTCCTCTTACTGACAAACTGATAGTTCATCTGCATAGTATCATTAAGCAAAGGAGGGGATCCTGGTCCTCAGGGTTTGAAAGTGCTGCTCAAACTGAATACTGAATATTTGAGAGTATTTGTATGCATTTAGATAAAACCAGGCTTCATAGAATAAGTGAGCAGGAAATGAAACTACAGTAAAATATTGATGCCACAGAATGTTCTGATGAATATCTGTCTTATTTTTTTATTTCAGTTATCTGATGATACCAAGATTGCGGATCTTCAGAAGTCTCAAAATCAAGTTTTTCTCAAACTTCAGTCAAAAGGGTTGAAAGGAGGAGGTATGAAAAATCCCTTCTCTTTTTCTTTTGATTCTGGTCCAGGAAAATTGATCTTTTAAGTGTCTTGGTGTTTAATTTTTATTTGTAATTTCATGTGTAGAAATTAGAATATCCGCAAATATTTTAATGATTTAAAAACTTGCCTTGCAGCAGCATTATTAGCTGCCTTGTCTCATAAGTTGGATACTTGTAAGCAATTCAGATACTAAAAGGGTATCTTTTCAGTAACCACTGTTTGGAAAACTATGGCATTGGTAAAAAGCTTGTGATTTGTTATGATTTTTTGTTTGCTTTTCTTTGGGCTCAGTATGTTTAGTTACATTTTTTATAACAAAAATTGTAGGCATATACAAGTATATGTTATCTTGATACCTGAATATCTTCAGAAATTAATCAGCAACTAAAATCTATAATGTTTATGTTATTATTTGCTAGCATTAACATTCTTTTAACAACATACTAAAGAAAAATCAGTTCAGCCTTTGATAGCATGCAGTCAGTCATGATCCCTAGGTAAAGTAATTTTTGTGACATAGAGTACAGCTGGTTTGTTTGTAAAATGTTTTGTTTAAAAACTTCTGCTTGCTTGCCCAAGTTAGACTTAGACAAGACTGGTTTCTTGATTTTAGAGAATTTCTCCTAAGAAATGCCCAGACTTTCATGCTTTTGAGCAGTTTACCCTGCTATGGAAGTTTGAGTATTGGATCTTGACCTTCATATATTTCATATACTGTAAAAGTAAAAACAAAAGTTATAATATACTTTGTACATTTTAAGCTGCAAGTTGCAATTTCTTGAATTTTTTTTTTTCATTGATACTATTAATTTACATTAAATAAGGATACAAAAACTTTGTAAAGACAAGATGATGTTTGAAGTTTTCACAAGATACTTCCTCAGGCAAATATATCTTTTATCTATCCACTTTCCTGAAGATCCCATGGGTTTGGTTTTTTGTCTAACATTTTATTCCAAAATATGTTTTTGGACATAAAAAAAAAAAGTAAGAGTTTGAAACTGTGTACTTAATAAACACATCTATAGAGAAAGGGAGGGAGAGAGAGAATAGTTATTAATAACTTTAAAGGGATGCATGTGGCATCAGTAGAGTCTGTTCTCCTTGTGGGGATTGCATCATTAATGTTTGTTTGAAGCACATGTTTCAGAGGTTTGGGTTTGGAGAGCTGCACTTGTGTCTCAGACTGGAGTTTCCATGGAAGCACATGGACCTTTTAATTCTGCAGTAGACTCTCTCTTAGGTCAGGACTTCATAACACTTGGTAGTACTTTCTGAGACTTTTTTCTCTCCTGTGCTAAGGGAAAGGTAGGACCAGGCCCAGCACCATGCTATGCCAGGAGAGGAAGTATACACCAAAATATACCATGACTGTGTACAGCTGTTGGGAGGGGTATAAAAATATATTACAGCCACTGCTGCCCTAAAATACTGTTTTGCTACTTAAGCAACTTTAGAAATTGCTACATTTGAAAATCCAGTAGTTGGTGTATAAGTGATGCAAACACTTAGCCCTCTAATTTATTTTATCTAGATACGTCAACAGCATGTTGACATTATTATCAAGACTGCTATTTTAATTTTTTTAATGAAAATGTATGTAAAGTGGTATTTTTACAGTTCATTTTGGAAATAGAAGGTTTTACGGTGTCAGGCCTTGAGTTAATTCCCAGTAATTGTTTAGTGAGTTGTTTTTTTGGTCTGAAATATGTACATGGTAGCATAGTACACAACATTTGTTTGTTTATTTGTTTGCTTTTAGGACGTTTTGGACAAACAACTCCACCACTTGTTGATTTTCTTAAGGATATTTTAAGAAGATACCCAGAAGGAGGACAGATTCTTAAGGTACACAACAAATAACATTTTTAGCAGTTATTTAATATGCACGACATAATATCATTAGTTTAACACTTTCCAGAAAAAATTGCAGTTGTTGTTCTTTAAATATTTGTTCTAGTACAGGATGTAGATGTTTCCATTTCCGTGGACAAGGGGAAGTCATTTGTGTGTTTGTTTTTGGATTTTCTTTTTGTATTTGATACCTCTGCGTTTGCTTGTCACAGATGCCATTGTAATTTATAAAAAAATAGAAATCAAATGCAGATGTCATGATGTTCTTTGTATCAGTGAGATGTCTAAAATACTTACTTTTCTTATATTTAGTTGTTCATCTCTGCTATAAACTGTGGTAGAAATACATAATAGCTTATAAATATTTTTGGAAGGGATTATCTTAGTGTAAAGTAACAATAACCTGGAGACTTTAATACAAGATTTTGTGGTGGAATTTCTTGGTAACTAAATATATTTTCCCTAGTGACCTATGACAGTGTCACAAAATTTAATCATTAGATTACAAACACTTTTAAGATGGGAATTTTTGAGTAGCTTTTGGGAGACTTGTACTAGAGTGGTAAGGGTAATGAATCCATCAGTCTTGTATAGGCTGAGGAGTGTTTTTAGTCTAGAAATTCACAGGATTTCCTGAATTGAGGTTGGTGTTCTTTATGGTGTTTTACCATCAGTCCATGAGACTTTAAAGAGTGCAACAGTAGGACACATTATCCTGTGATGCTCTGAATTTGAATGTTACATGTAAATGCCTAACAAGGGGAATGGCAACACTGATATAAGCACTAAACAGCTTTCCAGTAAATAGGATGGTGAACTGGTAGAATTAACATCACCTTACTTTAGACATGGCTGAAGCATCTCTTCTATGAGGAAGAGCTGAGTGAGTTGGGGTTGTTCAGCCTAGAGAAGAGAAGGCTTCAATGAGACCTTGTTGTAGCCTTTCAACATACAAAGTGGGCTTATAAGAAAGAGAGAGAGACTTCATACCAAGGTCTGTAGTGGCAGAACAAGGGGGAATGTTTTTTTAATTGAAAGTAAGTAGGTTTAGATGTGATGTAAGGAAGCAATGTTTTAGGATGAAGGTGGTGAGACACTGGCACAGGTTGCCTGGAGATGTTGTGGATGCCCCATCATTGCAAGTGTTCAAGGCCAGGTTGGACAGACACTTGAACAACCTGCTCTAGTGAAAGATGTCCCTGCCCATGGCGGGGGGGTTGGAGTAGGTGATACTTAAAATCTCTTCCAACACAAAACCTTTCTATGACTAAAAAAATTACAGGTCATTCTAAATTTGTCAAGTACACAAGGGTGAAGACAGGTACTTGTAGAAAATGGTTTGTAGCTTCTCTGCTAGTATCTGGAACTGACTGGTTTTGGGTTCATCACATGGATGTTAGGAGATTAATTTCCTTGGTATGCATGAGTACTAGTTTCTAACTAATAGGATTTGGTACAGGTACCTGTTTGTATGAAACAAATACAAATGGTGATAGGTGATAACAGTTACTGCTGTATCTTGGAAGGTTTTCTTTGCAACTGTGGAAAGAGAACTTGATTAAATTTAGTGTGAATGCTTAAGATAAGTGTATCTTCAGTTGTTTTGGCAAACTGCATCCTGGCTGTGTTCTGAGCAGTGTCTGTTTTTATAATGGGTGCTTACATTTTTACTGTTTCCCAATACTAGTTGAATCTGTATGATTCATTTGGATCGTGAGGGGTTCAGATCTTCTTAAAAATTTAAACCAAATTTCTCATCCCAACACGAAAAAGTAAGATAATGCCCTTAGAAATAAGACAGGTAAATGTAACAATGGTTATGTTCTTATTCCATGGTTCAATATTTAGACTTCACAGACTGGTGGGGAGGGATTACTACCAGGAATTTTGCTGATCTGTTAAAATTGATTTCACTGTTTGCATTCTTCAAATACAATGCTGTTACAGCTGAATGGAGCAGAAGCTCTATGTGCCACAGCATGCCTTCAAGTCTATGACTACATGGTGTTTTTTGTACTTATTATTTAATATCTCTGGAAGCTTTGGCTGCCTTTCTGTATCTGCTCGAATGATTGCTGTAATATTTATTTTAAAAGAATGGCATGGCTTTACAATTAAATACCTTGTGGAGATTTTTAAAAAAATAATAGTATTTATGCTGATCTGTGGGTATATTTCTTGCTATCTTATCTTGCTTCAAAATTATGTAGAAGGGACAATATAAACAATATATTTTGGTTCTTGTGTGCTCTCTATGCCGTAAAGACTGAATATATTGTCACAAAGTGACAAATCAAGCAGTTACAGTTTTGAAACCTAGTTAGTAGATAACAATGAATTTATTTTACTGTCAACATTATATCAGAATACAACCTAATCTGAGATATCTCATGCTAATTGTTGTATTTTTATAAGTGTGCCACATCCAGTCTCGTTTTAAATATCTCCAGGGATGGAGAATCCACTACTTCCCAGGGCAGCCCATTCCAAGGTCTGATCACCCTCTCAGTGAAGAAATTCTTTCTAATGTCCAACCTAAACCTCCCCCGGCACATATGTATCTTTGAAGCCCTTATACATTTGGTGATTCATTGTAAATAGAGCATTGTGTGAAGCTCTGATCCTGCAGTTACTTATAATCCTGCTTATGTGGCTGCAGTATATAAAACTATTCATGTAAACAAGACTGGATTGGCATATTTAGTAATGGTAGAATTTACAGAACTTGTTTATTCACATTTTAATTGCTAGAGTTTTCCATAGCTCTCACCAGTACTAGTACTATTTAACAAATAACAAAAGTGAACAAAATCCTCTCTCTGGTCTATGGGCTTCATTCAACAGGTAAGCTCTGTTGGTTCATCATTTGCAGTTACTGTTTTGCAGCCCTTTGCTGAAGGGGTATTAGAAGCAAACACTGTTTCTTTCCATGAACCGAATGATTGGATCATACTATAAAATGTTACCTTAAACAGAATTCAAGTGATGAAAGGAAGAGAGTGTTACTTTTTTGCCTCACTGTTGTCTTCGAGCTGTTGCATGAACTTAACAGTAAACTTTAATTTTATTTTTTTTATTTTTTTTTTTCTTCTTCCATCTTGGATTGTTTTGACACGTGTAAAGCTCCGATTTAGAATACGATAGTCATTGCAGTAATAGTTTAGTAGCTTATTTTATAAACTCTGTAAATACTGCTTGTGTGTGGTTTTTGACCTCAAAATTCAGATCACAGTTCTTGTCTCAATATTTCTTTTATAAGGATGTCTATTTTCATTCAGGTAAACTGGATCAAATTATGAAAAGTATGAAAAAAAATTGTAATTGAGACAATTGTTCATTATTTGCTACAGTTTACCTTGAAAAGCTGATATCAGAATATGTACAATGTTACTGCATTATCCATTGTTTTTGTCTGTTTTTTTTGCTGTCTCAGGAACTGATACAAAATGCAGAAGATGCTGGTGCCACAGAGGTTAGGTTTTTGTATGATGAAACTCAGTATGGAACAGAAACTTTATGGTCAAAGGACATGGCACAGTACCAGGGTAAATATAATGGGTTTTATTAATTTTGGATGTTATTCTTCAGTATGTGTGTGGTTATGTGTTTGGAGATGACCATTTAGGGATTACTATTTCCACTTTACTAGGAGCAAACTTTGTCTGTTCTAGTGGTGGTAGTTCTTTTCCAAAGCCAGAGTTCAGTATTGAAGGCCTGACACTGACTTCTTTCAGGTTGTCAATATCAGTTTTCCAGCTGCTTCCAGTTAATGTTTGAGAAAGAACAAAGCAGAACATGAAAGCTAAGTTACTTCTCCCAGGGTGATTCTGTATCCTGTGGTTTATTTCCCAGAGTTTTCTCGGTATCACAGGATATAAGAAAGGATTTTTAGAAGAGCAGGTAAACAATATTTAATAAGTAAGACCTAGGATAAAAGAATGTTCGGGGTACTAGACAATAATTTTCATATTTTTTACAGATTAACCTTTACTTTTTGGTAGCTGTCTCTGGCTCTTAATGTAATGATGACCCTGATGACCCTAGCCCCTCACATATTAGTATTCTCCAGGAAGTTCAGTTTTTTTCCTGAATCTTTTATTCTTTCACCCTTATACCATACTTTACTCTGTGTTGCATATTTAGTGCAAATGTAGTTTCTTGTAACTTTAAGGTTTTTACATGATGTGTAGTATCTTTTTTTTTGTGATAGAGGTCAGGTATGTATTAGTTTGCATAATCATCCCAGAAGGGGATTTCAGTGGTGAATGATCCACCACTTCTTTCTTCTAGCTTTTCTTCATTGTTAATCAGCCTCATTATGTCTTCTGGCTTGAATTTGTCTGTATTTCTAGACACAGTTTACTGTTACATCTTGCCATGTGTTCCCTTCCAGTGGAGGTATTAACAGACTGTGATTAATACATCTTTCAATGGTCTTTTTGATAAGCTGAAAAGATTTAATTTAAGCCTTGCACCACAGGACACTGCTTCTCTCATAACTTCTGTTGTTTTCTTCTTTCTGTTCAGTTTTTAAAAATCATTCTTATAAAATGTGGGCACCAGAACTAGATACCACATCAGAATGTAAATCTCTTAAGTACCATATACAGAGATAAATCCATGTTCTTGCTTCTGGTTTTGCTGCTTCTCTATGCCTCCCTTTCATCACCAAGCATAAGTTGATGTCAGCTTGAGTCATAGCTTCCCCATTAAATTTGTGCATGCATACTTTAAAGAATTACTTTCTCAGTTCTGTAAGTTCATTTTCTAGAAATTTTTAATTTGTTAAAATTAAATGCTTTTGTCATCTGTTTAACACTTGCCTATTTATTATAGGGCCAGCATTTTATGCATACAATGATGCAGTTTTCACCCCTGAGGACTGGCATGGTATACAGGAAATAGCAAGAAGCAGGAAAAAAGATGATCCTCTGAAAGTTGGAAGATTTGGAATTGGCTTTAATTCAGTTTATCATATAACAGGTACACTTAGATATTTTAAAATGAAAATGTAGAAGTTTAAAAATGCTTAATTATGTTAGATACTAATCAAATAGTTAATATTTTCTCTGTAGTGAGTGCATTTTTACAATTAGATCCCTGGGTAAGTTTCCTTAAGAATCATGCATGTTTTTTTAGAACTCTATAAGGTATTCTTTGGATTCTGAAAGTTTTGGAGGAGACTTCATTCGTCTACTAACATCATTATGTACGTAGTCACTTATACTGAAATAACATTACAGTGTACTGTTATTTCAGTTATGCATTGCTGTTTATATTACAGAGGACCATAATATAGGGTAGAAATTCAAGTAAAAGTGTAGAATTTTAGACCAGACCAAAACATTTATGCAGATTTTTTGTACAATAAGTAGTGATTTTATTTTATGCTAGAAAGGATATTTCACAATAGAGATATGTGCACATTTATACTTGATAGTACATACTATTTCACAAGCTGGCAATATTCAGTCTCAAAACATTATTCTGGAAAAATGTTTTACTGCTGTACAGAAGAAGCATATAGTATAAATAGGGCTTACAGTCTACATGGTAATTATAATAATTGAATATAAGAAGCAAATTGTGGCTGAAATACCATTTTAAAATTGTCAAGTGAGTTTGTAAAACACAGAATGCTTTTTTGCAGTATTTTACCTAGTAGAGGATGATTAAAAGCCTGGTTAATAGACTTGCTCAGTGGTCTGTTAATTTTGGGAATTTCTGCTTTTAAATATACAAGATTTACTGATTGCAGACCCTAAAAACCTCCGAAGTATAAACATAATAGACAACATCTTTAATAAATTATTGTTTCTCTCCAATGTATTGGAAAGATATTGAAAAACATGTGTTTTTTGTTGCTCAGTGTTTGCTGAAATTCAAATAGTTGAATTAATTTTTACATATTTAATTGCAAAATAAGTGTATGCTTGTTTCTTTTTGTCAGTAAGCACTGAATTATATGTTAGCAGAATTACAGAGTCATCTAGATTTGGAAAAGACCATTAAGAACATTGAAACCAACCATAAAGTGAACAGTGCCAAGTTCACCACAAACTGTGTCCCCAAGTACTACATCTACACATTTTTTAAATACCTCTAGGGATAGTGACTCAGCCACTTCCCTGGATATACTGGCTTCATCTCAGTTTTATAACATTTGTTTTTCTTGCCCTTTTGAACTCAGTTACTTTTAATTGTCTTTGGTTGGTTTAGGATTATTAATAGCTGTTCTTTATGTACACAGATGTCCCAAGTATTTTCAGTGGTGACCAGATTGGAATGCTTGATCCCCATCAAACACTTTTTGGACCTCATGAATCAGGCCAGTGCTGGAATCTAAAAGAAGATAGCAAGGAAATCAATGAACTGACAGACCAGTTTGCACCCTTCATTGGCGTATTTGGTAGCACAAAGGAAACCTTTAAGAATGGGAACTTTCCTGGTACCTTTTTCCGTTTCCCACTTCGTCTGCAGCCTTCCCAGCTGAGCAGCAATGTTTATGACAAGCAGAAGGTTTTGGAGCTCTTTGAATCCTTCAGAGCAGATGCAGATACGGTGCTGCTCTTCTTGAAGAGTGTTCAGGATGTTTCATTGCATGTCAGGGAAGCTGATGGAACTGAGAGGCTGATTTTTAGAGTAACTGCTAGTGAGAACAAAGCCTTGAAACATGAAAGACCCAATTCTATAAAAATTTTAGGTACTGCAATAAATCAGTATTGTA
Organism: Heliangelus exortis; assembly: GCF_036169615.1. Lineage (NCBI taxonomy): Eukaryota > Metazoa > Chordata > Aves > Apodiformes > Trochilidae > Heliangelus > Heliangelus exortis. The sequence goes on along the minus strand of NC_092422.1, from coordinate 18,875,903 downwards.
AGGGAGTTCCCAGCAATAGCGTAACATGTGTGACATACCATGTCAATATAGTTGTAGAAGATGAGAATGTTAAGGATGCACAGAAAACCTCTTGGTTAGTATGTAATTGTGTAGGTGGTCGAGGAATGTGTACTGAACTGGATGGTTTAGCTGATGACTTGAAATTTGTTCCTACTATTGGAATAGCCATGTCTTTATCAACTAATGGGGAGGAAAAAGGAGCTGAAGCGGATTTTTCAGGAAGAGCATTTTGTTTTCTGCCTTTGCCTCCAGGTGAAGAAAGCAAAACTGGACTACCAGTTCATGTTAGTGGCTTCTTTGGTCTCACAGACAATAGGAGGAGTATCAAGTGGCGAGAGCTGGATCAATGGAGAGATCCAGCAGCTTTGTGGAATGATCTTCTTGTGGTGAATGTAGTGCCAAAGGCATACACCACCCTTATTTTGGAGGCTATCAAACGAATGGAGACGGAGAAGAATTCAGATTTTCCGTTGTCAGCTGAAAGAATATATAGGTTATGGCCTGATGAGAACAAAATCAGGGTTCCCTGGAAACCAATCATAGTACCTCTCTTTAAGGAGCTGTTCCAGCATACAGTTATTTACTCAGTGAGTAATCAGTGGATAAAGGTGGAACAGGTGCATTTTTCTGAAATGGATGAGAGTTTGGAGTATACACAGTCTGTTCTCAACTACCTCCAGAATTCAGGGAAGCAGATTGCCAAGGTACCAGCAAATATTGCTAGTGCAGTGCATCTTACGATTTCTACTTCTAAAGCTGTGAAAAAAGTGACTCCTGCTGTAGTACGGCAAGTACTGAGGAAATCTGGCCACAGTGGACCTGCTGAAGAAAAGCTTCGTCTTTTAGAATTTGTCCTTTCTGATGGAGTCTACAGTGAACTGATTGGATTGGAGCTTTTGCCATTACAGAATGGAAGTTTTATTCCCTTTTCCTCATCTGTGTCAGAACAGGATGTAGTTTACATAACCTCAGAAGAATATCCCAGGTATACTTAACATTTAAATACTTTTTTTTTTTTTTTTTTTTTTTTTTTTTTTTTTTTTGTAGTTTGCATGTCAAAACAGAGCTTTAGACTGTTCACTTATCAGCAGCCTGTAATGAAATGATGCATAGATAGAACCTGGTTTCTTGAATGTATTTGTGCCCATATGTTTCATTTGAAAAGTTTGATGTCTACTTGCCATTATAACTTTTCAAGAATCATGTGATCTAGGCCTCAGGGGAATACCTCCAGGTATATTTCAAATTAGCTTTTTTTTCTGGGAATTATAAATTGGAGGAGGTTAGAAACATGCATACTAGAAAGTACATTAAATTAGGTAATGATAAAGGGTTTTATTAAACTTAAAGCTTGAGATTACTTCAGGTGCCTTTTTTTTTTTTCCTTTGACACAGCACTCTTACTTTTAATGAAGATTTTAGTACCAAACACTTATTGGTTTCAGGAAATAAGCAGATAGTACTGTGGAAAGAAATGGGCTTGTCTTCTATGTCTGCTCTCCCTTTGTTCTTTCCACTCTCTCTCCAATTAATTTTTTTAACTTGCTTATTTCTCATTTCCATCAATGTTCCAATTTGGTTCCCATTTCATCTGCCAAAAATGCTTGCACTGGGGAGGGGATTGGAAAGAACAGGCCAGCTGGAATTAATTGCCCTTGGGGTCACTGGGGGAAAGCATGACTACCCCTTTTTATGTATCTACAGGATTATGCATCTGTGAAAGTTTGTTAAATCTGAATCCTTCTCCAAATAATCTTTTAAGAGGCACCGCTTGAAGTCACTCAGACACAGAAGATGCATACCTGGAGCTGTTCCTTCTGATGAAGTGTTACTCATACATATTTTCACAACCCCCTCTCCTTCTCCTTATCCTCAGAGTTCCACTAATTTACAGATTCTCTGCTTGAGAGAATATGACATTTGGTGTGTACTTTGCTGCTTTTGCTGCCCTAGGGACTGTTTATAAGGGAAGTAGAGGTGGCTTGGTTGGAGTGTGCTAATATAGATATTATTAAGGTAAAAAGTGCTCCAAGTAAGGTCTGTATGTAAATTGTGATTTAAATATATATATATATATATAAACAACACATCTTCATGTGAAGCAGTTGGATACAAGCAATTGGTCATCCATACTGCTTAAGGGAAGTTTGCTTTTTTCAAATCTGTTGCTGTTTTATTATATTCTAAACCCATGATCTTTCTTCTAAACATTTCATGTTACTTATTAGATTAACACTACTCAGAGCCTTTGTTTCTAGTGGCTTTTAAAACATGATAAGTAAAAAAATTCTTTAGCATCAGTGGTGAGATGATTTATCTTTTGTTTTTCTTTAATTTTGTTTCTTCGTCCAGTAGTTAAGCCAGTATAGTAATACAGAAAACATTCCCATAATGAGACTAACAAATTTTTCTTACAGCCCTGTTTTAGAGTAGTCATAAGATACTTTTTTTGGAACTTAATGATACCACTACACCTTACTCAGTTTGTGTTCCATTGTTAATGAACTTAATTTGGTTAGTCTTGTAAAGCTGATATGAAAGCATTTTATACTAGGCATAAATCTACCTCCTAGCTATGATAATACAGAAATTTGAAATAGTAATGCTCTATTTGCCTCTGCTCTTGCCTACAGTAATTATTTTTAATTCTGATGTTATAAATATGATAAATGACTAATGCCTTAAGTTTTAGAACACTAACTTTGTCTCTTTGCTTATTCAAATTTGGATCCTGCTTAAAAAGCTGTGGAAGATTGTGAAAGAACAAGAAAGATCCTGTTCTATGTTTATGATGTCAGATTTAAACTGAAGAGTTTTTTTTTCCAGGAAGACCAAGGACCTAAAATACTCATGAATTTAAATGCTATCATAAAGGAAGAGCAGGGAAAGGCAGTATGAAATGCTTGGCTACAATAATCTTAACTTCTGACTGCAGATCTTTTGTAATCCACAGATCTGTGTGAAATCCTTGAGTTGCATGTTCTATTTTTTGTATGCTTTCAAGTAGGATCTTTAAGAGACATAGGATAGTAGGTGCTATTTTACAGTTTTTTTTGTTTGTTTGTTTCTTTCTTTCTTTTTTTAGAGTGCAAACAGATGAGACTTTTCTAATCTGAGTTTTTCTATCAAGAGAAAACTTGCTTAGACTGACTTTGCAAAGGAATAGTAGCTTAAAGAATTGGTTTCTAAGAACTTGATGCTTCTAAATGTGTTATCTTTACATTTATAAGAAAATGTCCACTGAAAGCCCAATTCAGCATATGTAAGCAATTACTTTTCATGTGAATAAATTGCCATGTTGGTAGTCTATGTGCAGCAACATAAATAAATCACGTGCTTTACTAAAGTGTATTTTGGGTTTTTTTTTTGTTTGTTTTATGATGTGCTTAGGTCCCTCTTTCCTGGCCTAGAAGGAAGGTTACTTTCTGATGACTTGAAGCCTGAGATTCTAGCTGCTTTGAAAGAAGCTGCCAGAAGCCGAGGTAATTTACATCTTCTGAATTTTCATATAGTGAAAGAGATTGATATTGGTTGAACAGACTAGTTCTAAGCCCAAGTTTAAAACAACATATGTTTTAAAATGGAGTTCACATAAATAAGTTGGTCATCTAAAAATATTTAAGATAAATTATGTTGTTTGAATTTGAAATTGCACAAATGGAGATTATAAGTTAACAAAAAAGCAAAAGCGAAGGGAAAAATGATGAAAAATTATCATGAAAGGATATTCAGTGTTCAATAATTTTGTGCAAATAGTATTCCTCCACTTAAGAAAGCCTGAATTCTATTTTGCATTTGTAGTACTTGCATATTCAAAATGGTTTTGGTATTGTGTAGCATCACTTATCTCACAATCACAAGTGATTACATCAGTGCATTTTTTAAAAGCCAGATGAAACTTGCTTAAGCATCTAGCCTCAAGCATGCTCTGTTCCCTGAGGTTTTAATCCAAAGTTAATGGCTGTCAGTGTGGACCTAGTGAAATATTTCAGTTTTGATCAGCAGGCCTGTTGAAGAAGTTTGCTTCATCTATAGACGAGATGGTTCTATTGTTTACTGCGTTCACGTTTTTTTACTTCTTTTTCTACTCAGAGTTTGATATTTATCTTTCCAACTCTGTGTTCCATTATGCAAATGTTTGGTAAATTTGAAGTCTGAGTCTCAGAAGTCATCTCCTGGAAACACAATTTGCAAACAAATCACTCTTCAGATTATTGTTAAGTAGTGTGAGTATATGGTGAGACATTTTACTTCTTCATGTCAAGAAAATGTTCTTTTCAGAAAAGGATCCTTGTCTCTGCTAAGAAATTGATCCTTAAAAAAAAATAACTTTTTTAGACTGAAGATACTAGAACCAGACATGAAATATTATAAGCAGCTGTCTTAATTTGCTTTTTTGATGCCTTTTGTCATAGTCTTCAGTCATTCAGTTGCAGTTTCTATTTCTTCAGTCAGACTTCTAACTTTTATTCCACTTCAATCCTTTATACGTACTCTGTTTATTATTCTTCTTGTTCAGTTGGAAACCTACTACTTTCTCCATGATTTGGTCACTGCTTCATTATAAAAAACAGAAATTAAAGGTAATTCTGAGGCTAAGATTATATTTTTAATGTATGGCAAAACATCTATAAAAAAGATTGGAAGAATTAGGATTGACTTATTTCATAGAGTAAACAGCATAAATATTTAAAGTAATATCTGTTGTACAGGAGGTAGATAATCAGTGCTGGGGCTTTTATTGAATATGACCATCAGCAAGTCTGAATCTACTATAAAGCAAAACTTTGTTCTAAAAACCAAAATTGTAAAAGCCTTATGGGTATATTATATGATGGGTGTTGTGTCTGATGTTGCAGTAGAATTTGCTTGCTTTAAAGTTTTTATTATTGATTTCTTATCACTGTTAATTTATTTTGTTTTCATATAGAATATAAGCTGTTGAAAGTAGTGGATACTTTAAATTGTGCATCCCAACAGTGATTATTCTTAATCTAGAATAGAGACATAAGGAACTACTGTTTACCCTTGTAGGAACTGCTGAGACTTTAAAAAAAAAACCAACCAAAATATATAGAGATCAAGAAAGCCACAGTGAGATTAGATAGATGAAATATGGTAATGAAGACAGGAATGCCCCTTCCTTGTGATGATGCCTTCAATTGACTTTTGAGATATAGTGTCCTAGACAATTTCTTCCAAGTGTATGTCACAAATCAGTCCAAAACTATACTTAAATTAAAAACCAGAGCAAAACAACCAAAACTAAATACAGACTTGACAGACTATGTGCTTGAATCCATCTTAATCAGAAAAAGCAGAGGTGACTGAAGTGAATTGCTTTATAGGGATTGCTCTATATTCATAAAGCAATCCCCTGGCTGAGTTCTTCTAGGACATTTCTTCCATTCCAGGTTTGGTGCCTGAGTTGCAACAAAGTCTGTCTTGTCTTTTTAGTTCCTGGGAAGATTTTTGGTCACATTTATGGTCTTGCTTCTGTCTCCTTCTTCCAGCAGTTTCTTTGAATGACACTTTTTAGGGACTTGCTCTTGGCTGGTAATATGAGTCTCATTGATTAAAAGAACATTTTTTGCAAGTTAATATTACAATTATAATTCTACATCTTCTAGAAATGCCTAAGGGCTTTTAGATAATCCTTTGCACAATTTTGCCTGATTCTATTTCTGTCTCTTCTTAAAGTTACTCTTCATTCGAAAATTTTGCATAACTGTAAAGTGCAGCTGCAATAACAAAAAAGTTTTGTTATATAAATAATACTTATGAGAGGGGGTTTTGGCAGGTTTTGAAGTCTTACCTGACAATAATTTTACTTGTATAACTGTAGAAATTATATTGGAGAGATTCCTAAAGCTGCTGCAGAAAGAGAAAATTTCTTGTATTATTTCTTTGAGAAAATGAGATACCATTCTTTATTGTGTTCTACAAAGACAAGTACATCTTATTTTTCCTCTCCTAAAATGTGTAATGTATTTTTCTAATTAAAAACTGTTTCTATATTTAGTGTCATAATTTGTAACTCGCAAGCTGTTTTCTAAAAATGGATTTGATTGTATTCTAGCCCAACAGCTTCTCTGGGGATTTTCAGGTATGATTATTAACCAAAGGTGTACTGGTTTGGATTGAAGCTTAATATCTGTGTGAGTTTGGTCATTACCTATTCTCATTACCTCAGCTTTCTCGTAAACCAGCATCTCCAAATAGAGCTGCCAAAAGATAGCTACTAGGGGTAATTATGAACTTAGTTTAAATACAGCTGAGGGAAATGAATATTGATGAAGAAAACTTTTCAGTTAGGTTATACAGAAACTATTTTTTCATTGGTGTGTTTACATATTTTGTAATAAATTCCCATTCAGGGAGATTTCCAGTATTTTAAAATTATACTTTTTGAAAAGAGTATTTCTAAAGATCTATGCTCAAATAATGTATTGGAGCTTAGGTTTTAAGTAAATTCTTGTCTTTTTGGCCCAAGTGTTTTCCACTTTCATAAGGCTATGTGTTTACCTGTGTTTTCTGTTCAACAGAATTAAGAGAATCCAGAGCTCTCTAGGCATGAAGTGAAAGGAAAACATGCAGAAGGTTATTACACTTCTGATTTCCATCAGGGCAGGGAGAGTAGATAATATCTTTAATTGGGCTGCTGCTTATAAGGAAATAGCAGTGCTATCTTGATGGAAGAAATACCTGAAATGCAAATAGATATCTTTCTTCCACTTCTGTTATTGGTGTTGATGTCATTGGGAAGTAGTGTCATTTTTATATTCTGTGCTGGTTTTTTACCCTCAGAGATTCCGTAAGTTTTAAGTATAAGCTGTCTTGATGATAATTAAGATGAGGGTTTTCTCCATAAAAATAAAGCCATACATATCTAAATTGAGTTTCAGCACTTCTGGCACAACCAAGTTTTGTTGCTTGTCAGTTTTAGTGTAAGAACATCTGCACCTGGGCTTCTCTATATCTAGTCCTTCAAATCTATTTGAATCTGCAGTTACAGACAAACAAACAGTGGGTTAGATTCTTACTTACTGCTAGCCAAAGAAGTAAAGAATTAACTAAGTAAATTTAGCTTATTAAACAAATAAACTAAACCAATACATTTGAAACTTCTACTTTGTAAATCCATAGTTGCTGTGTATGCCTGAGAACTCTTGTGTCAAACTAACAATTGCGATAACATAATTATCAGTTTCAGTTTGTTTTGTATTTTTATACTAATATGAATGTATTCACTTTTAATTAACTCCTAAAAGCAGTGGAAGCTGGTATCCCCAGTTCTTTTAACAAACATTTTTCTCCCCTCCAGAAAATATAAAGGCAGGGCACAAGTTAGATTTTAATTTTTTTTTCTCTCCCCCCCCTCAAAAAAACCCCAGCCCAACACTGAAGTATTTTCTTGTGTAACTCTTCTTTTTGATGTTCATGGCTTTGCTCTTTTCCTGTAATTTCAGGAAGGCCATGCACTCAGTTGCAGCTTCTGAACCCAGAAAGATTTGCTCGGCTCATTAAAGAAGTTATGAATAACGTGTGGCCTGGCAGAGACATGGTGGTACAGTGGTATCCAGGTTTGGAAGACAAAAATCACCCATCAGTTTCCTGGCTTAAGATGGTCTGGAAGAACCTATATATACATTTTTCTGATGACCTGAGTGTGTTTGATGACATGCCACTTATCCCCAAGACACTGCTGGAGGAAAACCCAACATCAGTGGAACTGGTGAGATTTAGGAATCCATCGCCCATCATTCTAGAAGATGAATCTGAGACTCAGCTCCCAGAATACTTAGCTGATATTATTCATCAGGTTGGAGGAGTTGTACTTAAGAAGCTGGATATTTCTATCCAACATCCACTTATAAAGAAATACGTGCATCCACCACTACCAAGTGCTGTTTTACAAATAATGGAAAAAATGTCCTTACAGAAACTATGCAGTCAGGTTGCATCCCTCCCAGCAACACATAAAGATGCTCTTAGGGCATTCTTAGCTAGTTTAACTGATGCAAGTGAAAAAGAGAAAAGAATTATTCAGGAATTGCTAATTTTTAAAAAAATTGAAAACTCATCTGAAAATGTCACTGTTTTTAGTGGGCTAAAAGGTAGTAAGGTATTACACCACACTGCCAAAATTCCTCCTGGTCTAAGATTTTCTGTTCCAATAATTGATGGCAGTGATGAAGCTACAATTCGCTTAGCTAACTTGCTAAAAATAGAACAATTAAAGAGCACAGATTGCTTGAAGTTTGTTATAGAAGATATTAGAGGTGATTTTTATTCATACGACGAAACAACGCAGATAATGCAATGGGTTCTTGAAAACCTGACTTTTCTGAAAAATGAGAATACAGATGTGATAGATTGGCTGGCATCGTTAAAGTTTATTAAGATTTCGCAGGAAATGATAATGTCAGCAAAGGAACTCTTTGATCCTGAGGTGGAAGTTCTGCAAAATTTGTTTTATACTGAAGAGGAAATTTGCTTCCCACCAGCTATTTTTACATCTTCAGATATTCTTCATTCTCTGAGACAAATAGGCTTAAAAAATGAGGCTGATCTTGAGGAAAGTGATATTATGAGAGTGGCAAATAAAATTGAAAGTTTGCATGCTAACTCCAACACCAATCATGATTTACTCTTAAGAAAAGCTAGAACTCTTTTGATGATTTTGAATAAAAACCATACACTGCTTCACTCATCTGAAACAAAAGCTGTGCTGAAAAAAATAAAATGGATTCCTGTATGTAAGGAAAGACCTCCAAATTACCCAGGTTCCTTAGTTTGGAAAGGAGATCAATGTAATCTGTGTTCGCCACCAGAAATGTGTGATGTATCTCATGCAATTTTAGTTGGTTCCTCAGTTCCTCTTATTGAAAATGCACTGCTGGATACACAAAAAGCACTTGGCATCCCCACCAAGCCCAGCATAAAAGCAGTCTTAAAGCATTTCAAGGTGGTGGTTGATTGGCACAGTTCTAAAACCTTCAGTGATGAGGACTATTACCAGTTTCAGCATATCTTGCTTGAGATCTATGGATTTATGCACGATCATCTAGACGAAGGCAAAGAAGCTTTTAAAGCACTGAAATTTCCTTGGGTTTGGACAGGCAAAACATTTTGTTCCCTCACACAAGCAGTAATAAAGTCAATACCTGATCTTGATCTCCAGCCTTATCTACATTATGTGCCAAAAACTATGGCAAAGTTCCACCAGTTGTTTAAATCTTGTGGTTCAATTGAGGAGTTAACACCAGACCATGTTTCTATGGTCATTCAGAAAATATATCTAAAAAGTGAGCAGTCTCTCTCAGAACAAGAGAGTAAACAAAATCTGCACATAATGCTGAACATCATAAGATGGCTGTACAGCAATCAGATTCCTGCAAGCCTGCAAACACCCATGCCACTATACAGTGGTAAACTTCCATATAAACTAGCAATGAGGCCAATTCATGAGTGCTGTTACTGTGATATCAAAGTTGATGACTTAAATGATTTGCTTGAAGATTCTGTTGAACCAATAATTTTGGTGCATGAAGACATACCTATGAAAACAGCTGAGTGGTTAAATGTCCCATGCCTTAGCACAAGATTGATTAATCCAGAAAATATGGGGTTTGAGCAGTCCGGGCAAAGAGAACCTCTGACTGTAAGAATTAAAAATATTTTGGAAGAATACCCTTCCATTTCAGATATCTTTAAAGAGCTTCTTCAAAATGCTGATGATGCTAATGCGACGGAATGCAATTTCCTGATTGACATGAGAAGAAACATGGATATAAGAGAGAATCTTTTGGATCCAGGAATGGCAGCATGTCATGGTCCAGCTTTGTGGTCATTCAATAATTCTGAATTTTCTGACTCTGATTTCCTAAATATAACCCGATTAGGAGAGTCTTTAAAAAGGAGTGAAGTTGACAAAGTAGGAAAATTTGGCCTGGGATTTAATTCTGTGTATCATATCACTGATGTTCCTATTATTTTGAGCCGGGAATTCATGATTATGTTTGATCCAAATGTTAACCATATCAGTAAGCATATTAGAGATAAATCGAACCCTGGGATCAAAATCAACTGGAGTAAACAACAGAAGAGACTGCGAAAATTTCCCAATCAGTTTAAGCCTTTTATAGGAGTTTTTGGTTGCCAGCTACCACTGACTGTAGAATCTCCATACAGCTACAAAGGAACGCTGTTCAGGCTGTCCTTTAGAACTCAGCAGGAAGCTAAAGTGAGTGAAGTCAGCAGTGCATGTTACAACACAGCAGACATTTACTCTCTTGTGGATGAATTTAGCATTTGTGGTCATAGACTGATAATATTTGCTCAGAGTGTGAATTCCATGGTTTTGAAATACTTGAAAATTGAGGCAGAAGATCCTGGGGTGGCACAAGATGTTGTCACTATAAAAAAAAATCTGTGTTCTTCCAAAGCCTTGACTGCACCAAATGTAAGTGTTTTGAAGGAAGCTGCCAAACTCATGAAGATTTGCAGCAGCAGTAATAAAAAGCTTCCAACTGAAACCCCAAAGTCCTCATGTATCTTACAGATAGTAGTGGAAGAATTCCACCATGTATTCAGGCGGATTGCTGATTTACAGTCTCCACTTTTCAGAGGTGCAGAAGATGATCCAGCTTCTTTCTTTGAAATGGCTAAATCGGGACAGGTTAAAAGATCAGCTGATGAATTGCCACAGAAAACTGTAGATTCAACAACATGGCTTATATGTTCTTGCATGGACACTGGAGATGCTTTAAAATTTTCGTTACATGAAAGTGGTCGAAGATTAGGTCTTGTTCCCTGTGGTGGAGTAGGAGTGTTGCTGTCTGAGACTCAGGATCAAAAGTGGATTGTGAAACCTAATTGCAACAACATAGGTGAAGTATACTGCTATTTACCTCTGCGAATAAAAACAGGCTTACCTCTTCATATAAATGGCTGCTTTGCAGTTACTTCAAATCGGAAAGAAATCTGGAAAACAGACACAAAAGGAAGATGGAACTCAGTATTCATGAGGAATGTTATTGTAAAAGCCTACATAGAAGCACTTTGTGTTCTACGTGACATGGCAATCAATGGTGAGCTAGTTGACTACAGTTACTGTGCAGTGTGGCCAGATCCTGATGCAGTTCATGATGATTTTTCTGTTATTTGTCAAGGGTTTTATGAAGACATAGCTCATATGAAAAGCAAAGAAGGGATCAAAGTGTTTTCTGATGGTTTCTCTTGGGTTTCCATGAAGAATGTAAGGTTTTTAGATGACTCTATACTGAAACGACCAGATGTTGGACCATCAGCCTTCAAGATCTTTCTGAAGTACCTTAAGAAAACAGGTTCGAAAAATCTGTGTGCTGTAGATCTCCCATCTTGGGTAAAGACAGGATTTGAAGAAGCAGGATGCAAATGCATCTTATTGGAGAACACTTTCTCTGAGAAACAGTTCTTTTCTGAGGTTTTTTTCCCCAATATTCAGGAGATTGATGCTGAGCTACGTGATCCTTTGATGCGTTATGTTCTCAATGAAAAAGTTGAGGAGTTCTTGGGAATTCTTCGTGTTACTCCATGTATTCCCTGTTCATTGGGTGGACATCCATTAGTCACACCATCAAGACTGATCCATCCTGAAGGAAGAGTAGCAAAGTTATATGATGCTGAAGATGGAAGATTTCCTTATGGCACTACTCAGGATTATCTTAACCCAGTTATTTTGGTTAAACTTGTTCAGTTGGGAATGGCTAAAGATGATATTTTATGGGAAGATCTGATTGAACGTGCAGAGTCAGTAGCTGAAGTTAACAAGATTGATCATGCTGCAGCTTGTCTCAGAAGCAGTATTATATTGAGTCTTATTGATGAGAAACTAAAATCTAGGGACCCTAGAGCAAAAGAATTTGCTGCAAAATGTCAGACTATCCCTTTCCTTCCTTTCCTTAGCAAACCAGCTGGTTTCTCACTGCACTGGAAAGGCAGTGATTTTCAGCCTGAAGAAATGTTTTCAGCAACTGATCTTTTTACTGCTGATTATCAAGATATAGTTTGCCTAATGCAACCAATTCTCAATGAAAATTCCCACTCCTTTAAAGGTTGTGGTGCCTTGTCATTAGCTGTCAAAGAATTTTTGGGTTTACTGAAGAAACCAGCTGTTAATATGGTCATGAATCAGTTAGAACAAGTTGCAAAATCATTTGATGGAATCACATTATATCAAGAAAATATCACTAATGCATGTTACAAATATCTACATGAAGCAATGTTGCAGAATGAATCAACAAAAGCCATGATTACCGAGCAACTGACAAACTGTAGTTTTATTCTGGTTGAGAATGTGTATGTGGATCCAACGAAAGTGTCTTTTCATTTGAATTTTGAAGCAGCACCCTATCTTTATCAGTTGCCCAATAAGTACAAAAATAGTTTCCGTGAGCTCTTTGAAAGTGTGGGTGTAAGACAAGCTTTTACAGTGGAAGATTTTGCTGTAGTTCTAGAATTAATAAATCAGGAAAGAGGGAACAAACAACTAACAGAAGACAACTTCCAACTTTGCAGGAGAATAGTTAGTGAAGGAATATGGGGCCTCATTAGAGAGAAGAGGCAGGAATTTTGCGAAAAAAAGTATGGTGATATTTTGCTACCCGATACTCATCTTGCACTTCTGCCTGCAAAATCTTTATGTTACAATGACTGTCCGTGGATTAAAGTTAAAGACACAACTGTTAAATACTGTCATGGTGATATTCCAAGAGAAGTTGCAGTAAAGCTTGGAGCGATACCAAAACGCCATAAAGCTTTAGAAAGATATGCATCCAATATCTGTTTTACTCCCCTTGGAACAGAATTTGGCCAGAAAGAAAAATTGACCAGTAGAATTAAAAGCATTCTTAATGCTTACCCTTCAGAAAAAGAAATGCTGAAGGAGCTCCTCCAGAATGCAGATGATGCAAAAGCTACGGAGATCTGTTTTGTGTTTGATCCTAGACAGCATCCAGCTGATAGAATATTTGATGAGAAATGGGCACCACTTCAAGGACCAGCACTGTGCGTTTACAACAATCAGCCTTTCACAGAAGATGATATTCGAGGAATTCAGAATCTTGGAAAAGGTACAAAAGTAGGAAATCCCTGTAAAACTGGGCAATATGGTATAGGCTTCAATTCGGTTTATCACATTACTGATTGTCCTTCTTTCATATCTGGCAATGACATACTTTGCATTTTTGATCCTCACGCTCGGTATGCACCAGGTTCAACATCAACAAGTCCTGGCCGCATGTTTAGAGATTTAGATGCAGATTTCAGAACACAGTTCTCTGATGTACTTGACCTCTATTTAGGAAACCACTTTAAATTGGATAATTGCACCATGTTTAGGTTTCCCCTTCGAAATGGAGAAATGGCAAAAGTATCAGAAATTTCCTCAGTTCCGTGCTCAGATAGAATGGTCCAAAATCTTTTAGACAAGCTGCGTACAGATGGAGCAGAACTCCTGATGTTTTTGAACCACATGGAAAAGATTTCTATTTGTGAGATAGAAAAATCGACAGGAGCACTGAATGTGCTGTATTCTGTGCAAGGCAAAATCACTGATGGAGACAGACTGAAACGAAAGCAATTCCATGCATCTGTAATTGACAGTGTAACTAAGAAAAAGCAGCTAAGTGAAATACCTGTGCAACAGATTACTTACACAATGGATACCGAAGACTCTGAAGGAAATCTTACAACGTGGTTAATTTGTAACAGGTCAGGCTTTTCTGCCATGGAAAAGGTATCCAAAAGTGTGGTTTCAGCCCACAAGAATGAGGACATTACTCTTTTTCCACGTGGTGGGGTAGCAGCTTGTATCACTCATAATTACAAAAAACCCCACAGAGCGTTCTGTTTCTTACCATTGTCTTTAGAAACTGGGTTACCTTTTCATGTGAATGGACACTTCGCTCTGGATTCTGCAAGAAGGAATCTATGGCGTGATGATAATGGTGTTGGAGTAAGAAGTGACTGGAATAGTAGCCTAATGACAGCTCTGATAGCACCAGCCTACGTTGAACTGCTGATTCAGCTGAAGAAACGATATTTTCCAGGCACCGATCCTACCATATCAGTGCTGCAGAACACACCTATTCATGTTGTGAAAGACACTTTGAAAAAATTTCTGTCCTTTTTTCCAGTTAATAGACTTGATATTCAGCCAGACTGGTATTGCTTAGTGAAAGCAGTTTACAGTTGCATGCATGAAGATTTGAAGCGTCTTCTACCTGTTATGCGAGCTCCAAATATTGATGGTTCTGATTTGCATTCTGCTGTTATTATCACATGGGTCAACATGTCCACTGTGAACAAAGGTAGGCCATTCTTTGACAATTTACTACAAGATGAATTGCAGAACCTGAAAAATACAGAATACAACATCACAACGCGGAAGACGGTGGCTGAGAATGTTTACAGGCTCAAGCATTTACTCTTAGAAATTGGATTTAATTTGGTATATAACTGTGATGAAACTGCAAATCTTTACCACTGTTTGGTAGATGCAGATATTCCTGTCACCTACGTGACACCTGCTGATGTCCGGTTATTTTTGATGACATTTTCCTCTCCGGACTCTAATTGCCACATTGGAAAATTACCCTGTCGTCTTCAGCAGACAAATTTGAAACTGTTTCATAGTCTCAAACTTCTTGTTGACTACTGCTTTAAAGATGCAGAAGAAAATGAAATCCAAATCGAGGGCTTGCCACTCCTCCTCACTCTTGACAATGTTTTGCAAACTTTTGATTCAAAGCGACCAAAGTTCTTAACGACATACCATGAGCTGATTCCATCTCGCAAGGATCTCTTTATGAACACATTGTATTTGAGATACAACAATATTCTTCTTAACAGTGAAGTAGCAAAAGTCTTTGATATCACAAGTTTCGCTGAATTGCTGTCATCTGTGTTGCCGAGAGAATATAAAACCAGAAACTGTATGAAATGGAAGGAAAACTTTGCAAGTGAATCTTGGCTTAAAAGTGCCTGGCATTTTATTAGTGAGTCTATAAATATTAAGGAAGAGCAAGAAGATACAGAAGCAAAATTTGATGGTGTTGTCGACACTTTGAAGGACTGGACTTTGCTGCCAGGTGTGAAGTTCACTGTCTCAGCTAATCATCTTGTTGTGCCAGAGTGTGATGTTCTGCTGCCCCTCAGCATTATGCATATAGCTGTTTTTCCAAATGCCCAGAGTGATAAAGTCTTCCATGCTTTGATGAAAACAGGCTGTATTCAGCTGGCATTGACCAAAATTTGCTCTAAAGACAGCGCTTTAGTGCCTTTGTTGTCGGGACGTACAGCCAATATCGATAGTCCTTCAAGCATTCTGAAAGCCATACAATATATGGTACAGACATCAACTTTTCGGACGGAAAAGTTAGCAGAAAGTGACTTTGAGGCTCTCTTAATGTACTTCAATTGCAATTTATGTCATTTGACATCTCAGGAGGACATCAAAATTTTAAAGTCTCTTCCTTGCTATAAATCGATCAGTGGCCGCTACATCAGCATTTCAAAATATGGGACATGTTACGTCCTCACAAAAAGCATCCCCTCAATAGAGGTAGACAGATGGACACAGTCGACCTCATCAGGTTTTCTTGAAGAGAAGGTTCATTTGAAAGATTTGTATACCTTGCTTGGCTGCATCTCCGTGGATGATCTTGAAGTGTACTTGAAACATCTTTTGCCAAAAATTGAAAGTCTGTCTTATGATGCAAAATTAGAACACTTGATCTACTTAAAGAATAGGCTAACTAGCATTGAAGAAAGTTCAGAAATGAAAGAACAGCTGTTTGAAAAGCTTGAAAGCATTTTGATCATTCATGATGCAAGCAACAGATTAAAACCAGCAAAATATTTTTATGACAGGACTGTTAAAGTCTTTGAAGTTATGCTTCCTGAAAAATTCTTTATACCTCAAGACTTCTTTAAGAAACTAGAGCAACTTACAAAACCAAAAAATCAAGCTGCATTCCTTCCGTCGTGGGTAACTTTTCTACGATGTATTGGATTGAAATTCATCATTTCCCAGCAACAATTACTACAGTTTTCGAAGGAGATCAGCATGCGAGCAAATACAGAAAACTGGTCTAAAGAAACACTTCAGAATACTGTCGATGTCCTCCTTCATCACATATTTCAAGAAAGAACTGACCTTCTGTCAGGGAATTTTCTGAAAGAATTGTCATTAATTCCTTTTCTCTGCCCTGAACGAGCTCCAGCAGAATTTGTTAGATTTCACCCTCAGTATCAAGAAGTTAATGGGACACTTCCTCTTATACGATTCAACGGGGCACAGGTGAATCCTAAATTCAAACAGACTGATGTGTTGCAGTTACTGTGGACTTCATGTCCCATTCTGCCAGAGAAAGCAACACCTTTAAGCATCAAAGAACAAGAGGGAAGTAGTCTTGGTGCACAAGAACAACTTGAGCAAGTTTTAACTATGCTGAATGTTAATCTGGACCCTCCCCTTGACAAAGTTATCAATAACTGCAGGAACATATGCAATATAACAACTTTGGATGAGGACATGGTGAAAACTAGGGCCAAGGTCCTAAGAAGCATTTATGAATTTCTTAGTACAGAAAAAAGGGAATTCCGCTTTCAGCTTCGAGGAGTTCCTTTTGTAATGGTAGAAGAAGGTTGGAAGCTCCTTAAGCCTGAAGAGGTGGTAATAAACCTTGAGTATGAATCTGATTTTAAGCCTTATCTTTACAAGCTTCCTTTAGAACTTGGTACTTTCCATCAGTTATTTAAGCATTTGGGTACTGAAGATATCATTTCAACAAAGCAGTATGTTGAAGTTCTAGGTCGCATATTCAAGAACTCAGAAGGAAAGCAATTGGATCCTAATGAAATGCGCACAGTTAAAAGAGTAGTTTCTGGCTTGTTCAAAAGTCTTCAGAATGATTCTGTCAAGGTTAGGAATGACCTTGAGAACATGAGGGATTTTGCCCTGTACCTTCCCAGTCAAGGTGGTAGGTTGGTAAAGTCTAGTATCTTGGTTTTTGATGATGCACCCCACTACAAAAGCAGAATCCAAGGAAACATTGGTGTGCAAATGCTTGTTGATCTTAGCCAGTGTTACTTAGGCAAAGACCATGGATTTCATACTAAACTGATAATGTTATTCCCTCAGAAATTGAGGCCTCGCTTACTTAGCAGTATTCTTGAAGAGCAGTTGGATGAAGAGTCTCCCAAAATTTGTCAGTTTGGAGCATTATGTTCTCTGCAAGGAAGATTACAGTTGCTGTTGTCTTCAGAACAATTCATCACAGGACTCATTAGGATTATGAAGCATGAAAATGACAATGCATTTTTAGCTAATGAAGAAAAAGCAATAAGACTTTGCAAAGCTTTGAGAGAAGGTTTGAAAGTTTCCTGTTTTGAGAAGTTGCAAACAACATTAAGAGTTAAAGGTTTCGCTCCTATTCCCCACAGCAAGAGTGAAACATTTGCTTTCCTGAAGAGATACGGAAATGCAGTAATATTGCTTTATATACAGCATTCTGACAGCAAAGACATAAATTTCCTGTTAGCGTTAGCAATGACTTTAAAATCTGCAACTGACAACCTGATTTCTGATACCTCATATTTAATTGCCATGCTCGGATGTAATGATATCTACCGGATCAGTGAGAAGCTTGACAGCTTAGGAGTGAAGTATGACTCTTCTGAGCCATCAAAACTTGAACTACCAACTCCTGGCACTCCTATACCAGCTGAAATTCACTATACACTTCTCATGGATCCAATGAATGTATTTTATCCTGGTGAATATGTTGGTTACCTTGTTGATGCTGAAGGTGGTGATATATATGGGTCATATCAACCAACTTATACCTATGCAATCATTGTACAAGAAGTAGAAAGAGAAGATGATGAAAGTCCCAGTTTTCTGGGGAAGATTTACCAGATTGATATTGGATATAGTGAATACAAAATAGTGAGCTCTCTTGATTTATACAAATTTTCAAGACCAGAGGAAAGTTCTCAAAGCAGGGATAGCACACCTACCACCCCAACCAGTCCTACGGAATTTCCAGCACATGGACCGAGAATGATTCCACCTCTCTTCACTGGTAGAGAGAGCCACAAAACAGTGTCCTCAAAACATCACTCTCCAAAAAAGTTGAAGTCAAACTCGTTGCCAGAAATATTACGAGAAGTGACATCTGTGATTGAACAGGCTTGGAAGCTTCCAGAGTCTGAAAGAAAAAAGATTATTAGGAGGTTGTATCTTAAATGGCATCCGGATAAAAATGCAGAAAATCTTGATATAGCCAATGAAGTTTTCAAACATTTACAAAATGAGATTAACAGGCTAGAAAAACAAGCCTTTATGGATCAAAATATGGACAGAGCCACGAGAAGACCATTTTCATCTGCTTCTCGATTTCAGTCAGATAAATTTTCCTTTCAGAGATTTTATACTTCATGGAATCAAGAAGCAACAAGCCACAAATCTGAAAGGCAACAGTATAAAGAAAAGGGTCCATCTTCCACGGGGCCATCTTACTCCCAACGCTTTTTTGTCCCACCTACGTTCCGGTCTGTTGGGAACCCCGTTGAGGCACGGCGATGGCTTAGGCAGGCCCGAGCTAACTTCTCAGCTGCAAGAAATGACCTCCATAAAAATGCTAATGAATGGGTATGCTTTAAGTGCTACCTTTCTACTAAACTAGCCCTGATTGCAGCTGACTATGCTGTGAAGGGCAAATCTGACAAAGATGTAAAACCAGCAGCCCTTGCACAAAAAATAGAGGAATACAGTCAGCAGCTTGAAGGCCTTTCAAATGATGTTCAGACATTGGAAGCTTATGGGGTAGATAGCTTAAAAACTAGGTATCCTGACTTACTTCCTTTTCCACAGATTCCCAATGATAGGTTTACTTCAGAAGTTGCCATGAGAGTAATGGAATGTACTGCTTGTATCATAATAAAACTTGAAAACTTTATACAACAAAAAGTCTAAGAGATTTGAAGAGGGCAGGGAACTCTTGTGGCAAGAGCTTAGGTATTTCATGTGATGCAATGCTAATGGGGTCGTGCAGATTACTGAACATCCAAGAGGTTACACGTTGCCAAGCAGTTCAGAAATGTAGTGCACAAAGGTGGATGGTACTGAAGTACTTAGAATTAAGGTTTATTTAAATGGGATTTTTTAAAACTGAGCCTGCTGTGTAAGCAAACTGCAAACCATGAGTATTTTTTAAAATTTGCAGGGAAACTGAGCTGCAAAAATTAACTGTATGTACAATATTGTGATTAATTGGCATATTATTGAACTGCACTTTATATAACCAAAGCTTAGTTTTCTGTTAGATGAAGCCTGTAATTATAACTCCTTGTTAGATTTTCTTTCATTTAATGTAACATTTCAAAACAGTAATGTCAGTTTTCAATGTACAAAAGACTGGACACATAATAAGAAATGGGAGGTGGGATGGAAGTTAAAATAATTTTGGAGGTGTTGCTCCAGAGCATTTCTGTTTTCTTCTGTGTTCTGTGGACATGTGTGTCACTCATAGTATTATACTTATCAGCTGGATCTGATTATAAATCTGCTGCCACATCACATTGTGAACCTTTGAAGGATAGTTTAGTACCTGTGAACTGGTACAGTTATTTTAATGCTGAAAAATGATACTTGATTTAACATGCAACTTCATGTCATGCATTGATTGCATTTACATTATTATGAAATAATTATTTAATTTACTTTTTTTTTTCCTAGAGCCTGTCCACTTTTGTTTAAAGAAAAATGCACGTTGGTGATATAAAATTGTTGAATGTTATTGTATGTTTTTGCTTTTTTTGAACACCAAAACTCAGTTCTCAGATGTCTAATTGTTGAGTTTCTTTTTTCTTCTTTTTTTCCTGAGCGTGTGCCTTTGTGTTTGTACATACCTATATATACTTCCACAAGTAAGCACCCATAATAGTCAAATTTAGTAACCCATTTTTGGTGTACACTGAGCACTGGTTTTTGTTACATGTTTAAAGGTGCTGCAATGTAATGCTCTTATTATTTGGTGTTCACTACAGCCCCAGACAAGTCTGATTTTCAGTTCACACTTTCACTTCTGGTTTGTGATACTTCTGGTAATGTCATGCAATATGTTCAACATAAAGTATTTGTAAAAAAACTAACAAACAAAAACTAAAAAATAATAAAAATAATATAGAAGTACAATGCTAAATGGAAGGATTTTTCATTTTTCTTTGCTGAATCAGCCAAGTTTAACATAAATGCTAAGTATTTTTCCAGTGACATGCTATTACAGTTGTTTAATTGACAGCACAGTGAAACTGTAAATGAACTTGAAGAATACAAAAAAAAAACAAAAAACCCCAGCAATGAGCTTGCAGGGCTGATACAGCTGTTATAGTGTTGTCATCCAAAAATAAAGTCATGTTGAAAGCTTCTTTGGTTTGTCCAAATTAGCAAGTGCTTGTTCTCTTTTGAAAAAAATGTGTAAATGGTAGTGGGAAGAAATTAGATGCTTGGAAAAGTCATAGTTCCTCCGATTGTGAAGCCCTATTATTATTTCTGTTAATAAAATATTAAGTGCCATAATTTTAATAAAGAAAAATGCAAACAAATTTCAGTCTAATGTGTTTTGGTTTTATAAAGCAGTCTAACTCTATTATTTCAAGCTTCCTTGTATATAGGTAAATACACACTATCTTTTAAATTCATTCTAAATAAGTGTACAAATCTTGAAAAACATTTTCTTGTAATGAAAAATGTTTGCAGTTTTCTCAAAAAAATGTACATTTTGCTGATTGATTTTTTTTTCCAATAAATAGTGTGTAAGCAAAACACAAATCCTGGTGTGCCATGAAGTAAATCAGTTCTGTTAATTCTCTGTGTTTTTAAAACAGATTCCTTTGTGGCTCTTGCTTACTTCGTGTATTAAGTCAGATGAATAGTGTTCAGGGTAAGCAAAATACTAACAAAAGGAAACAGTTCTCATTGTTTTTCTGTTTAAATGGAACTAAAACATAAGGTAACATGGAAACAAGGAACAGAAGAGCAACCTGATTACTTTCCCATTTTTAGAAGGAAATGTTTTTTTTTAAGTGCATAACTGTATTTTGTAAGCAACTTATGTTGCCTTCCCAGTATTATGAACCATTAAAATGACATTGCAGAACTGAACTATTTTGTTATGTTTTATTTTGTTTCTTTTGTATATATATTGTTGAGTGCTGACACTGTGAGGAAGAAAATGGTCCAACATTTTGGGAAGCTAATGGTCTGAATTAACTTTAAATATTCAATCAAGGTGAGCAAGAAAACCTGAATCATACAGAAAAATGAATT
Source organism: Heliangelus exortis (assembly GCF_036169615.1). Lineage (NCBI taxonomy): Eukaryota > Metazoa > Chordata > Aves > Apodiformes > Trochilidae > Heliangelus > Heliangelus exortis. The sequence continues at coordinate 18,854,503 of NC_092422.1, read as the reverse complement.
TATTCTCTTATTCTAGGTTGATCCATCAATCAGTTGCAGTAAAATTGCATATGGCCACAGAGAGACAGGAAAGAGTGGTGTCTCAAATGGAAGCCTCATACTTTCTTTTTTTTATTTGTTTAACTCACTATAATAGCTGGCCTAAATAAAGAGGTTTATGAGACTAGGAAATGATACTGTTATTGAAACTGATTTCATAATTTTAACTTAATCCTTGCTTTAAAATAAACGAACACAGAGACATGTTTAATTCATGCTTCCTTTGGCTTAGCTAGGAGCCTTGGGAAATGAGGAATAATGTATTTGTTCCCACTGGAGAGGGAATCTTAGAACAGTTCATAGAATCATAGAATTGGCTGGGTTGGAAGGGACCTCAGAGATCATCAAGTCCAACCCTTGATCCACTACTGCTGCAGTTACCAGACCATGGCACTGAGTGCCACATCCAGTCTCTTTTTGAGTATCTCCAGGGATGGAGAATCCACCACTTCCATGTTAGTATGTCACAATTCCTTAGCAAGAATCAGCAGGAGTAAATATGGGTATGTACCTTCCACAAAAATACATTTTTAAAGTAATTTTGCACATTGCACAAGTTGACATGAGTGAAAATGTCTTTTCAGACAGGTATCTCCTAGTTATCTTCCACAGGTACCAGCAACATGTCTAGGAAAAGCAGCATCAGTAGTCTTGTTTCCTGGGATTATAGTTGTGAGGTCTGGCAAAGATCAGTGGTACAGGAAACTGATTTAACTGTGTATTACAAGCCTAAGTCTAAGGAACTGTGGTTATACTAAGCCTTGGCAGTTTTGTTACTATTTATCTTCTTGTAGAAGCTTCAAAACCTTCTCTGGGCTTTAGGACCTATTCTAAGAAGTCCTGATCACTTGCCTCAGCAATTAGTGACAAGAAGCAGTTTTTGTGACCCAACTACCAAAAGAAAAATAAGTGTTTTGTTGTATAAGGAAGTGCTGCTTAGCAATATTTCTAATCAAATGATCTTAAAGTTACAGCGGTGATTTTAAAAGGAGGACTTAAGAGATACCAGAGTAAGAATTGCCTTCACCTGACAGTCGGATTAAAGCTTTATACAATGTTTTAATAAAACCTATTATAATTGCTGTGATTAAAGCAACGGAACATAGTACCAGCTCTGAGATTTGCTTTTGCTGGATCTGAACACCTTGAAGATGGCTGGATTGGTATTGTGGAACACAGGAAGAAGTAGTAGTAAGAAAAAAATAAACTTGACAGCCTAAGTATATGTTTTGTTTGAAGAAGACACACATTGCCTGGAGATGTTTGTGAATGAGTTTTTCATCAAAACTGTTTATCTTTGGTTTCCTTTCTGGATAATTACTTCAGTAGTACTGGCATAATTTTTGCTTTTATCTACTAGAGATGTAGACAGGAATTCTAGATGTCCACGGAAACTCAACTGTAAAGCCTTTTTTAAATTCTGGAAAGTAACGTTTTGGCTGGGGCAAAGATTTTTGTTAGTATTTCTACATAATGTACATTTCACATTCTTACAAGTCTTGGGAAAATAATCCTGTTTTTAAAATGAAAATATTAATTTAAGCTGTGTTTCGTTTGAACACAAAAGGAGAAGCAGACTTTTAAAAATGTATAAAGTTTATTCAAAATTCAGTTTTCAGTAAATTCTTGCAATTTCCTTTTGCATAAAGCTATAGAAAGGGAGATGAATACCAGTACTAAAGGACTATGAAATGGAAACAAAGAGAGTTGTGGTTGGGCAGTCACCAATAAAGTTTTACTACCATTTGATATTTTTACTCTTCCACTGTGTAACAATCCCAACCAGTGACAAGAACTGCAGTAAATAATTAATTTTGAGGGAAAAAAATATGCAAACAATACAGTTCACTATGCTGTGTAATGGTTTTTTTTGTCTCCATTTGGATAACATTTTTGAAAATAAACTTGAGAAGTATGTACTCTCATTTCCCGTGCTGTAGTTTTTTTGTTAATCTGTAACTATTTTCTGAAATTTGATTCAAGTAGAGACAATAATTTTGAAGTATTAAGGAGAGATGGAAAGACATTTATATGGAGATATCAGAAATTAGAATTTAGTGATGTATGAACTATACTGAGATTAACAACAGTTCAGATTGTAGCATCAGTGGATTACACTGGTAATTTTAGCATAAAATGTGCTGCTCCACTAAACTCAACTAAAAGAAATAATCCCAAAAATGTTCTTCAGTGACAAAAGTCACTATCCATGCTTTAAAAAGCCTGTACAACTTCTATAACACAACTATATTTCCAAAGTTGATTTCAGCATACTGAAAAAAACCAAAGTTTAAACAACGAAGAGGGACAACTTAGTGATTTGGATGATGGCAGAACTGGGGATATGCCAGATCTGTTTAATTTTCTCTGCTACTCAAAATCCACCTGTGAACTGAGGCAAATCCAAAAGGTTCATCTCCTCAAGAAAGGCAATAGTTATGGCAATGTCTGTCTGAGGTGCCATAATGCTTCTTAGTGTTAGTAGCCAGGGAACTGCACCCTGATTTTGTTAGCTGTAATTACCACAGCTTTATAAAAACGTTAACTAAAATGGAGCAATTTCAATGCAAGAAGCTGCAACAGAATTGGCGTCCAAGTAGGCTGTGGTACATGAAAAGCCTGGATTCAATCTCTTGCTCTGTCTGAACTAGTAAATCCCATTTGAAAACAGGTCTCCAAAACAACATCTTAAAATGCACAACCTAAAATACCATGTTTCCACTGCCAGCAGAATAGGCAGATTGTAACTAATGTGCTTATTTACAGCAGCTGGATAATGTGTAGAGATTAGATTAGGTGACTGAATACTTTGGCACTATGGAAGTGGGCACATGTTCCTTCATGTCAGAAACATAGGTATGATGAAAATTCAAATGCCTTTTAAATTAGAAAGCTGCTGAATTCTCTAAGGACTTGAAGTCCTCGTTTTGCTGTTGTACAACACCTGTAAGTGACTGTAGACATTACAGCCCTCCAGGTCACTTGTAGCAGCAGTTTTTAGGTGTGTGACACATGAAATGGAACTTGCTGTTCTTTATTTTAAAGCAAATACTTTCTATCCTGTGAATACGATGAATCTGCTCACCATTTGGCTTCCAAACCTTGGAATCATCTAAACTGACTTTAAAGGGATGCTGAAGACAGGTTTCTGTTAAAGCCCTCAGCTGCAGGCTTCTTTGTAGTAGAGAGAGAGCTGAGAGAGACACTTCAGAGATGTAGTTGCAGAGTAGAGATTTATGTTCCTCTTTTTAGGGCCAAGAGCCCTGGACTCATTGCTATAGGTAGATGTCTAAGCCCAGGAACAGGGAATTTCAGAAATAGAAGCTGTGTGGCTTCCTACTTCTCTTAGGAAATACATTTGCAATCATAGCTGTCTCCAGAGAACATGAGTGACCTCGATTTGCTTGCTTGATTTGCCTGAAGCTCAGCTTAAGCACCTCTCCTACTTTTCCTGCTGAAGCTCTTCTAGCTTGCATTAATTGCTGAGGGCCCCACCCTGCTAATGAAGGGCAATTAAAGTATTGTTCATTAGACTCTTGGATAAATTACAAAGGCAGCCCTAGAGGCAGGGACTACCCAGGGCTTTCCACAGTCACAGCATTTAACTGAGGACTCTTTCTCAACTCTGCCTTTTGCAGGTATCTGGGATCATAACTGAGTGGGGGGTTTCTTTGCTTAAACAGAACTGAAGCAAGTTTTAAAAAATGGCATAGTCTTAACTATTACTTTTTAAAAATTATTATTATTTTTTTTATTTTTATTCTCCTGATCAATGGTTGATGGTTCTTTTCTCTGAAAGATGGATATTCTACGGTATAATAATGATGATGTGTTAGAATCTTTCTGTAAATAGACACCAAGGCACTATGTGATAGCAGCTCTCCAACTGGGGTAATAATATCTAGTATATACAAAACAGCATCAAAGCAGTTAAAATCCCATGAGGTTTAAACAACAGACTAGTAAATACAAATTCTGCTACCCAGAGGTGTGCGATTTATTATTTGTGTTCAGTGCAACACTGTACAGGGGAATGAGTCTGTCTGAGTCTGTCATTGTGTTTCCCTACAAGGTCAATAAATGGTTTGTCAACTCTGGTGAGCATTTACTTTGTATCCAAAGTTCTAATGTAAAAAATAATAATGGTTAGTTTTACTTTCTCATTTTGTGATGGAGTTCCACTGACAGGTTCAGAAATACCAGTCAACAGCTGCAGATGGAAACAAAACAGTCCTTTTAATTGATTCATGTGGGCTGCAAAAAAGGATTTTTTTCCCCACTGTTGAAACAGTTCCTTGTGTCAGACAATCTGGAGCCACATAAAGGATTATTTTTTTTTTTTTACTAGGCCAGCTGGCAGAGCAAATTGCCTTGTTGAATTAACATGTCCTAAAATATAAAAGGGGTTAAATGAGTACAATGGTACAGACAGTACAACAAACTATTGCTATTATAAAATATATAACATATTTCTCTGTTGTATAGTGAGCAGTTCTGAGTCACATGGAGGTATAAATGACTCCTGGTGCTTTTTGTGTTAGTTACTTTTAGATGAATCTGAGTAATTAGCAGATCAGCATATTATGATGCCAAATTAAACCAGAATGCTACTAGCAAATTAATGCCTTTTACACAGAACTTGTACAAATACCACATTTTTCATATCTTGTGTTATTGCAAGAACAAAATTGCATAGACCATTTGCTGGCACTTTCTAAATCTCCCAAATAATGCTTTGCCTTGTTCAAGTAGTTCCCTCAATTTAATTTCACCCACTAATGAAGCAAGTGTAGTGAGAGAAAAAAAACTATGGAGTTCAAAATATGATCAATGACATAATCATCTGACTGAACAGTAGTTCAGCAAGGGAACATATTCCTTTTAATATTTTTTTAATGCTCTCTGTAAGGCTGTTTTTAAAGTGTCACTGACAGAACTTTTAAGTTGATTCAAGTCATTCTTCTGAAGTTGAAATGTCACTTGTGCTCTTCTTTCCCTTTCACCCTGTAGTCCAAAACTGTAGATACAGATTTGCTTCCTAAAATGAAGTACTTTGTTTTTAAAATGGTGAAAATTCTGCTTTCCCTTTAGCAATAATATAAAGACCAGACTAGCAAGGGGGTGTGCGGCCTTTTCTGGTGCCTCACTGGCAGACACGGCTGTATTCTTGGCAAGTGGAGCCCACGCCGGCCACCGACAAGTAGAGCTTTCCATCCGGACAGACGCAGATTTCATAAAGCCCCTGAGAAATCCCGGATCCACCCCTCGTACCCTCAGGCAATTTGGGCAGTCGTACAGTTTCAGCATCAAGCAAAAGCTGCATGGGAGAAAGCAGGACAGACAGGCTGGTTACAGGTAATAAGGTAACAGTGTGCCATAAAGCAACCTGACTATGTCTAGGCAGTGGCTTAAGAATATCCTTCTACCCAGAGCTGTCACACACACAGCTGCTCTAAGGTCCAGGCTCTTGGCAGACACTGGAACATGGGACAGGGATAAGCTGTCTTCCTTAGCAGAGACCTCATGAAGTGCAACACAGCCAAGTGCAAGGTCCTGCACATGATTTGGGGCAGTCTCAAACATGGATACAGGCTGGGTGATGAGAGGGCAGAGAGCAGCCCTGTGGAGAAGGACTTGGGGGAACTCACTCAAGAATGAAAAATTGAGTATGAGCTGGCAATGAGTGCTAGCTGCCCAGAAATCCAAACTTATCCTGGGCTGCATCAAAAGAAGCATGACCAGCAGGTCAAGGGAGGTGATTCTCTTCCTCTACTCCATTCTGATGAGACCTCACCTGGAGTAATGTGTTCAGTTATGAGATCCCCAGCACAAAAAAGACCTGCTTGAATGGGTACAGAGGAGGGCCATGAAAATGATCAGAGGGCTGGAGCACCTCTCCTATGCAGACAGGCTGAGAGAGTTGGGGTTATTCAGCTGGAGAAGAGGAGGCTCCAGGGAGACCTTACAGGGGCCTTCCAGTGCCTGAAGGGAGGCTACAGAAAAGCTGGGGAGGGACTTTTTTACAATGGCATGTAGTGATAGGGAGAGGGTAGAATGGTTTCAGACTAAAAGAGGGTAAATTCAGACTAGATATTAGGAAGAAATTCTTTCCTGTAAGGGTAGCAAGAGACACTGGTACAGGTTGCCCAGGGAGGCTGTGAATGCCACCTCCCTGGAAGTGTTCAAGGCCAGGCTGGATGGGGCCTCAAGCAACCTGATCTAGTGGAAGGTGTCCCTGATGAAAATAGGGCCAGCTGTGCCAGCTGGTTAAGGATGGAGTTCATCTGTGTAAGAACTGGCACTGTACAGCCTGGCAGAGGGGATAAATAGGCTGCTGCATGTCATGTGCTGTTGCTGACAGGCAACTCCTAATGATGTCTCCAGACCTCCACTCCTTAATTTAGCAGCTCTGGGGCTGTGTCTACCTCTGGGCCAAGGACCCTGCTGGGATGCCTGGGGATCACTGTGCTAGTGGTGAGCTGAGCACTCTCACAGTTTTACTAGAAAGCATTTCTGTAAGCTGATACAACATTGTGTCAATTGGTAGTGTTACTTAATCTGAAGCATAAACAAAAGTCTTATTACTGGCATGGTTAATTTTGATACCTTGTCTCCTAAAATCTGAGGAATTAAAGTAACCAAACTTGAAAAAAAGATTCAGAAGTCACTAGTTATAATGAGATCACAATTTCATCCATAGTTATGGCAACAGGAGTGCATGTACTCACCACACCATCACTGCTGTGTAGTTTGATATCCATCTGGGAAAGAGCTTCAATATTCCCAGCTTGTGCTTTGATATTAATTCCTCGTGGTGCATCCATACTCAAAGATCGAGTTGGTGATTCCAGCCTGAAAGCAAGAGGAGGAAATTTGACAGTTGCACATTCTCATATGTTCCTTTATTTTTGAAAAATAAGTAAACTTTAAGCAAGAACTTGAAGGGTCTTGCCTAAGGTAATAAAAAAGATGTAGCTTCTTTTTACTTCAGGCAGACTTGAAATGTAAGCAGCTACTTAAAAACACCAAAGTATCCCAAAGGAAAATTATAAAAGGATTCATAATAGGAATGCTAGGAATAATTTCAGAGATAATGTCAAATTATTTCAGTATAGTGGTAACTTATTCTTTAAAACTGAAACCTATTTTTAGTTTTCTTTAGTTTGAATTTATTTTAATTTTTGAAAAAATAAGATATTAAAACCACTACAGTTCGTTCGGTCTGGTAGTTTTTTAACCAACAAGAGTTTTTACACTGCTGTCAGTCAGACCAAGAGTTCACTCAGGGTGTGTGTGTGTGTTGTTTAACTAGATGGCACCTGAAACTTGAAAACCAGCAACTTCCTTTGAATTAAAAACTGTGCTAACAGAAAGTTGCAAACCTTACAGTGCCACAAGATGGCAGGAAGGTACCACGTTAGCTGAACAATCCCTTTGCTGGGTCAGCTGTGCAGGATTAATGATTTTTTATATTTCAAAGAGATAAGGGTTTGTATCTTCAGTATTTTTGTAACATTTCCAGGACAAGCAGCAGGGACAGAAGTACTAATTAAATATCATGAGAAGGAAAGAAAAAGTCTGCTCAGCAACAAGCGAGTGTTTATATTGCTTCTCTTGACCCTTACCTAGAACTGCTTCAGCTGTAGACACTGGGAACAGAGCAGGATCAGAGTTGATACATAATAGTTTTGTTCCAAAATATTAGCTCACCCTTCCTGGTGACACCAGCCTGAATTTTTTGGTATCAGTCAACATTAAGGCTAGAGTAAGTCAAGCAAGCAGTGGTCCCAATTCACTAGACATCCATGTTTACCTTCTCTATTCTGTACGTTCCCTGGACATTTATAAAATAACGTGGGCTTTGTCCATAATGTAGAACTGAGCCATTTAGCCCTGTGTGTGTGTGTTTATGTCTCTGTGTGTGTTTATGTCTCTGTGTGTGTCCACACCTATGCAATACACCCTCCCAGCAGATGCTGTGCTGGCTCCATGCCTGCTCAGCTGCTGCTGATTTGGATGAGGGGGACCTGTGCCCCAGCAGGTCCTTTCCTAGCTGTATGTCAAAGAGTCAGTCTAGATGCTGATTGCCAATCACATGCCAAAAGAATCAAAGAGTTTCACACACAGTCCTGATGTAGCTGTCTGATCAGACAGCTTTTATTTCCAGTTACTTCATTAAAAGTAGAATTTAAAAGAAGTCAGTTTGTGTGTGGGAGAAACTTGTATCTTAGAGTTCTAAAGAAGCTAAACCCAGCTGATAACTTAAAGCCTAAACCCATGATATCTGAGCATAGTCATGCACAGTCATTGCAACTTCTTTTTTTATCCCCAGATCTGCAAATGACTCGGGCAACACTGGCTTATCACTGCTGGCCAGAAGTAGCTGAAGATGCTATCTTCTTTGATCTGCAAAAGTCCCTTCCAACCCAAACCATTCTACAACTCTGTATTTCTATGATCTGCCTCCTCCTGACATCTCCCGGGTTAGTCACCTTTAATTAGTTTAACCTGCAGGTTGATAATTTAAATTCCTCACAATGGATAAATGCATCACAGTTCCATATTAGGATCATATGCCTAAAATAATTTGATGCCTTATCCCATGACTCTGAGATGGCACAAACTTCTGTCACGCTCATGCTGGGTGCAAGGGCACAGGATGAGTCTGTTCTGCATCAGACATTCAATATAATATTAGTGATCTTTATCAAGTAGTGTTTGTTATTTAGCAACTTTTCTATGACTTTCTGCTTTAGATCCTTAGATTTATAGTTCTACGAAATGATTTACATGGAAGGTCTGTTTCATGGGAATATTTTTGATGCACGTTTGTATGCACTATACAATGAAAGACTGATCAGTTTATATTTTCAATATTTAACATTTATTATACTTTCATAAGTCAGTGTCAATGTAGTTGATTATAACTGCTGTCGTAGTTTGATTTAGCAAGAAGTAATACATTTTGAAATAGCTCCTGGTTTATGGGTTTTTTTGTGAAGCTTTTTACCTCTGTAAGTAAAATATACATAGCTGTAATTTTTCATTCTGAAGCTCTATTGAATCTTACAAGGAGGCAGACTGGGACAGATTTTTGAAGATCATGTCAGACCAGGAGTTTGAAAAGCAACCAAACACTGGAGAAATGTCTTACTTTCTACCAAAACTCATGCTGGCAAGAAGCCTACAGACTTGGGAAGCATTTACAGATTTATGACATGGCTTACATGTAACTTAAATTACGTGGCAGGATTACATTTACTACATTAATCACAATCCTCCATTTTTGCTGGTTTTATACACAGGTTGCATTTCTACATTAACCAGAGGTGGATTTACCTAATTAAGTAAAACATTGGAGCTTCCAGGAAATGGAAACTGCAGCGAAGCTTAAGCAGTGATTTTTAAAGCCTTCTGGAACTATTATGTGTGAAATTTTAGCAAAGGCAACATTCAGTAAGACTAATGATGTGTTTCTTCATAGAGCATTCAAAGGTTCAGTACCTCAAATCCAGATGTACTAAAAGAGAAACAGGTACCTAGAGTAGAAACATGACTGAGTTTCCAACTGACTTGAGTGAAACATGATTGAGAATCTCGACTTTGAATGTCCCTTCTTTAGACCCCACTTGGTCCTGAAGATACATGACTCTCTCAGCCCTTTAAACAACAACCTTAAATTCAACTAAAAATCTTCAGTTCTTCTTCCTCAGGAACTTCCAGTTTGTCACTGATGGGCAGGTTTGGACTTCTCTGGTATGCTTAAGTGTCCGGGGATCACAGAGCTGCCTTAGCAGAAAAGATGACTGATGGAGCTATTTCTATGAATTCAGGATGTCTTGGAAAGATATGAGTAGGCACATCCACAGAATGTGAAGCAATGTAAATCATATCTAGGCCCACTTGCAGAGAAGGTATTTTGCTTTGCTTTCCTTCTACCTGATTCCTACAGTCACAAGGTGCAGGGAAACTGCACAGTATCAGAAGTGATGGGTGGAGGAGCAAGTGGTCCCTGACAGTATTTCAAATATTTCTTTTTATATATATATATAAATATATATATATATATATATATATTTATTAGCTGGAGGATATTGGTCCTCCAGCAGTCCATTGCAACTAAAACAACCAATTACATGGAATATGATATTTTTGTCCCTTTCTTCTTCCTTGGTAAGATAGTTCCAGAACTGTCTTGGCTGGCTGCCAAGGAAATTTGCTACTGAGATGTGTGGAAGAATTCATGAATGACTGTATGAAAATCTTTTGATGGGACCTGTACAGCATCCAGGCTCAGGATCTGAAATGATCCCAAGAGCCTAAAGGCTTAGAGATCTTTACCTTTTCCTATAAGCATGCTGCTAACTTCTGGCAATACCAGATCAGAAGAAATTGCTCATTTGGCTATTTCAGGATGACGTAACCCTTTTAAACATGGATAGGAACATGAGGTGGGTTCAGGCATAACCTCATGCTGGCCAGTTCACAATCCCTTTTCATTAAAGATTTTTCACCAAGCTTTCTGATATTGATTTTTATGAGAGTTCATAAAATATACTATTCCATCCTCTCCACTTCTCTAATTGTTCAATCTTCCTCCCGCAGTGCTTTAGTATAATTATAAGGATCCCTGCAAAAGGGTCAAATAAATATATTATTAAGGTTTAAGAACAAAGTAATATGAGGGGGTAGAAGGCAGTGAAAGATCTCATGCCCCTTTATTTCTTCCATCTGTTGGATGGAAGATGCTGCTTCATACTTGATCCTCAGCACTGATACGGAAGCATGTGTGGGAAACACAGTATTAGAGGAACAATTGAATAATCTGAAGGAAAAAGAAGAGGTACAGAAAATGTAACTCAGAAGACCTGAAGCAGGAATAATGGTACTTGGTCCACTGGTGTGTATTTGCATATTGTTCTTCTTTCCATTGAACTTCCATGAAGATGATAAATTAAACCTGATACCTCATAAGGATGCCTCCCACTTTTCTGAGTACACAGCTGGTTGACCCACCTCTCAGTAAACAATCTGGATGACTTTTCACAGTTGGAAAACATTGTTTCAAAATGAAGTGCTTTGACTAAACTGTTCCATGGCCAAACAAAACTATTCTGGAGAGTTCAGTGGGGCTGTCAGCTATGACATTGAAGCTGTGATCCTGCAAACCTGCACTCCTGTGAAAGTGAGCACTCTGAAACTCTGCCTTTGCATGTCTGCTTTCAAGACCAGACTCATCTTTTCCTGAGATAATAAAGATACATAACTTTTCATTCCTGCTTTATTTTCTTGAGAGAAACAAGTAAAGTTAGAATTACAGTTGCTAAAGGTCTTATTACAGTCTGTAAAGATGCAGAAGCAATGAGGCTACACAAGGGGCAGGCTGCAAAAATGGGGCACAGACCACCAGATGCTGTTGTCAAATACCCAAATGAGCTTTTTTGTATTGTTAAGTAAGGAAGAAACCCTCATATGCCTCATGTGTGAAGAAAGGAGTCTTGCCATGAACACATGTGCTTGAGTTCAAGTCTGAGTATAAAAAGGTCGAAGTGGAACAGAAATTAAATTAGGCAGTGTTGGAGGTCATGGAACAAAGAAAGAACAGAAAGGGCAAGAAATGAGGTAATAAAAACATGAGAAAAAAAAAAAAAGGAGGGGAAAAGGAGAATCTTTAACCTGTCAAGGAACTAACGTCTTGAAAGTCAAAAAAAACCAAAACCAACCCAAACCCAAAACAAAAAACACAAACCCCCAAACCCAACCAAAAATGAAAAACAAGCCACAACCAAAAGGATCCTGTGTGCTTAATTGGCCTTGGTTCTCTGGAGGTGTCTACTTTCAGCTCTGCTCTTTGAGTGCACATTAACCTTTAAAAAGCAATAGAACTATATTAGCTTTTTGATTAGTCTGAAAGCAGACTAATTCACTGGCAACACAGCTGGACATTGTAAGAGAGTAAACCATAGCCAAGAGTATGCTCTAGTTGCAAAGGAAAAAGATTTTCAGCATTTATTTATAGTCCAATATGTGGAATTTCAAGCCATATTCTCTCTTTCTGAAATGGATTCCTGTTGATATAAGCTGAGTAAAACTAAGGAGGAGTTGTAGAGGTGGATAGAGAGCAGCAGGCACGTACTAACTTGGCTGTCAGTTCCTGCCCATATTCACTTATTTCCCAGCAGATTTCTGCTTGGAGGGCAGGGACATGGGAGGGCAATCAGGCTGTAGCAGGAAGAATATGATCACCCAAAGATATTGATCTTGGTGTTCTGCCTTCTGATAGCTCTTACTGAATGTCAAAAATACAAAATATTAGTGACTCATTAAATCTTCCCTGATCAGTTTCTGCACAGTAATGGAAACAGCAGTTACTGGATTTGACATAATTACTGTGATTCTTCTAAATGTTGAATGATTTTTTTTTTTCTAAAATGTCCCGTTTTTCTTCACACGTATTGAATTTGTTCATTTAAAGGTGGAATAATTGTTTCTTTCCTGGATAATTCTGTCTTCCACATTTCTTCGATTCACTTTGATATGCTAACTCTGAACTTCACAGAATTAAGCTAAATGAAAAAAAAAAAATTGACTGAAAACCAGCATCCATTTTCCCATCAAGTCCATTAGTTGGTCAACAGTTACATAACATCATCCCAATTCTTGTAGCTTAACTGAAAAGAAACCACTTGGTGACAACAACCCCATGCACTTCTACAGGCTTGGGGAAGATTGGCTGGAAAACTGCCCAGCAGAAAAGGACCTGAGGGTGTTGGTTGACAGCCAGCTGAACGTGATCCAGCAGTGTGCCCAGGTGGCCAGGAAGGCAAACAGCATCCTGGGCTACATCAGGGATAGTGTGGCCACCAGGACCAGGGAGGCGATTGTCCCTTCTGCACTTGGCACTGGTGAGGCCACACCTCAAATTCTGTGTTCAGTTTTGGACTCCTCACTACAAGAAGGACATTGAGGTGCTGGAGCATGTGCAGAGAAGGGGAATGAAGCTGATGAAGGGTTTAAAGAACAAGTCTCATGAGAAGTGTCTGAAGGAACTGGGGTTTAGTCTGGAGAAATGGAGACTGAGGGGAGACTTTATCTCTCTCTATAATTACCTGAAAGGAGGTTGTAGTGAGATGGTTGTTGGTCTCTTCTCCCAAATAACTGGTGATAGGATGAGAGGAAATGGCTTGAAGTTTTGCCAAGGGGAGGTTCAGAATGGATATTAGGAAAAATTTATTTACAGAAGGAGTGGTCAGGCATTGGAACAGGCTGCCCAGGAAAGTGGTAGCAGCATCTTTCACAAAGAAGTGATGAGATCTGATGTAGACAGCTACATTCTAGATGTCTAAATGAGTTGAATGAATCTCACCTGAAGTATCTGCCCAAGCAGTTGTAAACCCCTGGGGCCATGCTTTAAGTATGCAGTCATAGAATCATGGAATCATAGAATTGGCTGGGTTGGTCAGAGATCATCAAGTCCAACCCTTGACCCACCGCTGCAGTTGCCAGACCATGGCACTGAGTGCCACATCCAGTCTCTTTTTAAATATCTCCAGGGACGGAGAGTCCACTACTTCACTGGGCAGCCCATTCCAATGTCTGATCAAACAATGTCTGTTATCAGTCTCTCTGCTAACATACCTCTGTGGGTAATTTGTGGGAGAATGCCTTCCCACTCCAGTGAATGAATGAATCACAGAATTACAGAATCTTTTAGGTTAGAAAACAGCCTGGGATCATCAAGTCCAACCATCATCCCTACTCTACAAAGTCCTCCCCTAAACACCACATCTAAATGACCCTTGAACACATCCAGGGATGGTGACTCAACCACCTCCCTGGGCATCTTATTCCAGTGTCTGACCACTCTTTCTATGATTTTTTTTTTCCTAATGTCCATGTCTAAATCTACCCTGTTGCCTACTGAATCCATTCCCTTTTGTTCTACTGCAAATTATCTGTGAGAAGAGACCAGCACCAACCTCTCTACTATGTCCTGTCAGGTAGTTATAGAGAGTGATGAAGTGTCCCCTCAACCTCCTCTTCCTCAAATTAACAGTCCCAGCTCCCTCATTTCTGCTTGCAGGGAAAGGGCATTTCTAAATCTGGATGAGCATCTGAGATGCATCTGTTTATTCTGGGCACACAGGGGTACTCTAGGTTTGGACTCTGTTGTATGAATACAGCCTTGAATATGTAAGAGCTGAATGGTAAACAGAAATGGGTGCTGAATTACCATCTGAACCACACACATGAACAATAAAGCAATCATTTAACATCAGTCAGTGTTAGACACAGATGAGTTTGTTTTTTAACCCTATTCTATATGTATAGGAAGTGTGGTTGATTTTTAAATAAGTCTGGGTTTTTTTGTTTGTTTGGTCTGGTTTGGTTTTTTGCCTCATATTTTAAAAATGGTCAAATGATCAAGGATAGAGGGCAGATCCCTAAGGCAATCCAATCCTTTTGGGTACCATTCTTAAATGTCGAAGAGCATTTGCTGCTCTTGAAGATGTCAACTGCTATGTTCTTCAGCATACTGTCCTTTCCTTTAATTTCAATTTCAAAAATTTTCATCATAGTTTTATTTCCTGAAATAGCCTGTGTTCCAAATTTGTTCTGTATTTATGTTGTAAATCTGAAACGAGTGGGAAGAGATGATTCCAGCAAAGCTCAGTTATGACATTGTGGATTCAAGGGAATTGTTCAGCATATGCACAGCAGGCAACAATGCTGCTTATGGCTTAGGGGTGATCTCTGTGCACAAGCACTATTGTAAAGCCAGATTTGGATAACAGATGTTTCCAGTTCCCAAGGTTTTAGTTAACAGAACTTATTTTATGTAAGCAGTTAAAAATTCTAGGAAAACAAGAACTATTCGGTTCTTAAGAAGAGAATAAAATAATGCACAGTTTTAATGGTACTTTGAAAAGACTATAGAAGAAATTTAAAACAACATTTATAACCTACTGAAATCATAGCAGATGATTCCTACAGTGTAATTATTTGTTTACTAAATACTGAGGTGGTTTTGCCTGCTTATCCTCTATCACTCAATGCAGAGATGGTGAAGGAGTGAAGACACAAGGACAGAGGATCACAAATGAGAGATGATTAAAATAGAAGCTTTTCTCAAGACTGACACTTGTGATCAAGAGTGGTAAGCAAAGTTAATTCAAAAGCAGTCTCTGTGATGACCTCAATTTTATGATGTGCTGACTCTCCAAGTAATTAAAAATGGCCAAGGCCCCAGTGAATGTGATTGATTCCGGCGTATGACAGATGTTTCCAGCATGGCTATCTTTTTCACATCACTTTAATGATATTATAAAACAACTTACTGTATTATAAAGTTTTACTATCATATAATCCTTTTTGCATCACTGTTGTAAAAATCTGGTAAATATTTTCAGTATGAATCCTCATTTCCATAAAATTATCTTCTGGGCTCAAATTTGCCATGCTTTTATATACCTCTAGAAAATTTTTCTTTAATATGGAAAAACATCAAAAGATTTCAAGTAACTGGAGTTCCTCAATATGTGCTGTTGATAGAATACACTAGTTCTGCATGAAAATAAACTCAAATTAAGATATCTTTGCTGACAAGCAGGTCATGCCCTTCCCCTTTGTGATTCACAGTGGCTGAATGTGCCACACGCTCTTCAGATCCCTCACAACTGAAACATCACAACTGCACACACGGGCTGAGGGAGAGGGGAAAGAGCATGAGTAGTGACTGTGCACATGTACAACGTTTCTTGGAAGAACTTTAATGAGGAAATGCTTTCCTTTCTTCCTCCAGAGTCTGCCACACAGATGTCCTTGTGGTGGGTGACTCTTGTTCCATGGCTCCCACCCACCTCCCTTGATACATGTGCAGACAGGTATGTAAATGAAAAATAATCTAAGGAATCCTCCACACAGCTCAATGTCACATCTTAGACTAGTGACAGCACAATCACAGACTAACAAAGAGAGCTCTAGGTGGTCATCTGCAAGGTGTCTATTGCTGTGACAATCATTAATGGAGTTTTCACGGTAGCTTGTGCTCTGGTGGAGTGTGCTCTAATCACTGATGACAAGTTCACTTTAGCAGCCTCATCAAACAGCCTGACACTGTCAGGTACCCAGATCAACCGTGTAGGTGTAGAAATCATAGAATGGTTTGGGTTGGAAGGGACCTTAAAGATCCTCTGATTCCAACTTCTCTATCATGGGCAGGGACACCTCCGACTAGACCAGGTTGTTCAAAGCCCCATCCATTCTGGCCTTGAACACTTCCAATGAGGGGGCAGCCACAGCTTCCTTGGGCAACCTGTTCTGGTGTCTCACCACTCTCACACTAAAGAGTTTTTCCTAAATACCCAATCTAAATCTACCCTCTTTCATTTTCAAGTTGTTCTTCCTCTTCATATCACTACAGATCTTTGTAAGAAGTTCCTCCCCAGGTTTTCTGTATGCCCCCTTCAGGTACTGGAAGGCTGCTATTTGGTCCCCCCAGATGAAACCTTCTCTTCCTCAGGCTGAACAAATCAAACTCTCAGCCTGTCTTTATAGGGCAGGTGCTCCAGTCCCCTGATCATTTTTGTGGCCCTCCTTGGGACCCACTCATGTCCTGTTTGTGTTTGGGACCTCAGAACTGGACACAGTACTCCAGGTGGGATTTCACAAGAGCAGAACAGAGGGGGAGAATCACCTCCCTCGAACTGCTGATCACAATTCTTTTGACGGAGTCCAGGATATGGTTGGCAATCATTAAATTATCACACCTTTGGTATTTGCACTACTGACTATGTAAAACATAAATGGCTTTGTCTTATAAAAGTAGCAGAAACAACTCCCACTGATTTGAATGTTAACTGACATCTCTGAAAAACTGAAGCTTTAGGAAAAAACAGCAGCCACCTGAATGGCTTAAGTGAGTCAGTTATGGCAGCGGAGATAAACCTGACGTGTCCTAAGAGAGATCCTACCTGAAAAAAAACCTCCTAACATCAGTGCATGGGTTTCTCCTTCCACAGTTACTAAGGTATCTATCTATAATTCACTGGTTTCAGAAGCCAGCAGTCTTTCTAAGCAAGGAATTGTTGTAGGTGCCCAGGAGAGCAGCTCTGACTGCCAGCACAGGCAGGTTCTGTTTGCACTGCTCAACAAATGTCCCTCCCAACTAAAGAGCAACAGAGCTGAGAGCAGGGCAGAGTCCCTCTTCAGACTCAGAATTACAGAAGGCAGAATGATCTCACAAACAGAACTAAATCTGTCTCCTAAGTTCATATGGTCCAGACACACAATGAGATACGTGCCCTGCATTTGTAAACTATGTTGCAACGAACAAGATTTTGCAAGAATATGGGTGCACACAAATAGATACAAATTTAAGAAAAACAACAGATTTTACAATGAAAATTCTTTTCACTTTAGGATTCAGAAAAATTTTCAAGCAAAACACTCCTTCACTGAAGACTAGATGTGAAATAGTACCCAAGCCTTTGCTAATAAGGTGTTTTTAAATATCTGGGTCAGAAATGCTTCTAGAAAGCATTACACGATGTCCTGGATAATACAATCCTTCTGAACTATGTCTTTTCATAGAATGAATGGAAAGAAATTCTATAAGCTTTCAAAAGAAGTATTTGATGGTGTTCTTAGTTAACCTGAATGCAGTGAAGTATATGAATGCAAATGTATACCTAACCAATTAATGCCAGGGCTCAAAAAACTACATTGCAAGTGTAAATAGCTTACTAGTCAGGGAGCAGAGATGCTTTACAAATACTGAATCATAACCTTAGGCTTACTTTTCTGTTATGTAATTCATTCTCTTCTGACTGACTAGGCTTTTGATTTGCATAATGAATTAAAAAAAAAAAAAATCACTGTACTTCCAATTAGTCAGATGATATTTTTAGGCAACTAGAATGTAAGCATTAGTACTACCAATATGATTAAACAATGACTTAACAGATTTTTTTTTACCCTGGTTGGCTTCTATATATCTCTTTTTATATTTCCTTCATGATTCTTATTCATACAGCCACAAAACACCACTTCAGTTTCCAGCCTTTCTCACAGCCTTATTACACAGTTGAAACTTAGCTAATACTTGAAGTGCAAAAGGACACAATATTATCAATGGAAAATAGAAACTTTAAAAGTAAGTCTTCAAAAAGAATCAGAGGGAATTAATCATAATAAAAGTCTTGTTATTTGGGAGCTATTAAAGGGGACATAGTCTGGATATAGATGTATAATTATGCCCTCAAATTAGCAATGTCCTATAAGTCATGAGCTAGTGAATACATATTTTGACACTTTTAAGCACTGGACATAGGGATTCAACAAAAAGATGACACAATGCTTCTTAAATTATACATTTAAAGTTAGATAGAATGCTAACATTATAAACTTATTTAAAATACATCTGGTTCCTTAGGAAATATTGAAGTATTCTCAGGATATACCTGTAAGCCTTTAAATATACCCATATTTGGATAACACATTATATATATATGTGCATGTGTGTGTGTGTGTGTGTGTGTGTGTGTGTGTGTGTGTGTGTGTGTGTGTATATTTTTACAATCATAGCCTGGCAAAAAGTTGAACTTCTGGAACAGTGTCATCATTCCTGCTATAAAGCTCTACAAATCCACAAAGGGTGGAATGATGTGGGTCATTTTGACCTTGGATGTAAAACATCAGTTGAAGAACTGGCAAAACACCACAGACTGACTCTACTCATAATGATTTCCCACAGGATTTGTGCTCAGAAGGCAGAGTTGCTGGCTGTCAGAAATCCATATATAGTAAATAAGAAAATAAAACTTGTACTCATTTATGAGCATTAGATTCATTATGCACAGTATACAGTCATATAAATGGAAAGCTGCTATTTTTGTGAGCACATTTCCAGAAGTTTCGGAAATGTGAATGCTCAGTTCAGAGACATTTTTTTGAGATTTAAACAATTTTGCTCATCCATTGCTTTCCCTTATAAAACTGCAAGCCATGTAGATCAAAAGAAGTGAACAGTATGAAAATGATGAAACTGTGTATGAATTAAGTGTTATTTAAGGATATAAAATAAAGGAGGAATAGAATAATATGCTAAATAATAGTCTAAAGTGCTTTAATGATCAGAAAAACATGTTAATATCAGACTGGAAAAATATCTGAACTGAGAGTTTTTACATGCAGATTGCTATTTGATAATTGGGAGTATAAAAGTGTAAGTGTGCTGGCATGAAACTCTGGATATCAGAAAAGGCTACTTCCAGTAGCCAAAATAAACCCTATAGTACAAGGGCTGTGGCCACTTTCATGGAGAAACATGGAAGAAGTAACACTTTCCATCCTGTTACAATATTAGAAATATAATATAAAATATAAATTATAATAGATGTTATATCTAATATAGCATTATACGTACTATAAAACCTCGTTGATTTTTTTTTAATCATCAATTCAATTCCCTTCTCATGTTGCAGGGAATTAAACTTGAATCTGTTACTTCTATTTACCAGGTGACAAAACAATGTGGCAGGAGTAAAGAGCTGGACTGCAGCAATCCCTCTGTTGAAAGTCAGTCTATACAACCAAGTAATCAGGCAGGAAACAGAGGAAATAAAGAGGAAATAACAGAGTGGCCAGGACATTCACCTGGTTCTTGCAGGATTACTTTTAAAATCATAACTGAAAATCCTTGGTCTTCCCCAACTTGTGGCTGAATGTCCTGTACACAAGAATAATTTATGCTTCCTCTTGCTTGCTCTCCTGTGTCCCATGCCCATCCAGAACAGGTCAGCCAAAGGAGATGTGACCCAGCAGACAGGCACTTGCTGCACATCTGCACCTGGAGGCTGTGTAGGCATTTGACTGTATCAGGCAAGGGAATTGTGGAGAGGAGGAGTTCAGACATATTTCTGTTTTCACTGATTACCACTGCTTAATTTTAAAGTTACCTCCTCAGTCATGTTTGTCTGGGAAGAATATTTCCTTGATATATCCTTACATGTGAACACACCAATCAGATGTTTGTCGGATGTCTACATACAAGACCCTGTTTTTAGGTCTCCTCTGACTCCTACAGTCTTAACAAATTTTGTAAATGCAAACTAGGTATTTTATTTAGATGTAAGAACTTCAGGAAAGGAATTAAAAAGTAGGTAATGTTATTTTAAACCTAGGAGAGCTTCGGTTTTGAAATGTAGATTTTGTTGATAGAATTCTTCCTACCAGTTGCAAGTAAGTGCTAGAACATCTTTTTTTTTTCTTTATGGGAGAGTCATGAATTCAATCTATTAGTCTGAAAACTACTCTATATGTTTGCCTCAAATTACAGAATGAAAAGAGAGTTACTGACCACAGTATAATTGCATTGCTCTGTCTCCATTACTTAGCTATAAAAGAAATGTTCTAACACACTTATCTCTTTGTTTTCAGAAAAGAGGACTTATCTTGAAATTTGGCATTGGGACAGGAAAGCCAACAGAATGTGTAATTCAGGAGCCCATTTGTGTCAGCTTTGTTTGTGATCCTGTCCTAGCTCTGAATAACAGAGAATGAATGTGGCCCCCCTTCATATGACACAAGTTGAAAAGTTATGAGCATTAACAGCTTTCCAGGCACTTTCTTGAAACATGACACTATGTTTAAAGTAGATGGATTTTCTTGCAGTGTATTCCTTATATATAATGCTGCATACTGTGATACTTTATATAAAATTCATCCAGCATATCACATTCACATGGCACAGCCCAACCACCGAAGGAAAAACTGAGGAAAATAGCAGATTAATAAATGGTGAAAGTGTGGAAATAAGGCTTGAGGTGAGCAAATAGGTTATATTACCTGTAACTTGGTATGCACTACCTAAATCTGGAAGGAAGCTTATTAAAATTTAAAATAGAAAAGTAATACTTAAAATTGCATTTTAAATTTTCATATCAAAGTAGGCAGATTCCTGTATTTAACAGAGTGGAATGAAACAGGGTATTTATAAAGCATTACAAAATTGCCATTCACTGGTAAGCTTGTCTGAGCTCCTCTACAGCAGAATGCACAAATTTTGTTTACACTGAGGTTTAAGATTACCCTTGAAAATAACCTTTTTCCAGCATGAACTTTGTAGATTGTTCTCTCTGCCTACATCTTAACTTTGCATCTACACTGCAGACAAATACATTTGTTTCTTGATCCTCCCCAGGAGCCCTCCACGGAATCACTGCCATCTCCACTTTAGGGCTTGACATTGATTGAGGGTGGTAAAGACAGCAAAGCAGAATTAAAGGAATGAGGGATTCTGAACTGCTCTGGGAAGGGCCTGCCAGGACACAGGTGAGTACTGTATACATTGCACAGCTTCATGCCCTGATATTCAGCATTTTCTTAGGGTTAAGCTAACTTGGTTTCTAGCGTGGGTATTGTGCAGCTCTGGATTTATCTCAACTGCCAGTGTCGGTTTCAAGTGCCAGTTTAGGGCATGTAGGTACTTCCTTGACATAATAATAATTACTAGCATAACTTCTGTAAATTCTGGAAGAACCTATACTTTCCATTATTTTAAGCTAATTGACAACCAAACTGACTGGGATTTTAACTACTACACTTAGTAACTTACTAACACACAGTAACTTTCTAGGTCAAAATATGCACTTAATAGTTGACATGGTTCAAGTCACTGAACAGATAAGCCCCGTGGTAAACTCATCCATTCAGGAGAACTTTATGAACACTGAATTAATCTCAATGCTTTTCAAATCATAGCCAATTTCATAAGCAAATGAAACACAACAGTACTTGCATATGACCTGAACCAAAGTGTTTTTTTTTAAATTAAGTGTGGATCAGAACTTAAAATGTGACAGAGCATAATGGCTATAGGATAAAACTAATAGCTTTAAGCATATTTAAATATTATTAATTGATGATAGATTTGAAGGGAAGTAACAACCAAAGAAAATAATTTATATGTATCCACTTAAAATTTGAAGAGAGCTTCTTGATGTTGTAACTATAAAATTTGTTGTCCTACTTAATCAAACTTGAGATAATCACAGGAAATCACAAATTTACAACATAATGAATCCACTCCCTCCAGAACCAGATAATCATCACCATAATGAAGAATCCTACAACCTGGTCAAAGTCTGTCACATCCAAATTCTACCAGAGCAGAAGAAACACATTTTCTAAAGCAGAGATCAGCATATTAAAATTAATGTCTTGAGCTCATTCTGTCTTCAAATGCAAGTGCAAGGTATCTTATTGTAAGCAAACCTTAAATATCTAGAAGAAAATTAAAATAAGTATCTTAATAGTTTCCCTCTCATTTGCCATTCTCAATTTGGAATTCACTCACTGGCATACAGACAGTGTTCCTGAAAGCTTTAATCATCTTCTGCTACTCCCTATTAGTTACTCCTTTTGGAGAAGAAACACTAAGAATAGAAATTAGAAGTAGAAGGCTGTATGAAAGGACAGGTATGAAAGCACAGAAGTATAGCTGTTCAAGAGATCCTCTTTCATTTCAAATCTTTCTTTGAATTGCTTTATAAAATGAAACATAACATGTTCATGAACAGAATGTAAATTGAGTTGATTATCTCACCATAACCAACATTATAGACTAATTTGGATGTTCAAAAGTACACAGAATAAAGCACGAGGGATTGCTGTCCCAGAATTGAGGAGCTCTGAAACATATAAGCTCTTTTATAATGATTTTCTCAACCCAAACTGCTTTTCAGTCATATAGAGATTTGTACAGTTCCAAATTTTTCATTAGGCTGTTTCCTCAGATTGAGACTAATTTCTAAAAATCTTCACTATGTATAGGTTGATGACCTGCTGCAGACAAGCAGAAAAAGTCATGCTGCAGTATTTCAAAACTGAAAAACTTTAGATTATAGAAGAATTTTCAACAGAATATTATGTGGTTTTAGATAGTCACCATCAGTAATTAAAAAAACATGTGTAGTATACTACAAAATTTCAGATCAATTTGTAGTTTTCCTTCAAAACAATAATTTATCACATAACACGTAAAAAACATTATTAGAATCTCTAATAAGTAAGTGCTGTTAAAATCCCTTGTTAGTAAGCTTTGAATATCTTTAGCAAACAATGTTTATCTAATAGATTTATGTTTTTATTCATAAATTCTTACCTAAGCTGTTTAAAAGCTTCTGCCTTCACAAGTGGTGTTTCTACAGAGTGTTCAAAAAGTGCTCCTTCAGGCCCTGAAAAACAAAAACAAGACCAAACTGTACTGTAAAAATTCAAATGTAAAAGATCATTGTTGTCAACCATGACTCCCACGTCTTTTTCCCCAGGGTTGCACTCCAGAGGGTCAACCCCTGCTGGAACCTGTACTGGGTTTATGGGGTTGTTCCTCCCCAGATGGAGTACCCTACGCTTGCTCTTACTGAAATGTATTTGGTTTCTTCCTGCCCAGCTTTCCAACCTGTCCAGGTCACACTGGATAGCAGCACAGCCCTCTGGCATGTCAGCCACCCCTGCTAGTGCCTTGCTACACTGCTGCATATCCTTACATACAGTGGCCATGGTGGTAGAACTTGACTTTGTGCCAATTTCTTGATATCTAAATAACAGTATGGATCTTAGTGCAGTTTCTGGATACAAGATCCATTTGCATCTCATTTTAAGGTCTGTAGGAAAAGCTGACGATTTGAAAACATTGCTATTTTGGAGAGAAAGACACATCATCACACGACTTCTTACAGCTGTCTGAAGGTCTCATCTGCTTCTTCCTGAGCAGGTGATTTGCAGTACACACCCACTATAATGTTGCCCATGTTGATTTGCCCTCTAACCCTGACCCACAATCCCTCAGCTGCCTCCTCATCTGCCCCACACATTCCCACTGCTCTTGTACATGAAAGGCAACTCCCCCCTCATCGTTCCAGCCTCTCTTTCTTGAAGAGCCTCTGTTCCAGTGAAGTAGTTTGAGTGGCACATTTGTAAAGCACCTTAGCTCTCTGCATCTTATGGTGTCTCATTGCTGTAGATACAGTCCTCACACTGATAGCACTGGAAGAGCCCCAGCACACTGGAGCAGCTCCACAGAACCAAATGGCATGACAGTTTTACTGCTATTAAAAATCTCATCTTACTGTTGCATTTTTGTGAAGTTTCTGGCTATGTCTCTGTGTAAACAAAAAGTTTTTCATTTAGTCCACTTGCAATTAACCATTTAGTTTCAATTATTAGAAAGATTAGTGAAGGAAATAACTACATTAATACTTTGCAAAACTAACATTAATGGCTATTGATAGAACCATGAAAAGGTCCATCTAGCTATCAGAGTAGTAAGAGGTAAGTGGAGCCTACTAGTTTAAACTACATGAACACAGCCTATTATCTTGCTGCCATTGACAAAATAATAAAAGATAACTTCAAAAAGGAAAAGACATGTCTCTAAAACTTAACTGGTGTGTTCTGTCTCCACACTGGGCATGACCAGCATGAGCAAACTCTCAAAAGCTCTACTCTGAGCTCTGCCTGATTTTCATGTAATTCATCTGTCATCTTCAGAAAACCATACAATCACTATAGCTCATCACTATGGATTTGTACTTCCAGAACTGATTAAAAGTGGAATTAAAAGTTGTAAGTACCAATGGCCCCAGGGGAAACCATGAGAAATTCAGTGGCAGCCTTTCTCATATACACTCAGGTGAAAGTCAAGAAACTGAGGTGCCAGATTATGAAAGGCAGGCACAAAATACTAAAGTCTTCCAGCAGATTAATTAACATCATCTTCTGTACTTCTTGCATCTTTTTTGTATGCAGTATAGCACTGGATATGACATTATTAAATACACTTATATTTGAATTGTAAATGAGATGACAAGCTTGGCTGATAAAGGTTATAGTATGGCAGCATTAAACTTCCATAGGCATTTACTTTTATGACATACCACGTTTTGATTAAGAGATTAAAGCAATGCAAATCAGCCTGGAATGCACTATATGGATTCAAGTTGACTGATAGCTCTTAAAATTACAAACAAAGAATGAGTGAGGGGATGTGTTACTGGTGGGGCCAAAAGTGATGTAACATTTTATCGCAGACTTGGAAGAAAGCAAGTAAGTACTGATTATTTCAGCTGACATAGACACTGCAAGGATTTGAAGGACAAATCATTAATAACAGGATATCCCAATTATTTTGCAAATATGCCTTTATCAGGTCACCCAGGCTTAGGCTTACCTCTCTACGCATGAGCTCCCTTGGTAATTATTTAAACTCACACTAACTTGTCTAGTAATAACTGCTGATCCTGAATGCTTTCTTTTGGCAACATTCCTAAACTTTATTACTCAGATATCTTTTTCTTGTCTAACTATAATTCAGGATGCTCTACTCTGTCTTGAGGTCACTTCTAAAGCCACCCTCAAAACTAGATCTGTAGACGAGTGGGCTGTCTGGCTGCTGGGGACACCTTGCAATGTGTGTAGGATGCCACATGCCAAAGGTGCCCTCAGGATGTCTTGCTATGGGATGTGCAGAGCTGCCTTTCCTGTAAGGCAGAAAGGAAGATCATGGCAGTGAAGGGAACTCATCTGTCTCACAGGCTTTCCTAATTTCATTCTGGAACCTGCTTATACATAGCTCTGTATTTCTCCTACAGCACCTTTTAGGTAGAAGGTCACATTTGGAGATATAAAAATGAAGAGTGTGTGTTTGCATTTGAGATGCAGCTTCTAAGAATCTAAAAGAAATTATATGACCTACTTCTCTCTTTGTGAAAGGGATGTGAGCTGATAAATCAGGTGTCTCTTCTAGCCAAACTTTGTGAGTTAAAGATGATCAGATTTGCACAGAGACATGTCAGAAAGAGGAACCTGGCAGAATCAATGGGAGGAGGGGAGCAAACATCTAAACAAAGAGAGATTATTGAGGCTTGAATGTAATCACAGCTACTCAAGCCTTGTTTGAAATAAAGCAAATCCTTGTTTTAGGGATCAGCTCCTGTCTCTTGGTCTAAGCACCACTGGGGCTCAGTAACAAGACAGAGAGAGCAGAGACCAGAGAGAACAAATTCCCCAGAGTAGCTCAGTTGTATTGGTAGTTCTCAGCCTGTGCAAATCAAGACCACTGCAATCAGCACTAAACCATAGTAATTACAGCATTTTAATTAAACATAATCTTTCCAAATGCCTTTATAAAACACCATTGTCAGGGGAGCATCCCCTCCTCAATGGGGAAGATGGAAGGCCAAGCTTAGCAGCAAACAATCTGGGGGGATCTCAGCCTCTGCTTCTCTTTTTGAAGGTGAACCATGACAGAGGAAAAAATGGGAGAGCAGGCAGCCAGGTGCAGAGCTTTACTTTGCTGGCAGATATCAAACAGTGCCTGGTCCCAGCTGTCCCCTCACACAAGGCACCTAACACTTTGTAGAGTGTTACAGAGCACCGTCCTGGGAGGCGGGACTGCAGGACTGAAGTCTTCTAGGCAAGGTGGGAATTCAAGCTCTAAGCATCTCTTCCATGGGAGTAGGGGCTAATGGAAGAAAACCAAGAGGAAATATCTGTGTTAATGCTCCAGAGAGAAAGAAAGCATTGAGGGGATAGTGGTGGTGTAAGAGGGAATGAAATGGCTAAATTCTATAATGGCAAACCTTGCCTTCCTGTGAGAAAAATTTCTTCATCATCAAACAACATTTAAGTTTGAAGACTATGACACTAAATGTTTTTTTGGAAAATGGCTCTAAAGTGATTTCTTGTCTTCATTACCTACATGATCTTTTAAACTGTAAAGAAAGAACATTAACTATGATATGAATATGACTATATTTACTATTTTACTTACTACTGTTTTAATATAAGTTAATTTAATCCTAAAAAACACAAGATCAGGATATTAACTTTCTTAAAGAGAGGATCCACGTCAGTAAGTTTCATTTATACCTCACCACCACAACCCCTACCAAGCAAAAATTATGAGGAAATGGAATGAAACTGCATCAGAAGTTCAAATTCAACATTAGGAAAAGGTTCTTCACTGAGATGATAGTGACTGGAACAGGCTCCCCACAGAACTCATGGCATCAAGCCTGTCAGAGCTCTAGGAGCATCTGGATGATGCTCATAGTCATATGGTTTAGCTTTAGGTGAGGAGTGGGGAGTGGGACTTGATCCCTATGGGTCCCTTCCAACTCAAGATATTCTATGATTCTGTGACTATCTGCCTCTTCAAAGTCTAAGAGGATGTTTATTTAAACCCTTAAATTGTCTCCTACTTACCTTCTGAACAGAAGTGTTTAAATTAAACACACCTCTTCACACTGCACTCCAGTATTAATCTACTCAAACTGAAATAGAACAAAGCACCTTTCCGTAGAACAAAACACCAGAAAATCACCAACACTAAGCAAATACTTCTAAGGGATTATGAAAGACAAGCAGGAGAAGAAGAAGAAGTAAACTGGGGAAAGGGTGATACAGTATGCTTCTCTATAAAGATACTCATCTCCTTCACCTTGCCAGATTTTCTTTGAGAAAAGCTGGATAAGCAACTGCCTTCTATTCATTTCTTCTCTACTCATCATGAAAATTTTACCTGATACAAAAGTCATGATATATAAAATATTATTTTTACTTCTTAAAAACAGGTGTTTTTTTGTGCAGTAGCTGAGACTATTTTGTATCTGCTGAATATTAATTATTTTACTATTGAATATAATGTTATTTACCTGAGACATCTAGCTGACAAGTCTGCAAAGCAGGCTACTGAGAGAAAAATAGCACTTCTATTGCCATGGTCTCTGGCCATCTGTGCAGGAGCACTGTGTCCTGTCAGTCCTGTGACTTCTGTCCTTTTGCCATGACAATATTGTTAGTCATAAAGCAATCACCTTTTTACCAGCCAATACACAAGGTAGGTTTCACTGCCACCAATACCAACTGAATGTATAAAACCCTACCAGAACAAAATGCTGACATTCTGTACTTTCATAGCAGCATAATAAATGTCTGCAGAATATGCAGATCATTACTGAAATAGTATCAGAGAGGATGTAATTGGAGTGCATGTTCCTTCAGGTAGCATTAATTGCTATACAGGTTTAAATTTGAGCATCACACACTTAAATTTAAGTGTCTATGATGTAGGTGTCACAGATGAGCTAGAGGAAGAATTTAATTGCCTAATCCTATGTCTCTACTGTCATCTAAAATACCCTTATACATCCTTCCTAGCTCCCATATGGAGTTTCACACACCTATGGTGTTTCAAACACTTCTTGGGTGTTATGTTTAAACATCTGAACTCAGCCACTATATTTAAGGGAGATGAGTGAACCACTGAGCTCATCCTAAAGTAGAACTCTTCATCTGGTCTGCAGAGGAGCTCCCCACATGCCAGGTCTTGGTGTCTCATTCACACTTGAGGGTGCATAGACTGAGGGTCCAATTCGTTTGTCTGAACATGGGCATCCAGACCCATCTCTGACCCTGGGGAGAATCTGAGACACTTTCCTGATAATGGCTTTCCCCAGGCACTTGCTTTTCTTAAGAGAATGGAGAGTCTGCCACAATTTTATTGTACCACATCGGCCAGAAAATGTCTCACTAATAATATGAGGTGAAATATAAAAATAGTTGGAAAGTGAAAGTTCTTGAGGTGTTGGGTTGGATTAGTTTTTCTTAGATTTTTTCATCTTCCCTGAAATACCATAAATCACAGACATTTGCTATCTGCTGTATTGTATTTTAGGAGAAAACTGTCAGGTTTTGCTAAAAATTTTTACTGAGCTTTTCATAATTCACATAAATAATAAGTAAAACCAAGTAGTTCATTAGACTGTACATAAAAAGATGCAAAATGTGTATTTTAATTCTGAGGCAGTCTGTTTCTTATGGTACAAATTTTTCAAAATTTGTTTCACGTTGATATTGTTCTCTATCTAAAATGTTAGAAAAATTATCTCAGTATGCAAAGTATTACTAATTTTTCCTTCAGGCTAATAGTATCATTTAAATCACAATTTTAATAAATTAACTCAAAGCAAAGTATGCATGGATCTTCTCTCATTTGTGTTAATTTTACACTGAAAAAACCTCACTGACTGTAATGAATTTGCTTTTGAATTGTATTACCCTGTTAAAAAAAAAAATAAAAAAAAAAATGAAGTAACGTGTCTTTCTCCAGTATCTGTTAAAGTAAACAATTATCCTTGCAGTGTCAAGATTAATGTTGGACAAGTCAGAATACATGTTTTAGCATAACAATTTCAACTCGTGTAGGAATGATTTTACTTACTTCAGGCAGAGATAGAGCTTTCCCAAATCAATTAACAATTATGCAGTTTTTCATATCTTTGTTAAACAGGCTTTTCTATTAAAGTTTAGCATCCCTTGGGCAAACAATAATTATTTGATATGGTTTCCTGGTTAAACAAAGTTGTAATTTCAATTAGGTTAAAAAGTAAAAAAACCTTAAGATAAGACCCTCAGGCATAAACAAAATTTACTAACACATTTATTATAACTTAACTTTGTCTTTGAAACACTAATCATATAGTTACTACCACGTTTGTAGTTTTGAACAGTAAAATAATATGACTAAATCCATTCAAATTAACACATTGAGATTTCAGAGGACCAGTAATTAACAAAAGTTAAACATGATAGCTGCAATCAGGTTAAAAATATTAAAAATGTAATTGAAAACAAGTTACAGGATAGTTTCAATATTTGTTTTGATGAACTCATCTGCTTGAAGAAAAATCACACCTGGATTTATTTATCTGTTTTAATGCAACCTTACACCTGGAAAATGAAGGTTGACTTTATCAGGATATACAAAAGGAAACAGCTTTTCGTGTGAAAACTTTGACATCTTACTTCATAAATGAGTACTTTGGTGATTTGCAGAAATAGTGTAAGATAAAATCACATTTAAGCACATGAGATTTTAAATATACTACAAATACCATCCCTTGACTATGTCCTATGCACAGATCAGAAATACAGTACCTTTCACTTAAAAAATAAAACCGTTTGAAATTATCAGAGGGACTCTGAAATGTTTTAACCAATAGAACTCAATAAAATTCAAACTGGAATATCTAGAATTTTTTCATCCTCAGTTGACAGTGTGCACTGGAAACATTAAATAATTCAGAAAAACATGCACCAGTACAGTTCCAGTCACCAATGGATTTAAAATAAAGTACACACATACATATATATGTATATATTTACGTCCATTTCATCGTTTTGCTGTTAAAATTCTCCCTTCATTATAGACTGAAAAAGGGTCACAATATCTCCAAATTTCTATTTCCTAATGATGTACGAGCAGAACTTATGTTCACACACAATGATGTATATAAAAATGCCATTTTTATTGTGCTTTTCTTGCGGCTATTATTGGGATATTTCTTAAACTCTTACAAACCTGTGACTCGAAGTTTATCTGTGCCAATAACAACCTCATTTTCATCCACTGTAAAAAGGGGTTTGCCATCCTTTGAGTTGATCTGAAATTGCTGACCATGGAATTCCACCATTTTAGGACCTGCAAATAGAACAAGAGAATAATTGCATCAGCTTTCTTTCATTTTCTATATAAATTGCTAGTAACTTGACTTGTGTTCTCAATAATTTAGTGACTCATTTAAGTACATTAATGATCCTGAAACAACCAGATATTCTAAGTATCATGGCCCTGTAAGAAGAGAAATTTGATAAGTCTATTTACTAGATCTAATTTGTTTTCAAAACTGTGCCTGCCTTCAAGTTGGGTTTCCAGGGAATTTAGGAAATCCCTCACAGATTGATCAAGTTAAACACTCATGTTCTCAGTGGTGAAACTGAGAATATTCTTTCATCAGTAAGGATGTCTAATTTTTTTTTTCCTAACATACAAACTAATTATCAAAGTCTTTGAAAAGTCATCCCTTATGATTAGGAAGACTGAAATGCTTAAATTACAAACATCCCACGTAAGGGCAAGACCTCTTCATTAAAAAATACCAATTTAACTCCACATATCTAACAAGTGTTACTGACCATATTCTTACAAGAGTTTCAAAAACCTCTCAGAGCATTTGCAACTGGATATGGTACTCCAAAAATTAAAATAATTATGCAAAAGAGTGTTTACACATTAAGAGTTTCTAAATTCAGTAAAACATCCTGTTCTACAGTAATGGCTTAGTAAGCAGATATAAACCAAATGCTTATTATTCCCCTTTCTAACAACCTGATCAATTAAAAATTCACATCACTCACATTTGAATGTCAGCTTGATAGAGCCGTCAACTAAATCTATGTTCAGAATTAAAATTAAATGGTCAAAGCAGTTAAGACCCTTTTCCAGCAATTTTTAATAAAGATAATTCACAGACCAACCATGGGACTAAGAAGCACCAGGCTGCCTCTTTCCCAGAAAGAACTTGTCTTACCATGCTTGCTCCCATGAACATTAAATATATGCCAGGCAGACATTTTCAAAAGAAATATTTTTATTTCTTTGTTAGCTCTTACATTAAAATGCCATTAGTAACAGATGATTAATACCGTTAGGGAAGAAATTCAGGTATTTCCTAAAATCTGCATGATCCCCAATTCTGAGATGGTTATCATAAGCTCCTAAAGAAATTGCTTATTGCTTGACTCATCAGACTCCAAGTATTGCTTTTAATTGCCCACCAAGCACAGAAAGGGTTATAGAAAACCATAATGTCCTAAACTAGGGCAGTAATTCTATGGAATAAAACCCAATATTGAAAATGCCCCATATAGAGAGCTGAACTCTTCAGTACATTATACATGGTTGGACATGTGCACCCAGCCACAGCTTTACTTATTACAATTTGGCTCTTCTCTAAAGCTCCCCTGAAGCCCAAGACTTTGATTCTGAGAAGAGCACTGCAAAAAGGTGAGCTCAGAAAATACCTTCATTCAATGAGAAGATGTTAATCTGCCTTCTTTTCTTTTTTCTTTTTTTTTTTTTTTTTTTCTCTTATCCAGCAAATGGGGTATTTCTGGGTAAGTGAGGCAAGGATGGATCCCTGTTAACACTTTCCTAGAAAATCTTGATTAAGGTGTTTTATTGTTCTGTTTCTGCCCAGCAGCAGTGAAACTGCCCTGCTAGTGTAAGTAGATCCTCATTTACTCAAAGAGTTAAAAGGCCCAAGTAAACTGGCTGTAAACACCTTTACTGGTGCTGCAGGGGCTGTCTCCTCATCCTTCCCATTGACGGGAAGGATCCAACAACACCATGACTACAGCACTCAGCCTGAGTGTGAGTAACACAAGTCTCTGCTGCCTGATATGATACAGGTTGAGTGATTCCAGCACACCACATTTTTGCTGGAAAGGATTTTTTTGCTGGAAAGGATTTCGGAGTGATTCTTCACCTCTTTTGCTGAGCAGAGAAGAGGAGGGTTTTATTTGGAGCCTTTATTTCTTCCAGAGGAAGGGAAACAAAGTCTCCAACTTCCAAAGTCAACGCTTTGGCTGTAGAAATGCTGGAAAAAAAGAACACCTTTTCCCCTCCTGATCCTGCTTATTGTCAGATCTCATTCTAAAAACTTCTAGTTAGAATATATGATGGACTAGACCCAGCAGATGAGATGGAAATGGGAATGCTTGCTCTGCAGACTCTGACAAGGTAAATATTTTTCTTTTCAATGCTGTCAACATTTTAGTAGGTCTGGTATGCTGGAAGCAAATATTCTTACATATCCATGGAATATTTACTGATTAAAAGAATTAATAACGGAGTGAAGATCCTGAAAACTTAGATTTCAGGTCTATGTTCTTTAAAGTAAAGTAGGTGCCCCCAGACCTTTCAGATCCAATTCCAAGTTGTGAGGTTTTATAATGTGAGTAATCTTTCAAATACTAATTAGGAACTGCTGTAACTCTGAACTGTATCTGAACTACTGTGCTGCAAACAGTGTGCAGCAATATGTCTAGAAGACTCAGAAACATATACTGTTAAATGACATAACTGTTAATTATTTACACACCATCACAGAAAAATACTTTAATGTGATGAAGAAACTGTATGTTTAGAGGGAATGCTATCTACTGATTTCCTTGGCACAAAGGCAGTCACCTTTGAAAATAAATTATTGGGCCTGAATAATGGCACTTCTGCTCTTTCCTTCACAGTACCTTTGGAGACACAGATGCTTTATTGACTATAAAGCATCGGGGAAAAAAAAGAAGGTTTGAAAGAACTGGAGACATGACTGGCATGGGGTCTAATTTGATCTGTTCTAGGAGTAAATTAATCTTCTTGATTTGCTAATTTGCTGAATAGATTTCACAAGTAACATTGTCAAAGAAAGATTTTTCATGTTTCTTATAGTAAGAACAGGAAAAAACTTCCTCAAACAGCATTAACTGATTAATGTAATTTGTACGTCTGCATATTCTATAGAGTTGTGACATGACAGAAGAAAACAGACAACATTGAAGCTGCTTTAACTGTCTGAATTTAGGATTAATATATACTCTCTAACTAGCATTTACATACCTTGGGCCAAATTCTGTTTTCTCTCACCTACCCAAAGCAAACAGGCACAGATAACAAACACATGATGTGCAGACTGACTTTTTTAATCTGTCCTCTCTAATGCAAATTCCAGTCATGGTGTCCATACAGTACTTCACACAGACACAACTGGAGATGCAACATACACCAGCTTAAACTGGCCCACATATGCACAGATCCCATTCAAGAGTGACTTGAATGAGGCTGGGACTCAACCTTTCCACTCCCACCAAACTGTTTTAACATTAGACCATGTCAGCACATTTATGGGCTCTCCTCTTTTTTTCCACTCACTATCTTATTATTCCAGGGAAGGCACCTTTAAAATGAGAAATTGAGGAAGTCCTACTCTAAAATAGAGAGATAGAGGAAAAATGAAGAAAAATCTCTGTAGATAGATGAGGAACGACAGGCATGACAGGATTTGTAGAAAATTGCTCATCCTGATGGAGCAGTAAACTTTAGGAGGAGCAGTAAACTGTAGCAAACTAATGAATACATCTATACCAATAAATTATAGAAAGCCATGGCAGACGAGACGTAAATACTGCCAAGTTCTGCTAATCTGGTAGCCCATGTTGGCCCGTGCCACACAACAACCTACCTGTTCACACCCACAAACAGGGGCTGTTCCTTGCAGACAGGATGGATGAAACTCTCCTGCTCTGGAGGGAGATGGTTTTAACTGGGTGGGCATGATGCCATGGCACCTGCTCCCCAGCCCTGGGAAAGACCATGGGTCCTGGCACATTGTTTGATTGCTGATGCAGACATAATTTATTCTCACTTGCTAAACACTTCCCTGATTTAGGTGTTTCTGGTCATGCATTGAGTGACATGTTAAGGTGCTTGGTGATTTTCATTGCTTAAGAAAAATTTGGTGCCTATTAACTTTCTTTCACAGTGAATGCTCATCCACTGCACATTATATACTTCCCAAAGGAGTCCTGGCTGATGGCTCTTTGAAACCACATCTCAGGTCTTACCTGTGCTGGGTTTGCATTCAGATTTCTCTCCTGTTTGATCCTGGTCCTTGCACACTTGAATTAATCTTTAAAAAGAATCTTTAAGTCCATAGTTTTCTCAGCACAAATGCTCCAGTAAAATGGGACTGGGACTGTTTTGCAGATAATCCTCATTATCAAAGAATGGTATGGGTAATAACTGATGTATTGTAAATCTTTAGAGAGAGTGATAGGGTAAACCAAATTCAAGCACATGTTTTACTCCTCCTGCCACGAAGAGACATCTCAGTATATGTGGAACAAATTTCAAAAAGTAATAATTGTCTTTTAATGAAATTGGGAATAAATTTATGAAACCAAGACTAGACATAAACTTATCTTAGTTGTATTTCACAAGACGCATGCACATTGCAGTAACACCACTTGTATTGTGATCCCAGTAAGATCAGCTTTCAGTTCATAAACAGCACCTAAATTCAAAGTCTAAAACTTTAATTTCATAATTCATAAATGCATTTTGATTACAGCCTTAGCAGATTAACTACATGTTACCCAACCTCAGAATTCCAGGCAAATACAAATATGGCATGGAATCTTTTGTCAAAAATAGGGCTTGACATAAAATGCATTTCCACAAATGCTTAATGTCAATTAAATTGTTATTGCCATTTCAGTGGCAGACTCTTCAAGTACAATTAGTTCTGCCAAGCAGTAAGCGATTTTAGTGTATCTTTAGATCTTTCAGAATAAACAATTTTCAAACACTGAAGTTACTTATTTAATTTCAGATCTTTTTCTTTCTTAGTCTCTTCTGCTATCTGTCATTACTGATAACATATGGCCGTCACCTGTTATTTATACTTCACTTTTCTACGACCTAGAGTCACTGAAATGTTGAATACAAGCCAAAATCCTGAGTGCTTTGGGGTATTGCTATGCAATTTTTTTTAGTTAATTTTTATTACATTAAAACATCTTACTTAAATAAGATCTCATTAAAAGTGTATTAAAATGTAACACTCCTTCAGATTTAGTACCAGTTTCATGAGTAGTGCAATACCAATAAATGTAAAGCCATTGCTTTCAAAAGCATAAAACTAGTCAGATTTTCATACTGAATAGTATGGAACAACTTGCTGGTCTTTTAGCAGAACAAATACATTATTACAGGGAACATGCAGCACATTGCATACATACATTCTCTGTTCATACCATACATCTCCCATCACCTTAAAAAATATCTCTAATACATTAATAGAATCATTGCTGCTCTTGTTTCCTCTTTTTATCTCAGTTCTTCTATGCAATAGATGCAATAATTGTGTTCTTAGGTTAAAGTAAGGATGCCTTACTGTCAGGACTTCTTATACTTTGTTGTTCTCTTTGGTGGAACACAAGTCCAGAGATCTTTAAAAAATTGGTTATGTATGATCATTGCAGGCACTGATCATGCATCACTGTCCAGCAAAGGCAGCATCTGGTAATTAGGTGGTCATACTTTCCTCTCAGAGTGATTCAGGTAACTAATACCTTAAACCATCTAGATATTATCCTTATAAAAACCTTTAAATACAAATAAATAATCCCATGTAAAATGGACTATTCCAGGTAGAAAACATGGCAGGAATAAGAGATCATGTTTTTCACTCAGTGTCTTGACAAAAAAGTGATGGTGTCACCTTCTCTCTGAGGACTAAGGGATCCAGAAGTTGTTGCATGGTGAAAAACTTTAACAGGAAAAGGTGAAACACAGTCCTCAGACAGGTAATGTGAAAATAAAACTGCTAAAAGAGATGAGGCATGATCACTTGAAATTCTGTATTCAGAAAGAACAGCTGATCTGAGTGCCTCATCCCTGAGCAAATACTTTAACTGATTTGTCTTCTGAATAATAGGTAATTCTTGCTCCTCCACTTTTTTTTTTTTTCTTTCTTAAAAAAAGATAGCCATGAGCGTCCTTTCATAAGATCAACTCCAGCATTGTGTTTCAGGAGTATTCTATGCACTCTTACTGGATCTGGGCAGAAGACAAAGTGAGAGAACCAATTAAACCCATGGGGCATGACCCGGTTACCAACACAGCTCTCCAGTGCTGTTGTATGTACTTTGGTGTTCCTGGCTTGGCCTTCAGCTTATTTAGATGCCCTTGAGTATCTAAGTCTTGTCCATCAGACTAGAAAGTCTGACATGGGGCCTGTAAGTAACCCAAGCCCTTCCAGAGTGCCAGCTGAAGACAGGGCAAGATGGAATCACAGAAGAATGCAAGCCAGAAGTCACCTCTGGGGGTCACTTAGTCCTACATCCTACTCACAGCAGGGTCAGCTTGGTTGGAAGTTAGAGGAAGGTGCTCAGGGTACAGGTAGGAATTTTAATACTTCTAGGAAGGGTTAACCTGTTTCCATGGTAACTGCCGTAACACTGATATTTTCCCCACCACCCTTCTATCCAGTTGCATTTTGACTCACTGCAACTTATGACCACTGCCTCTTGCCCTTTTGCTGTGCACCTCTGAGAAGAGTGGCTTGTTTTGTCTCTTAGTAGCAAGCAGAAATTAGAAGCTCCCCTTAAGCCTTCCATTCTGCAGTTTAAACAAATACAACCTGCTCAGTCTCTTATAATTCATGTGGTTCCACTCCCTGCCCATCTTGATGAGTCTCCTCAGTTTGCTCATGGCTCAGCTGTGCTGGCCAGGGCTTAATGCTGCATTCCAGATGCAGACTCCCAGGAGTGGAATGCTGCAGCCAGGGATGCCATTAGACCTCACTGCCACAAGAGTACACTGCAGATACATGTTCAAATAATCAAGTGTATGTCTTCTTCTGCAGACCTGCTGCAAAAAATTAAGTATCTAGCTTTTTTTGGCCACTAACTGCCACTGGGAGTCTTGTCAGCTTTAAGAAAGTAGTTACACTTGAAATGTATTGGGATTTTAGATGTACTTAATAATCCAGATTCTTTAATAGATTATAGTCACAATAAAATTCAGCTATTTTTTGCTAACCTTTGAAAATTTATCTAGCAATAACCGGTGCCAACAATGCAATCTTACTACTCTAGAGGAAGGGAGCATAGGAACTATCCTCACCCTTAGGAATATGTATTATCTTCAAATTTTCATCCAATGACTTATGTTAATGATTACTATACCATAAGAAGCAAAATACATTGTTTGGGATTGCAAATTTACTGAACACTGTGAAAACTGACAGTTTCCCTTTCTTAACATATTTGAAGAATTATTATTTTATTCTTATTTGGTTTTTTCCATTGAAACTAAGAGAGCTACTCAGATGAGTAATTCCTCTCTGACGAGAAGCAGATGTCTACTCTCAGGTTCATTTCCAAATAAAAAATTATTTCCCAAACCATAGCCTTTTTTTCAGAGCTAAATTTTAGACTTATATGCATATTGCTTTTCTCTTTTTCTAGACATAGCTAAAAGAGAAGTGACAGAATAAGATGAAAATCTCCTTGACCAGGTTAAATCTCCCCTTATCTGTGCTGGTGGTGTATTAAGCTGGCAATGCTCATAACTACCTCATTAACTTCTAGAGGATGTTTCAAGTCTGGCTCAAGTCAGTGTTGCTGATGCCAAACATTATCACACATCTCTTATCACACATTATCTAATTTGGGGACAGGGTGTGTAAATCTTGCTGTGGTGAGCACCTTACTATACTATGTACATAGACACTGAGGGCTTTTTTTTGTTTGGTTTTTTTTTTTTCCAGAACAGTAAACAGTTCATTTGAGTCTAAATATTACACTACAGCTGTAATGGCTAAACTCTTCTTTTCATAAGTAAGTTTTTGTGGCGATATAGCCAGCTGGATTATATTTAGCTGTATATTGATTACTACTTACTTTTTTCTGCTATTTGTTTTAGCTCTTTTCAACATTATTACTATTTAAATATGCAACAGTCGCACAAAAGACTGATAGCATATGCATTTAATATAAAACAGAAACATCTGTGCCATGGAATAAAACAGGAAATTAGAGGATCAGTTAAAAAGCCTATAGGATGTTTTAAGACACCATTTGTCATTCTCTACATTTTGCCTAAAGTGAGTCAACTAAATTTTGCTTAAATATAAAACTAGTATCTATGTCTTCATATGGTCAGATTCATTGTTAGCTAAAATTTTTATACTTCTGCAAGTAAAAATCCCTACTTTAATCCCCTTAGAACAACTACTATAAGTTCTTGATCACAGGAAAACTTAATCGCCTCAAAAATACTTCAACGAAATATCCAATTTATCTTTCTATTAATTAGTCCTATGTTGTATCTTTCCTTCTTGTAACTCAGCTGGACAGCAATTAAAGTTATGCAAATAATCATCTTCCTGCAGTACAAAGATCTTCAAGAAATATGTTCTGGCTTTCATCTTAAAGATAAGAAATAACTTATTTGGACAAAAATGGAGTTTTTAATGAAAGGCTTCTGGGGAAAATAAAGAAGGAAAAGGTAAATGATTTTACAATATCATTAAGTCAAGTATATGAAACTGGCTTCAGGGTTTTCCCTGTAAAAACAGCAAACTCTTACATACATCATGCTGCATTTGCATTGTTTTCTTCCTATTACACCTGTGACAAAAAAGTATTATCACTTGAAAATGAAATACCAAAATCCTGATGAAAGAACCAGACACTGGTAAGCACTGGTTTGTAGATGTAATTAATACTAATGAGGCAATGAAGTACTGACACATCTGTTTCCTCAGAATGTTGCTCCTGCCTGAAAAACAGGGGATGGGATGGCACAAATGCTCTCATTGAAACAGCTGTTCAGATAAACGTGATGGACATGGAAACAGTCTCTAGGCAGAATTTTGACTGTGTGTGTTCTCATACTTTAAAAAACCATTTTGACTGTTACAAATCTTTCTAAGTGGGGCTGATTTCATTTTTCAAAGTGCAGAAAAGCTTCAGAACTCAACTATCTAAATAAATTCCCTCTGTATTTAAATACTTTAACCTGAGCCCCTGGCCTGAAGCAACTGGCATTACTGTTCCTTGGTGTAAACAGCTGAACTAGGAGGAGGACCAGCAGTCCCCTGTGCCAGGATCTGTTCTTACAGACCTTGAATGACTCTGGATGCCCCTTTCCTTTGAGAAGGAAAGGATCAGATATTACAAGCAGAACTTTGGGTCTTCTGTAGGCTGAAGCCTCCTTAAAAGGTCCATGAAAAATAGATCTTTGCTGCTCTTCATCCATTGTCTTAATATTTGGCACTGGAACATCACTGCAAAATCTGACTGTATTACCATAGCCTATTCATGGAATGGCTAGGGCTGGAAGCGACCTTAAAGATCCAACCTTAAAGATCTGGATCCAACCCCATTGCCATGGGCAGGGACACCTCCCACCAGATCAGGTTGCTCAAGGCACATCCAACCTGGCCTTGAACACTTCCAGGGACAGGGCAGCTACACCATCCCTGGGCTGCAGGTAGGCTGTGTGTGTAAACATACATCTACTTAAGTGAAGATCCATCTGCTATCTGATACCAACTGCATCTCTGCATCTTTCTTCCATATACATAACAAAATTGATATAATGTATTATGAGAAAAGTTTGATCATTTTTTACACTACGTTGCTTTTTTACGGCTCATGGTAATAATCAAAGTTTCATGCCCTTTTTTTTTTTTTTTTTTTTCTTCTAGGATTGAAGTAGTAAGAGCAGGAATCTTGGAGGTGATGGTTAGCAACTTTTCTCAACTGCTTTCTTGGACTATCAAAATAAGTTCTAGATATTTCAGTTTTGAAGGCTGATGAGAAAGCTGTGATAATGACATCTAAAACTTCACCACAATTTTAAAGACAGGAGCTATTTTAAAGTAAAGAGTTACTACTTGTTCTATAGACAACCTTGCCTTACCCCTAGGCATACTTCCCTTTGACTTTCAGTCTTGTACTTTCCCACATCTGTGCTTTGCTTAGATTTCTTCCTGTTGGCCAACAACCTTTTTTAAGTTCCAGAATATCTCCCAGAGATATTGCCAAAGCAATTACATCCCATAATCCCTTAACTACATGTCCCATTTACTTTTTGTTTTAAATTAATATTTTATTAATATTTTAAAAATATGCACTTGGTTTTATTATAACTTTATTTGGTCATATGTGAGTTTTTAATGATTTTAAAGGGTAACTCAAACAAAATGGGTATTTTTGTTACCCAGAGGGATACTGAATTCAAAAAAGAGTAAGGCACAGAATTGGTTGGTCTTTTTAGTTATGAACCCTATTATATTACATTTTCCTGGCAAGCAGTTAAATGTATTTGCATTCAGTAAGGCTTCTAAAAGCAGCATAATCATGGAACACAATCCAAAACACAAGATGGTCTTACGAATGATACTATATTATATTGTCATCTTTGGAATGATCCCAAACTTAACCTATACAATGTCAGCTGCAGATTTATAAGTTGAATATAGTATTAAAGCATAATTCCAGCATGCTGGCAACTGTAAAAAGCATTAATTCACCAACGGCCTGTGCATATGAAGCCACACACCTATCTTCCCCCCCTTCTTATAAGGGAACATCATCTTACATGCATGAATTTTATGACTGGCTAAGGACAATGGCTAAAAATATCAAGCTATGTATAGATGGTCATTTATTTCAACAGTCTGTCACTTACCCCAGTCTCTGATGTTTTACCATATATTCAGTCATTAACAGAACTGTAGAGAGAACCATAAGTCCTCAGGTGTCGCCGATAATGAACTGGGAGCTTAGGCCCAGCTGTGCCCACTAATTAGGGCCTGCCCCAGCCGGAAATGGGCGGGGCTGAAGGGCAAGATAAAAGGCATGCTCCCAGAAGCAGAATCAGGCAGAAGAGAAGAGACAAGAGATGAAGATGCCTGAGGAGAGGGATGGCAAGAGAGCCCCGGAGAAGAGCCGTGTCCCTGAGAGAAGGCTCGCCGCAACACAGAACTTTACACAGTATTAAGCTTTTACTGCTCTTTCAACACTTTTCTATCAGTCTAAAATGTGTATGACTTAATGTTAGTAACATTTCATGTTAGTGTTTATAATAGTATCAACTAAACCAGACATCGCGTATGACCAATTATTAATAAAAATCAATAAACAGGAGATTACTTAAACATCATACACTTCAAATACCAAAATGCACTTCAGCACTTCCTTTTGATGTAGTTTTGATTTTCTCAGGATCAAATAATTATTTCCCTCTCTTACCTGGGTATTTCTTCCAGAGAAAGCTGGAGGATTGTCAGAACTTTCCTGCTTCATTGTTGAATTTGAATTTTTTTATACATTGAATACTTTTAAAAGATTTGAGATGCAGGACTTCACAGAATTACTGAGGCTGGAGAAGACCTCTGATTTCATCAAGTCCAGCCTATGACCTAACACCCCCACACTGACTGCACCATGGCACTAAGTGCCATGTTCATCCTTTCCTTAAACCCCTCCAGGGATAGTGACTCCACCACTTCCCTGGGCAGCCCATTCCAATGCCTGACCACCTCTCCGGGAGGCAGTGCCTTCCGATATACAACCCAAACCTTCCCTGGTGCAGCTTCAGGCCATGCCCTCTCCTGCTCTTTTCCTTTTCTGCTCCCACCTCCTCTTTTCCTCATATATTGCCTCAGCTAGATACAGCCTCTTTGCATAGCCAGGTAACTTTTCATCTGGATAACACTAAATATTTGGCTTTCCCTTAGGAAAAGATTAAAGAGGTTTGAGACCATAAGGGACGATAAAACTGAACTGCATGTTGCTGTCAGTAGGGCCAAAAAAGCCAGGTAATGAAAAGCAAAGAAATGAAATTAAACTACCAGTAAGGAGGGAAAACATTAACTATGGGTGGTATTTAGTATAAATGAGTCACAGCTGATAAGATAGTTCCCATCCAGCAGAACTCTTTCCCAGACACCACAGTCCACAGTCTACAATATGGGTTTGTATTAACCCTTCTCTGTCTATGAGGACATCAGTTTTCTTCAAACTAGGTGTCTCTAGCCCTACAAAGCAGGTATTTTCAACTTTCTATTTAACACAGCACATTTCATCTTGCTCACTGCACTGCTTTTTGTTAATGGTCTTAGAAGATTATGTTGTCACTGGAAATGGGAAGAGAAGGAAAAGGAAAGACAAGAAATGAAAAATGAGGGTCTGAGATTTGTGGTTGCTTTTGCTAGGCTCCCTTCTTCTAAAGTAGGATCTATCACCATTGGCTGGCACAACTAAAATATCTTTCCTTTCAGTAAAATAGGTCACACATGTTGGACACAGCCTGTCAAACAATTAAACAGGCCTTTGGGCAACTGTCTGACATGATTTTACCCTCAGGTTTCTCATCAGGAATCAGGTTGGAAAATTTAGTGATCTGCTAAGTGGTCAGTGATTTGCTCTGTGGTCTGCCTTCCCAAAGGACTTCCTGAGAACTTCCCTACGTGGAGCAGGATGGGCATGTGACAAAAGTAAGGTACATGTCTGGGCAGTCAAACAGTATGGGGCAGACAGAAGCAACAGCACACGGGCACCGTTACAGAAATTTTGAGCATGCAATGTATGGTTTTGTCATGTGGTCACCTTAGTTACTTATGGAAAACAGTTTAATTAATAACTGTACCGATCATATGAAAGCAGAAGTACTGTACATTTTACACCCTTAATTGTTATCAAAGTGAGATATGAAAGCTAATTGCATGTCTTGATAAATATTTAATGGCATTTTTCAAGAGGAATGATCTTGAGTTAAAAAAGGAGATGTGAGAACACTTAAAGGCCAAACTGTGATTAATTGTGTAATTTAACATTTTTAAAGCAGGCTCTTTTACAAGTTATATATAAAGACTTGAAAAACATTCAATTAATTGATACAGTAATTCTTCAAAGAAAAGTTACACAGTCTCATAAGCATGGAAGAGCTGCTCATCAGTGCTCATCTGAGTCCCAGTCAAGGAAACTACTTAAGTCTTACAGTTAAATAAACAGTCCTACAGTAAAATACATACATTTCCCAGTTGTGAACTGGCAGGGTTTTTTAGAATATTAGCTTTGTATTAATCCCCAGAATGCTAAGAAGTGAGGAGAAACATAGATCTCTCTAACCATGTTCTCTTGTTGTAATTTACTAGAAAACTATTTGCAACTAGAAATAATTTACTAGAAAATTGGTACTTACTGAGTTGGTACTTACTGAGTGGCAGCTGGATTTTTTAAAAATCATCATAACAGAAAAAAAAAAAATCACATTTTTAGCATTTTATATCCTCCAAGTTCCTTGTAGATAGTCATTAAAATGCTTCCAAAACAGTGA
This sequence comes from Heliangelus exortis, assembly GCF_036169615.1. Classification (NCBI taxonomy): domain Eukaryota; kingdom Metazoa; phylum Chordata; class Aves; order Apodiformes; family Trochilidae; genus Heliangelus; species Heliangelus exortis. The sequence continues at coordinate 18,810,651 of NC_092422.1, read as the reverse complement.
CCAAGGAAAAGTCACTTAGACTTACCCACATTTAATCTGCCTGTGACTTCCCCATTGGAATTGCGAGCATTGACAGTCACATTGTGAGTCGACTGGAGAAGCAGTGATGAGTCCTGACATATGGAGAGAGAAAGAGAAAAAGTAGATTCAGCAGAATAATTAGAATTGTTAATAATTGAAGAAACACACGTTCTCACTGAAACTGAAGAGGATCATTCTCAGTTCCAAAAGTTTGTGGCGGGAAAATTATCTAGGGAAAGACATAGACAGGATACAGTATCATAGAATCATCCGGGTTGGAAAGGACCTCTGAGATCATCAAGTCCAACCCTTAATCTACTACCACTGGGGCTACTAGGTCATGGCACTGAGGAAGCACATAGTATTATGTTAAAACTTAAACCAAACTGCAAAACTACACATTTGCTCAGTGAGAATATGAGAACAGGAGGATGATTTTTTGCCTATTCTGTGCTGAGTCAAACGAGGTATGTAATTGAGAGACAACTGCTAAATTCCTGGTGACACTTGTCCTTATTACAACAGGCTAACTGAGTTTGTTGTAGGAAAGCCAACAGATAATGCAACAACTTTGGATGCCCTCTCTAAGCCTGAAATCACTGGAAAAGAAACAGCCACGTGAAAGTCTATCACAGACACCTTAAACTGCTTCCACTCTCATTCACTTCTCTGCCAGGAGTGAGGAGTGTTCCAGGGAGTATGAGTAGAACGGGAAGGGGCAGGAGAAGACTTGGAGGTCGTACACCCAAAGAAAGGATGCAAAAGAAGGGGCTGCAAAGAGGATAGAAAACTAAAGGATAAAGGATATCTTACAAGTAGGTAGATAGGCTATGTCAAAAACGTCACTATAAATTAATATTGTTTTGTATATTATATCAGAAAAAAGCAAAAGCTAACAGAACTAACACAAATAATAAAAGGTATTAGAAAAGAAGTAAGCAGTATTTGTGGGAAAATAAGATCAACCAATATCTGGTAAATATATCACATTTAATTATATGTGCTAAATAATACAAAAATACAAAAATTTCTGTTATGCTTTTCTGACTGCCACTGATTGACTTAAAAATATGTTAGGAAGTTGTAATATTTAATTTAAGTGTGAATAAACTGTATTCTAGATCTCCAGCTTCTACACGTGGTTTTAGCAAATCAAAATGCAGTAAGATATCTATTGATGTTCATCCTTTTTCTTATATGTTTTAGCTAAAATGCAATGGTATTGCCCACAGCTGTGCTGTTCTCATAATGAAGACACAAACTTGTAATAGGCTTTAGAGATGATGCACAGCAAGTGGATTTTCTGCTACATATTTTCTTAACACAAATTGGAGACCTCAATTAGATGAGAAAAGCTGTTAGGAGACTGCAAGGAGAAAACTATTAAGGCAAAGATGTTAAGATAGCCCTGAATGGCCCAATTCTCTGACAAACTTAGAAAAAGAAATCAGAACAAACAAGCAACTTCATGAGAATAAACATATAGATGTTTATTCAGGACATCAACCTACAGGCAATTAAGTCACTAAAGAGTTCAAATACTTTCAAAAAACAAGCAAGCAAACAACCAACCTCTGATGAATTCTCCCTTCATAGGGTGCAGAGAGATTTAGTAGCCTGAAGGCTCTAATTAGTGCATGCTACTAATGATCATGATGGGTCATTAGACAGCTAAGCTTACATTAGATGCTGCCACACCTCTTCTTTCCTATTCTGTGTTAAACTTATTAAGAGTTGGTAGGAATATTAAAAGAGTACAAATGGTAGCTTAACACTGCATAACATTTTTTTGGGACAGAGAGAGTACTTAAGTATTAGCTATGCTGATCTCAAGAAGTTACATATCTTGTTGGGTAAACAACCTCAAGGGAAATTAATTTAAGCACATAAATAGTTTTCTCACTGCCTATGAGGCAGAAAAGAATACAGCATAATAAATAAAATGGAAATACAGATTTAGTAATGGAATTTCACCATCTATGAAAGAGCTGTTCCTGCTGCTGGAAATACTTGTTGCAGAAAAAGAGTAGAAGAAATGCTTAACAGTTGTGAAATTATATTGCTTAAATTTAAGTAATAAAGCACTTAAACAACCTCATTCTGAATACCATATGAACCATGTTTCCAGATAAGTTTATTAAAATTTTTCTTGCTATACAAACACTTTTTCCCTAAGTTCAGAGAAGTCTCCCAGTTAGCTATGTCCTCCTGGTGAGGATGGTAAGGTTTGAAGCAATGCAAGTGCCATATTCAGATTTTACTTCTATTGAATAGTACTGTATGCAAAGAAATGTCCCACTGCTTGATGACAATGTTAATAAAACACAGCTTTATTTTGTGAGAGTCTGGATTACAGATAATAGTTTTGAAAAATGTTTTTGTTTTTTGTTTTGTTTTTTTGTTTGTTTTGTTTTTGCAAGAAACAGCTATCGCTGTACAAAAATTCACCGGTAAAGGTTTCAGAGTTGACCTGGATAATTAAAAACTAATTCAGATTTTCTCTTCCTTCCTCTAAGCTCAGGACTTCTAAAATGTATCATACCATTCCTGGTGTAATTTTGAAATTAATCTTCTTGATAAATATATTTTTTTGACCAAGTAATTTATTCTTTCTTTAAAACAACAACAACAAGAAAAATAATAATTTGGTAGTTATTATTTCTGTCTATGTAAACAAGATTAAACCCTAAATATTTCCATTTAATCTTGTACACTTTATATACACAAATATATAAAGGTAGTATACATTACTTCCTTTATATATGAGAGGTGGCAAAACCTGAACATATTTGCATGCAAAAATATGCATGTAGCCACATATACACACACAGATATTTATATATTTGCCTGACAGATGTCTGGAGTTTGCCTGGATTCAGCTGCTCATAAATGCATCAATTTTATTTTAGCACTATTGAAAGACTGGCTGCTTACCACTCGAGAATGGATTTCTTTGGCATAAAGGGGGAACAAGAATTCTGATTCCCCTTCCAGACGAAGTCCTTCTTTCGTAACACGCAGGTGTCCCATTCCAGTCTGAGGAGAAGATGCAAGAATTATGCACATTTTATTATTGTCACTGTATTTAATATTTACTCTTTTGCTAAACTGAAAATTTCCAGAGCTGCCTGCCTCCAGTCTATTGATATGGATAACCATGCTAATGGATTTAAGTTTTGAGAATTCCTAATTTCTTCCAGGAGCATTTTTCCCTTAAAAATTTCAGCATTCAAGAAAAAATTATTAAAGTTGGAATTGTTTTTTTTAAGTTTTTGAGGAAAGAATGCAATATTACTGCTGTTAACTTAAAAATAAATTCATCGGTATTAGTTGTGCTGAAATAGCACTTATCCTTGCCTTCTAAAAATGCCATGAACAATAATCTTTTACCTGAGTAGCCATGAAACGAATCTTATGTTAATATGTCAAGGTTTATTCTATCATTAACGTATTTTACAATGAATGCAATAATTCTAAGCCTATTGAGAAGACAAAGAGGGTTTTTTATTTGCTTCCATCTCAGTAATTATTTATTTCTTTTTGATTCACTCTTCATTCCTCGGTTTAATGTTATTTTCCTCCTCTAATTTTAGGTTAAGGGTCCATCTCTGACAATCATCTTCCTTTCTCTCTGCAACCTGCTTGCCAGGTTTTTTTACCTTCCTAATTCTTAGTCTTTCCCTCCTGATTTTAGCCCAGTTGTCCTTTCCAGACCATATCCTAAGTTCATTCTTCTTACTTTCTCTCATCATTGTAATAGAATTGATAAGGCAAAAAATGAGTGAGAAATCACTTCAGTAATTCAGGCTTCAGCTGCAAGGAATTTCACAGGTATTTAGCTAATTTGTAAAGGATTCACTGCTGTCCTCCCTCTCCCCCTCCTTCTCCTCCTGCTAAAATATGAGAGAAACCTTAGCAAAAAATTGTAGCCCTACAGCTTGGTCACACATGAAAATACATCAGGTCAACTGCCTCACACTACCAGGAGTAGGCAGGAGGGCTACATAATACATCATAGAATCATAGAATTTTCAGGGTTGGAAGGGACTTTAAAGATCATCCAGTTCCAACCCCCTGGCCATGGGCAGGGACACCTTCCACTAGATCAGGTTGCTCAGAGCCCTGTCCAGCCTGGCCTTGAAAACTTCCAGGGATGGGGCTTCCACCACCTCTCTGGGCAACCTGTGCCAGAGTCTCACCATCCTCATGATGAAGAACTTCTTCCTAACATCTAATCTAAATCTACATCCTCTAGTTTGAATTCATTCTCCCTTGTCCTATCACTCCCTGACATCCTAAAAAGTCCCTCACCAGCTTTCTTGTAGCCCCCTTCAGATGCTGGAAGTCTACAATGAGTTCTCCCTGGAGCCTTCTCCTCTCCAGACTGAATGACCCCAACTCTCTCAGTCTGTCTTCATAGGAGAGGTGCTCCAGCCCTCTGATCATCCTCGTGGCCCTTCTCTGGACACATTCCAGCACATCCCTGTCTTTCTGGTAACAGGAGCTCCAGAACTGGATGCAGTACTCCACATGCGGTCTCATGAGAGCAGATAAACAATAAATCCAAAAAGTATTTCCACTCCAAATAGTTTTCAAGTTGTTCTCCATGTAAGCAGAGCAGAAGAGATACACAACAAGCCACTGATAACACATTCATCAACTGTTCACCTAATGAATTCTGCCTATCACTGAAAAAAGTAGTAACCTCAGGAGACTGATTATTTTCAAACATGGTGTGTTCTCACTGATGAAACTTTGTGTTTCATATATTCAAATATATTATGTATATTTGTACACAATGCTAAATAAAATGTCTAACCAGCCTTCAATGAAAAACTAGCTATTTTTTAACAGGCTTGAAGAGAGACGGAGAGAGAAACAAGTTTTGCTTAATGTAAGAAATATTCATGTCAGAAGTTCACTCCATTGGTCTCATCCTCAGCAAGGATTTATTTCAGGAAATAGACTTTTAAAATAGCTATTTATGGAATCTGTATTTAGTGTCAAATATTTTAATACTTTGAAATACATTATGTACTGACTTTTCTCAGTGGAAGCAAATACAATTTCTATATGCTAAATCACTGCAAAGCTTTTCAAAAGTATCTATTATATACCAATATATCTCATAAGGCAAAATTAAAAAAAAAAACTATTATCAGACCCCTATGGCTTTTCTAATCAGAATTGCTAAGCAACACTGAGTGATTCAGAAATTTGTTTTTCCAGTGAAGACTGTGATCATTTTTCTAACTTATGGCACAATAAATAGGGATCACATCTGCAACACAAAACCACACAGGTTTTAAGACAAATACTATTGAAAAATATGACATGAAATATCAGATATTCTAAAGAAACAACACTAACAAATATCTCTCATTTAATTAACTAAACTTAGGATCTCATTATTGCTCTCATCACACAACTTTTCAACAAGGGAAAGTAGATTATATTAAGCATTAGGTTTAAACACAGTTTGCATAATTTTCCTGAAATAGGAGGAACTAAATAAACAGTCTATGATAGAATAAGTATAAAAATGACATTGACAAATCTGAAATTTAAGAAGGCAGAGAAGAAGTTGCAATTAATTATTACTCTGAAATAAATCAAGAAAATGAACAAACTCCTTAGTGGCAATTTCTATCCCCCTTTGGCTCTGCCAGGAAGAACTTTTTAGCACAGACAAAAAAACTATAATTGATGTTGAAAAAGAAGATTATGCAATTTACTGATCACACTCTTCTAATGGATTGAGATTGTTCAGGGATGATTATTCTAAGCATGCTATAGAGACAAAGGAATGTCTTTGACATCAAGAATAATTTGCCACATGACAAAACTGAGCACTTATCTGAAAGTTCTTATTTTTCAGTAAATCCAGTCATATCACTCAGGATTACTTTGGATAAGTGTGTCCTCCAGTATGCCCCATTTTCTTCATCAGATATTTCATTTAATCATTGACACAAAGCTCACATTCTCAAATATTTTATTAAGAGCCTCATTATCCATTCTCATTTATCACTCAGGAAGTGCAAAAAACATATTGAGGCTTAAGACTTGGGAAACATGCATAGATTACTATCTTGTGATGACAAACAGGTAAACTCTGTAAAATGAATGAGAAAAACAAAAGTGTGGATTTCATATAATGATCCTCACTTCTATTACCATTGTGATCACTAAGAAATAATGATTTCCTTAATATTGTAAGACTAAAAATACTGAATTATGCAGTACCATGAGATGGGGAAAATCTATTGTCCTCCTTTGTCATTGGCAAATTGAAGTTACATTAAATGCAAAAGAGAGGGGTTTATGATAAACAACCACCCTGATGTACTAAGATCCAATGATAAGTTCCATAAAAATAAAGAGTGTAATAGTCACACATAATGCTCTCTCAACTTACATTACCATTTAAGAGAAGACAATGGTTATTTACTGGGTATTGTGACTTCCTCAATGATGAGCAACCTTGATGCTTTCAGTTTCAAGGATTTGATTACGTTCTTATTCAAATCACTGAATAAAAAACATTTCTATTGATATGAGGAAAGCCTGCAAGTTTTGGTTAGATGCAGGGGCTTTTATGCAGTTCTAAAATAAACTATTGATTAGGTAAAAAAACCCCAGCACAAGAACAAACAAAAGTGCTTCATTAAACCTTGCAGCTGTATGGCTCTCCTTAACCTGGTGACTGGCCCTGAGCTGTAACACATGGTTGTGCATACAGACCCGAGGCTCATGTCTTCTAATTACTCAAAGCTCTCAGCAAGGCAGAGACTGAGCTGTACAGAAGAGGAGGATGAAATGGAATCTCTGCAGACACTAAGTAGGTTCTGCTACTGTTGAAAGGTATTGACTGGCATGGAAACTGCTGGCAGCTGCCAAACCCTTATGCACCAAAGATGCAATTTAGCATTAGTGTTCACAAAGGTGTGACCAGTTTTCATTTCAAAACTGCTAGGCAGCCTCTAATTGTGTTAACAGGATTGTCTTCAACCACAGTAGAAGCATTTTTCATCATTTGAAAATGCTATTGAGGAGCTAAGTGCTTGTAAAAACAAAGCCAAGGCCTTCTACATGAAATTGTAGCTCTGAATGGGTTCAAGCCTCATAAAATCTCAAAAAGCATTTTGATTCAGAAATCATGGTCTAAAGGATCTTTGACAGTTATCCAGTAAATTCTTTACGTAAGAATACTCGGGTAACACCAGTAAACCACCTATAACAAGTAGCTGTCACTACTAGGATCCCAGGTAAGACACGTGTCACAGAACATCTGGATAGGAGGGCCGTCTTGAATGGTTTTTTCTCTTAGACTCTAGATACAAAGTACATACAAAACAGAGGCAAAATATTTTTCTCTGAATAAAGTGGAAGCAGTTCCACTCTCCACAAAGCCAGTTGAAAAGTGTCGTATGTCCACAAGCTGTAGAAAGTTCATTAAGTTTCTTTCAGAGTACTATGGAAGGACTGAGACTTATATCAAAACCTGAAGTCATCCTAATATAGGGCCTGGTAGTACGGCTGCCTTCTTCTGGCTATGAATACCCATTCTGAGGAAAATACAGACAAGACCAGATAAAGCTAGTTTGGTGGAATTGATATGGCTAGCATTAAAGGTGTCTTCTTAAAACAGGATGTAAGAATTGTCCTCTTTCACCTGTTGTACTATCTGCTGCCCTGGGTCAGGCCCAAGAAAGTCGCACTGTACATTGCTGTGGGACTGACAGGAGTGGAAGGCAGCAGCTGTAGCTATAGGGCTCTTGCACTAGCAGTGACTTGCTCTCAGGCAACTGAGCCACATGCCATCTATGGCTTAGTCAAAAGAGAATCAGAAGATGACACTGAGATTTATCTCTCAAACCAATATAATAATGTGGAGGTCTGCTCCTGTAGGCATGTGGCCCTCAAAAATGAGGATGAAACAGGAGGTGTAGTGAGAGAGCTCCTGAGAAGAACCGAGTCCCCGAGAGAAAGGCTCGCCGCAACAGCTGGTGGAGAATGCGGGCAACAATAGCAGCCGTGAACGCTGAGGTATTATAAAGAGCTCTACATGACCACGTTGGTGCGGGAAGCTCTACAAAGCCTGGCTTAAATGCGGAAGGTGATATAAAGAGCTTCGAATACGCAACCACGTCAGATGGAGCCACTACGATGGTGCGGGACGCTCTATAAAGAGCTCCAAATACGCAACCATGAGTGAAGCTCCACGAGGCTAGGCTTAAATGCTGTAAGCAGCGTGAAGAGCTCGGAGTAGAAGCCCAGCACGGCAAGGTATACAACAGCCCGGAATGGAGAGCCAGGCAGGAGGGAAGCCGAAAAAGCGGTAAGAAGAAAGAGGCTCGAAAGGCGCAGCGAGTTGGCGCGCGGAACTCAAGCCCGAGGAATGCTGAAGCTGAAGCGGAGCTCTGAGTGCGCATCAAGTCAGTGCGGTCCTGAAACGGAGCCCCCAGGGACACGCGATAAGACTGGTGCGCTGAATGCTCGGAGAAGCCTCTGCATGGCCAGGCATCCCGAGGTGGCGAGTACCAGCGAAAACTGAGCTGGTGTTCTGAGATCTCATCTGCCGCTGACAACAGAGGCTAAAGAGGCGAAAAAGCCGGTAGGAACCCGAATTTTCCCTCCACGAAATGTTTGAAAAGGCGAAAAAATGATGAAGTTTATTTTTCAACAAACAACAAAAAGGAGGGAAATGTAGTGAGAGAGCTCCTGAGAAGAACCGAGTCCCCGAGAGAAAGGCTCGCCGCAACAAGGAGGAACATTCAGTTTGAGTATTTCTAGCCACCTCAACTCAATAACTGTTTCCTACCAACAGAGAAATTGATACACATGGGGGGTACTATGTTGGATCAACCCTGTATCACATCATACCATACCATGCCATACCATACCATACCATACCATACCATACCATACCATACCATACCATACCATACCATACCAGTTTCTGCACCTTCTCAGCATCAAACTAAACTGCAGTGCACAGACTCCCCTAAACAATGAAAATTAAATTTCTTATCTCCGTATTGGCTAATAGCTGCATACAGAGATGTGAATCCAAACACTACCCTTAGCATGCATTCAACTGAGATTAAAGTGCCTCCTGTCTCAGGAATTAATAACATGTATTATTGATTTATGCTCCGTGAATATTCGAATTTTCCAAATATCAAAAGTCCACACATACCATGGGTAGGCATTAATACCAAAAATTAACTTTAGAGCAGATAGGACACCGTATTTCCATTTAGACAGTGCCTATTCTTACTTACAGGATACTTACATCCTACTTTTAGGCCAATCCAGGGAAAGACATTGGCAAGTTCAGACCAAGACATCACTTCTTGTGCTCCAAAGCTGGTTTAATTAATGGCTGTATAGATCCAGCTTTCACTGCAGTACTTCTTGCAGCAATTACTATTTAGAGAACTTGCTTTGCAAACAAGAACGTATTGTTTCATTGAGATAATAGGGATGTGGGTAGAGATTGTTAAAGAGCAATCAGAAAAAAACAGGATTGGTAATGAATCTGATGAAACTCTCTGTTTGACTTACAATATCTATTTTGGAGCTAAGAACGTGCTTGGTATAATAACATCACTGATGCCTCAGCTCATATTCTGTTGCAAGGACTCTGTTTCCTGGGCTCAGACAGAGAAGGTTATCTGACTCCTCTTCTAGGATGACAATGGAACCTTCTCTGTGAAAGACATTGGTCAAAACAGAGCACTTAGCAACAGTGAGCACTCCTGGTACAGAAGTCAGTGTCACCTGGCTTAGGGCTGGATGCAGACTAAAACATCCTTTGCAGATAAAGTTAGAAAGTGGGCAGGTAAACTTCCAAGACCCAGAAAGTAGATGGCCACTTTGAACTTGATAGTTTTGTACGGATATAGCTATGAAAGATGCAAATTCACCATTCCATTGACATTTGCTTAGTTTTTGTGAGATTTCTTTCATAAAACAGGTTTCACATTTAAGATCACAGAATCATAGAATAATTTCAGTTGGAAGATGCTTTCAAGATATTTTCAGGTCTTCTTTGTCCCAATATACAGACCAAGAGTCTTAAGTAAAGGTAGGTATCAATTACAACAGGTTTTACTTGAGGACAAAATAGCTTCTCAGAACCCCTCCAGTTCCAGCTTCATTTCTTTGTTTGGCAAGGATCAAATTCTGTCTGGTTTCTTAGTGCACAAACAGGAATTTCAAAGCTGGAAATTTAAATTACTTAAAAAGCAGGAATTTAAATTACTTTGCTAATAAAAATGCCATTACATGCAGCATCACATCTTCTCTGACTGACTTGCTCAAGATTAGAAAAATATACTGTTACATATGTTTATTCAGAAAATAATATTGATTAATTACTTATATTACATTAACATCTATAATTATGCAACTTCGTTAAAGAAATGGCTTTAAATCTTTTTCTTTGATTTTTAAATGTTGTCAAAAGGATTTTCTTCTGAACAACAGTACATGGTTATTTCTTTAATTCCTTTGAGGAACTGGATATTTGCGTTGTGTTTATGATACAGACTATGTATTAATTCAGATTGTAAATCCTATAATTAGTACTAGGGGACATTCCATCTTCTGATCTCAGTGTGCTATGCCTTGTGTAAGCACAGTGACAAGCACCTGACAGATTTTGCTGTCTGAATAGTCAAGATGACAAAAATGTGAGATGAAAAAAGGAGAGAGACGTTGCATACCTCACAGAGCACTGTAGAGAAAGTCTAAGGCTATGCGTGAAAGAATGACTGACATATTTTACCTTATGTTTTTCCTTGCACCTATCATGCAAGTTTATTTAAAAACTGTACCATCATATTAAATAATAACCACTGCAGTACATTGCAATTAAAAATAGAGTACCTGCAGTAACAACCCAACCTCATTTTCATAGAAACATCATAGAATCATCATAAAATTAGCCGGGTTGAAAGGAACCTCAGAGATCATCAAGTCCAACCCTTGACCCACCGGTGTGGTTGCTAGACCATGGCACTGAGTGCCACATCCAGTCTCTTTTTAAATGTCTCCAGGGACGGAGAATCTACCACCTCACCGGGCAGTTCATTCCATTGCCTGATCACCCTCTCCGTAAAGAAATTCTTTCTAATATCTAACATAAATCTCCCCTGGCACAACTTAAGACTGTGTCCTCTTGTCTTGCTGAAAGTCGTCTGGGAAAAGAGACCAACTCCCACCTCGCTACAACCTCCTTTCAGGGAGTTGTAGAGAGCGATGAGGTCTCCTCTGAGCCTCCTCTTCTCCAGGCTGAACACCCCCAGCTCCCTCAGCCTCTCCTCACAGGGCCTGTGCTCGAGTCCCTTCACCAGCCTGGTTGCCCTCCTTTGGACCTGCTCCAGGACCTCGATATCCTTCCTAGACTGAGGGGCGCAGAACTGGACACAGGACTCGAGGTGTGGCCTCACCAGCGCTGAGGTTTGAATTACCTACTCTCGTCTTAGCTTTACTGATTAAATAAATTTTGAGAGCAAAGTTTTCACTAGCTTTGCTGTGACCAGTTTTATACATGGTACACAGATTTAAAATGATCAGTACTTGTAACCAAGGAGATTTTACACATCACCTACTGTGATGATTTTCTAATCATCAAAATTAATAAGCTCATATTTGTAGCTCTTATTGACCAAAAATAGAATACAAATCTTCTTTTCAATTTCCTCTAGACTTCATGACAACAAGCCCTACTCTAGTACTGACAATTATATCATCTTTAAAATAATGTAGATTTAGGTAATTCCAGTGTTGGGCTTAAAATGGACACATTCTAAGAGTCTCACATGGTGAAGCAGAAGCTGTGGAACTCTGCACACTGAATGTTTCTGATCAGATGGCTGTGTTTGATACAGGAATGTACAGGCAACTATTTGCATATGGAGTAAAGAAATAGGAATTAAATGCAAGTTGTCCAGTATTTTCATCTTTTGGTCAATTCAGTAGGCTGGGCCTGACTCTGGGGACTGGACTGCAGAGTGGGTGATGCTGCAGCATGCTGTGCATCACCCATGTCAGCATCCCTTAGACAAAGTGGATGCTGAGCAGGAGAGGGGCTGCAGGTATCACTCCTCTGAGCACTTGGGTAACTGCAGTCAGGGGTGGAGCTCACAGGCAAGGCACAATCAGGGTCTGTACCTGGACCCAGGCACTGAGAAGCCCCTGGGTCCCACATTTTGGAAATACTGTTTGTTTTCATCCATGTCCTCAACCCCAACCTTTCACTGTCACAGATATTATTCTAAGGAAATCTACAGTAAATTTTCATTATGTCTATCTTGGTATGTGTTTTTGAGTATATGATAATCTAAAGATATATAAGCAATCTTTAGGGAGAATGAACCTCTTTAAAGAAGTATGGTGATAGCACTAGAAAAAATAGACTTTTATGGACAGAGACCTTTTTCAGGTCACCCTTGAGCTACACAATTGTATATTTCACCAGATCTATCATTCATCATTTCCATATGTTACATATGTTTTGCTCCTGAGAGCAAAAATACATGCCCAAACATGAATGCAGATGAATGACAAAGCTACTGGTTGGGTCAGGACTCAGAAATGAAAGTGGCACCTCAGATCATCAGATCAGAACATCTGGTGCTCCTTTGGCAGACCAAGAGCAGCTTCATATAAGTTTCCACACACAACTTTAAAATAACAAAGCAGAATCAGGAACTGCATTCAAGCCTTTGAGATCTCACTCGTCCACAGTTCTTAAAATGGCAGTACACTATAATCTGACTGTACTCAGATTTTTTAACACTCTTTATCAATATAAATTATTTCAACAACAACAAAGGTATTTTTTCAATTCATAAGAGAGTGCTGTTCCACACTCTTTTGCCTAGATTTCGATTCATATCTTAGATTAACCAAATGCTTTAAGAAAATACAGTATATATACAAATGCAAATGTATATCACACTACTGAGAAGTCTGACACTTTGATAACAGATTTGCTGCAATAATTATCTCATTATTTTTGTTTCCAGCTCTTACTCTTTGCATAAAATATTTAAATATACACCATCTGATAGAGACAATGGGAATAGCTGTGGCCTGGTTGGAAGGAAATCGTATTTAATAACAAAATAGCAAAACACAGCTGTCCAGGATTATCCAGAGTAGAAACTACAGAAACTAGGGTGTTATAATAAGAAATAATTTTAGTAAAATTGTGAATGAGAATATGTGAATAATAGAAAAAATATTTTATTTCATTTGAGTATTTAAAAATATACCATTTTCAAAATGGCAACTAACTATACGGAGCACATATTGTTATTGATAAAATGCATGGAAAGCCCGTGCAAGTTCATTAGTGTACGTCTTTGCAGTGAAAGAGAACCCTTACTGTGAATAAGTGCTCTTTACCACATATTTTTATTGCTGTCTACTCTGGTTTTAAATGTTCCAATTGATTGGGCTTCTCCAATTTAATAAGCCATACTATTACACAATCTTCTATGTCTGTCAGGAAGTATTACCTGATTTTTAGTGCAAATTTTGTTTTCTTAATGCATCACATTCCTAGTTTCATATTTTACTTATTTCCTTAAGTCCCTCTGTCCTTGGTGCCTGAATTTTTCAAGTGTTTACGTAGTTGTTTAAGTAACTATTTGATTATAAAATGCACAAAATATTTACAGATCTAGAGCAGTTAATTATCAACCAACTAATGTGTATTGCAGCTATTGGTTGCAAGTATATAGTTAGAGTTAGCTTTTCAACTTTTTCTTACACAATCAAATATAGGTGAATTGGCATTGCCTTACAGATAACTTCTGAAAATAATTTAAAAATATTTTATACTTTGTATATATTCATTACTAATTGCCTGTGACAACTCACTAGGATTAGCAGAGTGGTGTGTCTGTGATAAGTTTCAGCAGCGGGAGTATGGGCAGAGCACTTGCTAATTACAAGTAGGCCAAAAAAAAGAAAATACTTGTGAATAATATTAGAAAAACCTCTATTTGTTTGTTCAAGAACTGTAGAAAAGGTCCTGTTTATTCCAGGTTCCAGGGGACCTGGAAGTAAAGACCACTCTGCACCCTAAATATGCAGAGACCTACCCAGTTCTCATTGCCTGTGTATGTCTTTATGTCCAACTAAAGTGCAGGTACAAGAGCAGGCTCAACATCTGCCCTGTTGTTAGGAAGAACCATGCTTTGAATATGCACTGGTGGGCTGGAGATTGTGTGCTGGGCCCTCCAGGTACAAAGTTTATTGCTGTCATGATAAGGTGTGACTTTACTTGTCAGTGACTCAAACCCATGTATGGTAGAACATGGATGGCATGGGACAACATGGGACTGAGTATAGATTAGGATCATGTTTGGCTGACATTGCATCCACAACTATGAAGACTTGTCTGCCTCTTACTCACACTGTGCTTAAAATGTTTTGCCAGAGAACATGCAAAAAGAGAAAAACTACCATGCAAAACTCCAGTCTGGAGAATGGCAACCAATTTTCCTGGGAAACTTTTCTTCTTTTATGACTCTCTCCTTAATCAACATGAAACAGGACAGTTGCCTTGACCTTTCCTATTGCAGAAGACCATGATAGCTGTGGTATCCATAAAATGCCATGGATACACAGATTTCTCCATCAGAGGCTAATAAAAGTTAGAAATAATCTTCAGCATACAACTGTTCTGAGTGTTAGGATAATGTAGCATTAGCTGAATGATATCATGAATGAATTCATGTGGGGTTTCTGAACAAGATTTCTTGTTTCATCAGAAATGGTAATTATCTGATCAGGTGCACTGTTCACACATGAGTTTTAGAGTACTACTATGACAATCTATGAAATTCAACAGTGACCTAAAAGTTTCGGTTGAAGTCTTCACTGATTATAGACACAACGGATCAGTAGTAAGGCTGAAGTTTTGAGGATTCAATTACTACTTGTCAATGTGACAATAGGAAATGACAGCTAAAGCCTGTCATATTAAGTATAAAATGTGAAATCAATCTCATGAACCCAGTTTTTTCCAAGGAATATAAAGATAATGGAAAAGTAAAATTCCAACAAACCCCTTAGAAATCACTGTTTCATAGCCATGCAAGCAAACTATTATGACTGGGATATCGTTCCAGTTGTATAACAAACCAAGAAGCCAAATACCTTTTGTTCCTGTCTCTTACTGAGCAGCCAATCTCTATAAAGCTTTCAGATGCTCAGTATTGTATGAAGCATCGTCATACAGATTAGTTCAACACTGTCACCTTTTCCAAATTGTTTGCCAGTCATGAAGCCTTCCAGACAATATGGAGTTTGTATGCTGGGCAATGACTATGGGAAATACTTACATAATTTAAGGATCAAATTCCAAAACATAGATCTGTAAAAGCCCTCCTCAGAAGTCCTCATCACTTGCCCAACAGATCCAGACATATTAGTATTTTTGCAGTTAAATTATCTGACCACCACTGCACACAAAACCAATCAGAATTCCAAGAGTGACATCTTCTAAACAAAGCTTGCAAGGATAAAGAGTGGCCATACGGAGAGGTACCGATGTCCCTTTATCTAAGAACAAATGGTTGGTGGACTCAACTGTGTTGTTGCAGTCCAGGAATAACATTCCTCCTTTCCTTGGAAAAATCTTATCTCATATCTTGTCCCAAGGACTGATGTTCTAATCAACATTATAGAACATTTGATGTTAATAGGCTTTTACTCTCTCTTTTTATAGATTGTTCTACTTCATATAACTAAACTGAGTATTAGTTGGACCAGAAGCCAGAACAGAACAGAAACGTCTGTCTCCGAGGTGAGTTCTGTAATCATCTGCCTGATAAAGAATATTTTATCTCCAGCTAAATAAAAAATTAGTTATTCTATATAAAAAAAATCAACCCACCCTCAATTAGAAAGACAGAAAAATGCACAGTTCTATATTCTACACCACAATATGAATTTGGAAAATAATGAGGAAGGAGTATTCTTGTATTCAATATATTCAGTATTTTTCCAGTTAAATATTTTAGGGTCTGACAGTGTCTAGAAGGATGTATTTTCTGCTCATATGATAGCATCTAGTCTAGAATAACTAATGGCCTTGGAATTAAAATGTTATAAGCTAAGAGTCAATGGATCATTTTAAATTACACGGTAATTTTAATCAATTAAGACAACAAGGCATAAGAAGAAATGAATGTATTTTTTTCCTGTGAAGCATTTACCTTCTCTTTGTCAGGAGCATGAGAAAGATTAAGAACAAATTTTTCAGAGGAAACCACTAATGTAGTGTTATTCGGAGAATAAAAGATAACATTGGCAACACCAGACGGCCAACCACAAGACAAAACAAATCAAACCCAAAAATTATACCAAAGTTTGTCAAAATCTCTCACCTGTTGGGAGGCTTAAAACTGGGGGCTGCATTATATATATGTCTAATGAGTGCTGTGGGAAGGGGGGTAATCAGTTCCCATGATTATCTGTTAGGAAGTCACAAACTCTATGAGATACAAAGCATTCACATTGTAATCTGTATGACAGTAACAGTGCTGAAAAGAATTTATGTGGAGGAAGAAACTTCATGTGAATTCAAGCAGGAGTAACCATATTAGTAAGTAGCACTTAAAATTAACCTACTTGTTTTATAGTAAAAAGAAGTATAGAAATGCTTCTGTGAAGACCAAATGGACTTTCTCTGGTGACAGAAGTGTGACAATGGCAGATACGGGGACCTTCAAGATAACACTTTTCAATAGCAGGAGCAGAGCTGTAGTAGTTGACTATTGTTGTTTTTCTTGTAACAAGTCTATTCAAATCCTCTATCATTACTGAGAACTGGGAACAAATGAGCTTAGTATCATTGTTCACTGATGCATTTTATTGCATTCTGACTAAAGCTGCATCTTGCAGTCGTCTGAAAGTTAGCCTGTAATCTACTACATGCAAAATATTAAAATATATGACAGTGGGAAGTTATCATATTTAATCCTGAATAATATGCCTGCTTAGCCTCAAGCACAAAGTAGTAATAATTACCTCTGAGCTGCAATTAATTGGGCAAACAAATTTTTAAATTTTAGATGCTGATAAACAGGAGAAGGAAGCTAATAAAAGAGAGCAACTGTCAGAAATATATTAACACCAAGGAATTCTGCAAGTTGAAATTATAGCAAGTGCATTTATAAAATATATGAGATTGATACAACAGTAAAATACATTCTCTCAGAATGGTTAGAATTCACTTCAATATAGGGTATCAACTACCTCAATATTTTAAAGATTATAACCAATTTAGAACACAGAGATCAGGAAGTATATTCAAAGATATATATTTCTTATATATTTAAAACCAAAGCACAAATTACAGTCAAGATGGAAGAAAAAAGAACTGTCTATAACACAGACAGAAGCTCATGTGCACACAAAATACATGAGGTGATGAGGCGAGGAAGACAATATAAGAACAATGGAAAATGAAAGAGGACACTTACTGGGGAAAACCACATCACTTTAAGAATCCAGATTGTCAGAGAAAAATTCACAACTAGGACGATAAGCAGGAGGAGAACAAATAGGTAGAGGCAACGCTTTCTCCAGCCATAAATTCCAATTTTGTAGACATATTCATTCTTCGGCCTCTCTAGGCTAGTGCCTGGCGTTGTTGTAGTGTATTGTTCACGTACCATCTGCTGTGTAAAGAAAAAAACAGGGATTGCTTAGTTGTTTGACAAATTAAAAATATTTTTTAAAAATCCAAGGATAATATGAAAATATAATTGGAGTAGGAATTTACTGGAAACTAGAAACTTTTATGCAGTTTTACCTGGAAAGCAGTTTCATCATATCTCACTCAACATACACCTATGTTTTACTTTTGTAATGTTTTAATATATGAAGTGAATCAATTACAATTTTCAAAAGGCTTACATTTATTTTTTGCTATATAGACTGCCAACACATTTTTCATAATATTCTAATTCTCCCCTCACGGAATATTTCAAAGGATAACATAAAAAACTGTAGCTCACAGAACAACACTATTGTACTGCAAAAATATTTACTACTGGCAACACTTGTAAGCACAGGTTTAAAAAACTTTATATATTCTTTCCTCAATTCAGTAATAAAAAGCATTTTTTGTGATGCAAAACTTAGCTGTGTATCACTGGAATGCCAATATATGTTAAGCTTCAGAATCTGTATATAAAAAAATGTAATGGTTCTTAATAATGTAAAGGAAATAATGATTTCTCAATTCATCAGATATTCATATTTAATGATATACTAGCAACAAAAACGTTCCTTATCAGGTTTAAACAACTACCTTCACTTTATATTATAGTTCTTAAAGAAGTATTCTTGAATTTATAGAAATGTTACCAGATTGTGCTGCCTTAAAACATGAGGATATTCATCAACTTCCACCTTTACAGCAGAGTTCACCAACAATTCAAATAACTTGTTAAAGATCACAATTTTTAGCCAAGAGACTACAGTCTCAGCACCAGAAGCTGCTTATCTAGAACAATAATGGGCAACATCTGTCTCATTTGCACTGCTATAAACCAAAAAAACCCAACTCAACCCAACCATGGATGTCAAAAAGAAAATGGATATCTTAAATTCAAGTACTTCCCATGAGACAGATGTGTTCAATGGCAGCTCATATAAAAAAAAAAGTGGTCAGTTTTCCTACAATACCTGAGAGTGCCTTCAGACAGATTTCACACAAGGTCTCCTCTTAATTCTGAATTTGCTCTTGGGAATAAGATCACTGCATAATGCTCATGCAACTTTCAAAATGTGATTAAATTACAGCCTTTCCCAGCTGCTGAATGTCCCTAAGTTGTTAAAGAAGCTCTTTTCAGGTATCCACAGGTATCCTGTGTAAGTAACAAACTGCTGGCTCTGAGTTCTAGCCCTTATCTTTAGAAAGATGTCACCTTTTCTTCCTAGCAAACCATAAGGCACAGAACACAATATGAGTTTACAACTGAATGCAAGTTCACTAAGTCTTTGCATGTATGCAACATTCATATAATTTCAGCACTTCCATTCAAAAATCTTTTAATGTGTTTATTAATGTTAAAAAATGAGACTTGCTCATCACCAATTCTTAATGTAACCATGTTACAGTCATTATGGAGCAATATTCTAATTAATTTGTTGCTATCAGTCTCAGTTGTTCACAATACTGTGTATATACATCTTTTTTATCTGCTAAAATTGATGAAAATAGTATAATGATTTATTAGTGGAGAATCATAGATTCTGAAATAACTTGGCTCAACATTACTACAAAACACTGTAGATTTACAAGGTGCCTAATATTCACCGTGTGTAAACTATGCTTGTTTAAAACTATCAGAACATATTTTCCAGTTCTGTGTATTACTCAAGCACCTGGTACTGATTACAGGATACAGTTCATATATAGAATCATAGAATCATAGAATTGGCTGGGTTGGAAGGGACCTCAGAGATCATCAAATCCAACCCTTGATCCACTACTGCTGCAGTTACCAGACCATGGCACTGAGTGCCACATCCAGTCTCTTTTTAAATATCTCCAGGGACGGAGAATCCACCACTTCCCGGGGCAGCCCATTCCAATGTCTGATCACCCTCTCAGTAAAGAAATTCTTTCTAATGTCCAACCTAAACCTCCCCCGGCACAACTTGAGACCGTGCCCTCTTTTCTTGCTGAGGGTTGCCTGGGAAAAGAGACCAACCCCCACCTGGCTACACCCTCCTTTCAGGGAGTTGTAGAGAGTGATGAGGTCTCCTCTGAGCCTCCCCCTCTCCAGGCTGAACATGAATATGAGTTGCTAGTATTATTGCTGTTTTCTTGCTAATCATTGTATAACTAACCATATCGCCATATCACTCACATCAAAATTGTCCTTTATCATAAACTTCTTTTACCAAGTGCGACAAATTGGGATGTCTATACACACAATGAGCTTCATAAAATGCTTAGAAAAGCCTTTATCCTTACTTAAACACAGATTTGTCCTCAACACTGTGACTTACAGGATAGGATGCAGTAAGTGTTATCAGGTGACATCAACAGATTAACTTGGAGAAATAACCTGTGCAGTTCTTGCTCAAGTACAATACAACTATCTAATACTCTAACACAGGGTATCCACTGAGATTCTTAGTGTTTTCTTCATGACACAACCTTGTTAAATGCCAATATAATAAGAAACAAGATAAATGACTCCTACAGAAATTTCTGCCTTCGACAAATCTCTACCTGTGGCATCTAAGCTTTGCCTGTTACATATGTTGCTGTTACCTTCAAGGTAAATTTTGCAGTAGAAACCCAAATTGGAAAGGAGTAAGTTCATTCTCAGGTCTTTACATTTTCATGTCAGCCTCACCACAGTGGTCTCTGAAGCTTGCGATTCATCTCACAATGTTCTCTATATAAAATTCAGCCTTCAGTATCACAGAATCACAGAATGATTTAGGTTTGAAGACACCTCCAAGATCATCCAGTCCAACCTTTGATCAACATCATAAGCTAACTAGTAAACCGTGTCCTTAAAGACCAGGTCCCAACACCTTTTAAATACCTCCAGGGATGGTGACTCCACCACTGTCCTGGTCAGGCCATTCCAATGTTTGACAGCCATCTCAATTAAAAAATGTTTCCTAACATCCAGCTTAAACCTCTCTTGGCACAGCTTAGAGCCATTTCCTCTGGTCCTATCACAGTCCATTAAGGAGTAAAGGCTGTTTCCCTCCTTCCTCCAACCTCCCTTGAGGTGGTGGAAGAGAGCTGTACGGTTTCCTCTCAGCCTCCTCTTCTTATCTAAACACCCCCAGCTCCCTCAGCTGCTCCTCACAGGACTTGAGCTCCAGGCCCTTCATGAGTTTTGTTGCCCTTCTCTGTCTCTCCAGAGGTGCCCAGATCTGAACACAGTACTCAGGATACTGAGCCACTCAGCCTGGAGTTCCTTTATGGCAAATGCAGGTAAAGGTACCTCTGCTGGGAATTATTTACCTATTTTAGATGTATATTTTAGACACTGAGCTGCACCTTAGGTGTTTAAGTTCTGTCCATCAAAGAAGATATAAAGGGAGTCTGGGACGACTTTTTCATTCATACGTACTACATGTTTTAAGACAAGCGTTTGGTTAAATTCCAACCAGAATGATTTCCAGAAGCATGTAATTCAACAAGAAGATAGGATTTTGATTCCTGTTATCTTCTGTTCCATTTTTACCCTTTTGTATAACGTTTATTGTCTGCATTGAGGGTTCTATATATAATGTATTATGTGCTGATGTTTAATGAAGCGGCGTCAAAATCCATCATGCATTACACCGAGAAGCCTTTGAGTTTTGTGATTGTTTTTAGCCCTTCAAAAATCCCACAGGGAATTCTCCCAGTGCAATGTTGTTTCCTACACAAACTATTCTTTCCTGTCAGAAAACAGTACTGTTGCTCATGAGCATTAATACTGCCAAAAATTGCTTTGATCTTAGTAAATGGATAATGCTGTTCTAGACAACCAGCTACTTTGAAAAGGCTTAAAATTTCTATTTTATATATTATTTCACTATTTTAAAGAGAATTAGTGGCTCAGTACCAAGTAATTACAGAGGAAATCCATTAAGAAATTATACTGTTGGACTGCTTCCCATATTAATAACTTACACATTTACAATCTGAAATTGCATAGAAAAATAATCTCAGCCCCTTCTGGAGAACTCAGAGAGAAATTCTTCTAATAGATTTGGGCTCTTTTAGAAAGCTGGTCTGAAAGGAAAGCCCTAGGCAGGCAGATCTCAGAGTTGGCTGGTGAAGTCTGCCAGGATTCAAGAGAGAGTTTTACATGGAAAACAACAGATCTTTATTACTATGATGAAAAATGTTATTTGCAAATGGAATAACCATGAAACTTAAGTTGGTTGTGAAGGAGTATACTAAACAGGCAGCAAGAAGGAAGTGGTTACTTAAGACACCAGTGTGTAGGCAAGTTAGTTGGAGAAGCAAGAAGTCTGCACAATGAGCAGCGACTTGGGTCTTCATCCTCTTCTACAAGAAGCCAGCACAAAGTGACCAAGTACAGAGAGTAAGAACAGTCCTGGCAACCTATAGCACAGGTAAAATGGTATTTAGTTTCAGAATGAAAACTCTGACATCATTCAAATGGGCTGTGAAAAATATGTATTATTTGGATTATGCCAGCAATTACATGGTAATAAAAAAAATCCGCTTCCATTGCTAGTGGAATTTCTTTTTGTTCCTACTCAAAGGCCTACACAATCAGAAGTCAAATAAGATTAAGTACTTACAGATTCCTTATAGATTTTTATATATGTGGCTGTAATTCATGGGATCAAACTCAATCATGGTAGTTTGCTGTTTAAAAGTATTTTCCAGTTGCCATCCTCTGCTTTACTGGGATTCATTTTTATTCAATTATTTCTTGCCCATTTGAGAATTTGAAACAGTTCCTGAATGCTAATTAGCTGCTAAAAGATTTGTCTTTTTTGTGCTTAAATAATAGCTATAACTTGTGATTTACTTGTACACTGCAGATATTTTGACCCTGTGAGCTTTTCTTAAGTGTTTAGGGGCTAACTTGTAAGTGTTGCACTTAATGCATGAAATCCATACATGCATGAGCTGCCAAGGGATGTATGAGCTGTATGTTTTTTACATTGTATTACTAAAGCTGCCCTCTAAATATATGTAGCTGTGACAGAATAATTTTTAAATCTATTCCATCTTTTTTCATGAGAGACTTGGGAGACTGACCTCTGATCTGCAGGATTCAGAGGGCCAATAGATTTTTATATTAACATCTAGATATTATAAAATTGTCAATCAATAATGTAACAGTTTGATTTAGGTTAGTTTGGGTATTAAGTTCAAAAAGCTTTTCTGATAGCTGCACTTTGAAGAAGGAATTTGCAAATTTTTTTCTTCAGATTTACTTCTTCAGAAAGCAAGCCTGATTAGAAGATTGTTAATTGCATTATTTTGGGGAATTATTTATATGCAGAAATTACTGAAAACAGAATACTATTTCAATTAAAATAAACAACCTCAGGTTATTTCAATTGTAAAAATGTTTTCCCTGTTTATGTTTTAAAATAGCTGTGTTATTTTCTTGAATGTAAAAAAAAAATTATCTTTAATGCACAGCTCAGAACTGTATTACTCAGGTACATATTCATGTCATAGAACAGCAAATAATAACATATTACTAGAAATCATAATTAAAATATAAAACTACTTGGTTGGATAATACTAATAACAAACTATAATGCCAGTAATAATTATATAATTGATAGGTATTTAAAATTTTTGGGATGATTCCAACTGTGTTGGTCTTTTCAGCAAAAAGGCAAAAAGTTGAGCGCTCAGGAGACCTTTTCAAGTCAGAGCTAAGATGAACTGGTGAGGTTAGTACAGCAGTTTGCACCACTAATGCTAATACTGCACATTCTTCTGAAACATCTGTGCCTCTTCCCTTCTCTCTATACATGAAATAAATTTACTGGCATACAAGAAAATTCACAGGATGTGTGGGGATGAAAGAGG
Organism: Heliangelus exortis; assembly: GCF_036169615.1. Lineage (NCBI taxonomy): Eukaryota > Metazoa > Chordata > Aves > Apodiformes > Trochilidae > Heliangelus > Heliangelus exortis. The sequence goes on along the minus strand of NC_092422.1, from coordinate 18,787,043 downwards.
TGATAGTGCTAAACTAAAGCAATTCAGTAGAAAGACCATCTGAATAATTTAAACTAAACAATTAAATTCTTGTGCCATTACAAACAAACTGCAACCTGAAATTAAACACCCTGTCATTTCAGGCAAGTCAGAACTACTTTTCTGATCTGCATATAGTATTTTCAAGGAACAGTACATTTATTAATGTTGTTTTTATACAATGCATTGAGCTAGATGGGTATTATTATAAATGTCAGCAGTACATTAAGACTTCACACTCTGGTGGCATTCAGGCATTCACACTTTTGTCTTTGTTGCCAACAGAAGCAGGAAAGTGGTGTACCTGGAGGATTTTCCTGAGGAAAAATAGTTAAGACAAACTTGTTCAAAGAAAAAGATCAGAACAGAAGGGAAACATTTAGAATCCATATGGGAAAGCTTTCCACACAAAATGAGAAAGACAGGAAAAACTCAAACTCTCATGACTAGATAAATCTTTTCTTGTACCTCTCAATTCCTCCTTCATTCCAACACATTGTATTTAATCTTGCCCAACCTTGCTTTGCTGAGGTTTGTGTATTATATAGAATATTACAGTTTGAAATAAATACTAGTCTCATCAGCTAACAAAAGATGGATCCCTGCAGGATAAAATTTGCAGAAACTGGCAAAGAAATTCATATGGCCCAGTTAACTGTTTGCATACTCAGCACTGCAAATTTACATAATAACTGTGACACAGTCACAATTAACAGCTTTGCCCATGTTATGTAGCACTGGAATAGCTGAAAGGCAGTCACTGATAACATATGATGAAGTGTTACATTAAAAATTAGTATTTGTCTAATATCTGTGTACTTTTGAACGACATTTACAACAAAAATTCTTCTCAAACTTTGTTTTCAATCTTTAAAGGTGATATATTTTTCCTCCTTTCAAACATTAATTAGATCAGAAAAATGCCAATTTCACAATTTCATAATAATTCCTTCAGAAGCAAAAGGCCAAACAAAACTACGAGACATATTTTTTTGTAAAGTATTTTTATTTTTTGCATTCCTCGCTAACAATTTAAGAATAAGCTAGTTTCTGGTATGAGAAATCCCATGTTTTTATGTAAAATGCCTTTATATGCTTCAATTAAAAAAAAATAAAAATTGAACCTTCTCTATCTAAACTTCAGTCACCACTGTAGCTAAATTTCCTTGAGTGATCATAATGTGGAAAAAAAATTAAATCTCACAGTTATTTACTTTCCTGAGATTTCCAGCACATATGTTACTCTGACTTGGTAGGCAACAATAGTTCTTTTGAGAACACAAGGAGCTTTGAATAACTGAAACTGATGTAGAAGTGAGTGGATGATGATGATGTGGGTGAGACAACAACATCTAGATGGAGTGTCACATCCACAAGGCTGATTAGACCTCATGGAGCTCCAATGGAGCTTTCAATACTACTACAGATTTTAGAAATAAGTCTTTCAGCAGAAAGCAGTCTGTAAAGCCATTGGTTTCACCTAACAATGTAGAGTGGGATCCAGTAGCAGTGTGAAGTCCATTTAAGTGTTTACACAAAAAACAAGTCCATCAGGAGAAAGAAAGAAACATACATAATGTATTGCATTCAATGTCAGAGAAGAAAATATTTCATGCCCTTCTGGATATGAGGTTTCTTTCTCTTTTCCCTGGACTTAAAAATCCATCTCTTTTTCTTTACTCATGCCATTTAACAAAATATTTATAAATATGCTAGGTACTAAACTACTCCAATGATTTGTCACTTAAATTCTTAGTTAAGGCTTTTAATTAATACAGACAAAGTAGAAAGATTGCTTATATTTGCTATTTTGTCCTCTACTATACGACAGAAGACAGGCATTTGTTATGGAAAGATGCTAGACCTGTGTTACTGTGTTGGGTTGTTCATGAGGTGATGAGAAGTAGTCTTTGATTTACCATCCAACAGTTTTCCCAGAACAGAACTGTAGGATCACAAAACATGAAAGTTGCAAAGAACCTTTGGAGGTCATGTAGTCCTATTCTCTGCACAAAGCAGGGTTAACTTTGACATCAGAATTGGTTACCATCCATTATCAGGAATTAATTTTCTTCAGTAGCTTTAGTGTCTCTGAACAGTTCTGCTAAACTTTTGTCTAGAGTTTCTGTGACAGCCTTAGATGTGATTTGAAAAAGTATTCTTGTCCTTTTTTTCAAGTTCTTAAATACCACTTGAACTCTTCTACTGTGTTGTTATATTTAGCCTATCTGAGTTTTGATCCTTTTAACCCCGCTTTATACAACTTACATGTTTTTATGAATACTTTCCTGCTTCTAACAACTTTTTTTTGTCCTGCTGTTTAGCTATACTGGCTTAGCAATATCTTTTAAATAAATATTGATCCTGAGCACCTGATAAGATACTTTGAAATAGCCACATGCAAAAATTTATTTCCTTTTCACAAGCTGCTTACATTTTACATGTCTTCTTTAAAGTTAAGAACAATGACTAAGATTCTTCAGCTCCTCTTACTCCATCAAAAAATATATAATCTAACATCAACACAGCCAATGTTACAACTTTGCACATCTCAGCCCATGAATAGGTTGACAAAATTGCTTTCAGTCTGTCTTTACAGTAAAGTTCTGTTAACACATGGCACCTCTTGCATGTCCTATTCTGTCTTTCCCTTATGATTCTAACTTTTTAGTTATGTTATAACTTTTTATATGTTATGTTTATATGTATGTATATGTTTAAAATGTAATTCTGTTGCAGTTATAGAGGAATATTTTATTCCCATTCACTTTACTAAGATTCTATACTTAATGAGAGGTTCTGCTTCCAGAACAGAAATATCCCATCTTTCCTGTATCCACGGCAGATTTTGTTCCACTTTAATGCTATTATTTTATATACAGATGAGAAAATAGTGATTTCCAGTTTAGTATCTCAAACTAGATTTTCTTCATATGACTTTCAGCCTCCTAAAATTTTCTTTCCTTTCCATCCTTCCCATTCCAACCACTCCCCAACTTCAGGACTCTACCAATGAAGTTTTTTCTCTATTCCAAGGCACTGTTTAGTTTAACAACCATATTTGATGCGATTCTTGACAACGTTGCTTTTTTGTGGGGATGCAACTCTTCTTTTGACACTGACTCTACTAGCTGCCTGTCTAAGAAATGAAGAGACTAGAAAAATAAATGAATCAGCCAAAACAGAGTATGCAGAACTTCCCTGACATCCTGCTCTTTCTTCTCCCTCTTCTAATTCCTTCCATTCTAACTTCTACCAAGTAGCTACTAGTAGGGCAAGAGTGCATGAACTTAAGCTCTGTCAGGGGAGGTTTAGGTTAGGTATTAGGAAAAAATTCTTTACAGAGAGGGTGACCAGACATTGGAATGGGCTGCTGTAGGTATAAAGGCAGCATGTATTGATAGCACAGAACAATTGATGGAGACAGGCTGGTTATCACTCAAACCATGGAGTGTACATAGCCCCGGGTATGCTAGATAAGCACGGGACTTTCTACAGACCCCCTTGCTTGCAAGATCTCCTGGAAAACAGATGAGTGGTGTAAAACAGAGGTTGTTATCTCCTTACCATGTAACTAATCGCGTAGTAACATGCTAACTGTAACTAATCAATCAGGTAATTCCATATGTTATGCGAGATAAGAAAAAGGTATATAACTGTGTGTAAGAGTACAAATAAACGGAGTTAGTTTGCATCAAACTGTTTCCCCGTCCTTCGTGCGGCAGGCTGCCCAGGGAGGTGGTGGATTCCATGTCCCTGGACCTTTTTAAAAAGAGACTGGATCTGGCACTCAGTGCCATGGTCTGGTAACCACAGTGGCAGAGGTTAAGGGTTAAGGTTAAGGTTAAGATCTTGATGATCTCAGAGGTCCTTTCCAACCCGGATGATTCTGTGATTCTGTAATATGCAGTTATTTTAATTTACAGTGCTTCTATTATTGTCTTGCCAATTGAACTGGGATGAGGTGAAATCATTCCAGCCCTCAGTAACAGATGAACACGCAGAAACATTACAGGGGGGCCTCTGGTATCAGTAATAAGTGTTAAGCCTTATAAGACTCCTTGGTGTAACTTGCACTTCCTCTCAAATGAAGGAGAAAGAAAACAGAGATCTACACTTGCTCTGTCTCCAACTAGAGAACACAGTTCCCATCTACTGAACATGCTCTACACTGTCACTGTCACTCAGTCAGGAATTCTCTTCTTGGGCATCTTCCAGAGATTTATGCTCTTTCATGACTTGTCTCCTATTCCATGGTTTCTTCTAATAGTATTTTAGAGAAATACTATTCATAGGTCACTCACCTAAAAGAAGGTGAAGCTAAATATGATCAATGGCTAAAATTTTAGAAAAAGCCAAGCAAACTTAGTGTTGTGCACTGACACAACAGGAATCAAATTTGGGATAATAGTCACGATCAGATCCTAAAAAGCTGCTTAGTTCAAGATTCAGCAATAGCTCAATTCAAAATGTGAATTCTAGTCAACTCTGCAGTCTAGGGCAGTTAAGTACAGTGGGTTCAGAAGTTATGCAAATGCTGATTGTGGCAAGTACATAGACTTCAAATTCTAAAATTAAACAGACCATAATTCCAATATTCCTCACTCCATGACTTGGTGCTTTTTCTCCCCTTTTTATACCTTTCTTACAAACACTGCTCATATTGGTGAACAAGTCAAGAAAGAAAAAATTAAGATTTGTGCTGAATAAGCAGGAAGGACAGTGGGAGGATGGTGCAACACAGCTTGCAGGGTAAGAGGGAAAGGCAACTCCCACTGCTCATGCTGGGAAGGGAAACTTGAAGCAGAGTGGAGATATTCCCTTAGATACCACCTCAGAAATACGTGTTCCACAAATTGAGGCCTGAAAGCTAAACATGGCAATTCACATACATTTATTACTTTAGCTCATAAGACAAGTACAGTTCTGTATCTTGTGATTGCCTTCTGAGTACTAGAATAAATCATAGGGGGATTATTACCCATTCCTTTTTCATCCCTTTCTCTCAAGCATGAGGGGAAACAGAAAAATGAAACACAAATACACAATATGCTACTGCTTAAAAAACTCTTTCTTGGTAGTGCTAATAAGACTATTTTCTGTAAGTAAAACCTCAAATGTATTTGTGAATGATAACCATCAGAGACTCTTAGACAAGCCCAAAATAGTAAATACTCTTCTCAATCAATAAAAATTTTGACATGGGAGTTACAAAACAAAATCAATGAAAGAAAACCAAATGTATGGGAAGAATAACTGAGTAACACCACAGCTGAATCCAACTGTGATGTTAAGAGGAACTGTTTAACTCTCTGTGTTTATATGGACAAGCCTTTAAATTATTAGCTTGATACCAACAGCACCTATCTTGAGGTAGGAGGCAGAAAAGAAAGATTTTAGGCAAGGAATGAGACATCTCTTGTCCTTATGGAAAGGCTAGCAGAGTCTTCCTCATCTTGAAAGTTAATAAAAATCCTGTCTGTAAGGAAAGCAAGAACAGTGGGCATTTAGGCCACTGCATAAAGGGATTTTGCACTAAAAATAACAAGACCAAATTATACACTTAGGGATGACTTGAGGATCTAATAAGTTTTTCATCTATAAATTATAAAATTATAGTCTTCACAGAAATATAAATTACACTGAATATTGTATCTTCTCTTATTCTGATCATTTGATCCTTTCACATATCAAAGGGCTTTCCCTCAGCTGAAAGCAGAAAGTTTCCCTTCAGGCTCCCATTCTTTGCAAGTAGTATAGCTTTACAATGCAATCCAGGTATTATCTGATACTCCAAAAAGAAACACAGAGAAGATGGATGGCAAATTTAGAGAATCTTTACTGCAATCTACCAGAGGTAGTTTTCGTTCACTAGGATTTTAGTTCTTTTGTTCAGTGACAGCTAAATGATTTTTTTACTCAGAACAGACATGCAGATTACACTGGATGCAGATAAGAGCTTTCTGTTCAGCCTTATTACAGTAATTTAGTCAAAAGTCTGGCACTGAATTATTAAAGTAGTTTGCAATTAAATCGATGAACAAAATTCTGAATAAAACATCAAATTATAGAATTTTACATAATTTGAGATATGTAAAATCCAAAAATTTTGTTAGTTACCAGATAAGGCTGTGATAGTTACTGCTAGTTGTGTTTAATAGCATAGATGCCAGTAGCTTTGTTCCTGTTGGGCTCTTCCACAGTCACATTCAATTAGAATCACAGAATTGTTCAGGCTGGAAAAGACCTTCAAGATCATCAAGTGCGGCCTTGTCCTAACCCTATTACCCTATTCCTGATGACCCACCACTAAATCATGTCCCCAAGCACCACATCCAGGTGATTTTTAAACACATTGAGGGATGGAGACTCAACCACCTCCCTGGGGAGCCTCTTCCAGTGCTTAACAACCCTTTCTCTAAAGAAGTTTCTCCTGATATCCAACCTGAATCTCCCCTGACACAACTTGAAACTACTCCCCCTTGTTCCATCCCCTGTCACCAGTGACAAGAGACCAACCTCACTCTCACTACAACTTCAGGTATCTGTAAAGAGTGGTAAGGTCTCCCCTGAGCCTCCATTTCCCCAGACTACAACAGCCCCAACACCCTCAGTCGCTCCTCATAAGGGATATTTCCCAAACCTTTCACCAGCTTTGTTGCCCCTCTTTGGATTTGCTCCATCCAACATCTCAATGTCCTTTTTGTATTGAGATGCCCAAAACTGAACACAGTACTCAAGGTAGGGCCTCACCAATGCCAAGTACAGGAGCAGGATAACTTCCCTAGTCCTGCTAGTCACAATTTCTGATACAAGCCAGGATGCCATTGGCCTTCTTGGCCACCTGGGCACATCACTGGCTCACATTCAGCCAACTGTCAATTGTCTTTGGCCTTACTGAATTTCAAGCAGTTGGTCCAGTCTGTCCAGGTCCCTCTGTAAAGCCGTTCTCCCAACCAGCAGATCCACACTCCCTCCCAACTTGGTGTCATCTGCGAACTTACTGAGGTTGCATTCCATCTCCTCATCAAGATCACTAATAAAGATGTTAATGAAGAGTGGCCCCAGCACTGAGCCCTGGGGGATACCACTTGTGACTGGCTACCAACTGGATTTAATTCCATTGACCACAACTCTCTGGGCCCAGCCATCCAGCCAGTGTTTAACGCAGCAGAGCACGTGCTCATCCAAGCCATGGGCAGCCAGCTTTTTCATGAGGATGTTATGGGGGACAGAGTCAAAGGCTTTACTGAAGTCCAGGTAGACTACATCAACAGCCTTTTCCTCATCCACTAAGCAGCCCATGTTGTCATAAACAAGATCAGGTTTGTCAAGCAGGATCTGCCTTCCATGAAGCCATGATGACTGGGCCTGATTGTCTGGTTGACCTTTAACTTACCTATAATGGCTCCTGAGATTATCCATTCCATTACCTTCCATTTAGCAGTGCAAATCTAACTTTATAATTTTTAAGTACTTGACTTTGCTATCTAAAATCTTTCAATTTCTGATTCATGTAACTTCCTAGATTAAAAAAGAAACCAACAAAAAAACAAACATAAATAAAAAAAAGAAAACATGGTGCACTATTCACATACTTATTTTTTTATAGTGCACTAGTGATAATACTAAGAAATGGCAGGTTGCCCTCTAAGCATTTGGGTATTTACGTTCACTTCTTTCCATATAAAAGTATCCTTATTTCTGTTCTTTGTTTTCCTCTTTTCCATGCCATAAAGTCTTGATTTCCTATTTATTTTAGCCAAACCTAGTTTCCTTTCCTAACAGCTGCACTTCTCCCAGATTTTATTGCATTTCTTTTTCCTTCCTTACTTTCTTACAGTCCCAATAACTTTCTTTCACCCCTTATACAATCTCTGTCTTCCCTCTCATCTCTTCTTGGCTGCTTTCCCTCCACTCCAATTTTCTGACTCTTTCTCTGTTATACAGTTATACAGATACTTAATGTTTTCACTTACACCTTAAAATGTCTCCTCTCCTTTGACCTTCAGATTCATTGGTAGCCCCGGTCTCCTTGTCATATCTCTACCATTTCTTTCAAATCTAACACTGTGGCTGAGCAGTCCCAGTTCTAGTTTCTCTGGAGCACTGTCTCCCTGTCTCTACCCACTTTTCTGTCCTTGGGTGGCTTTTGTTCTCTCTGGTTTTATATCTATTCCTTTTCCCATTTCTTTTGCAGACACCAGCAGTGGCACAGGAAAACATTCCACTGAGATCTGAGATTCTTAGAGAAGATGGGATCTCATCTATCACCTCCAATTTCCAGACCCAAAACCTACTGCAGGGAAAATTGTGCTTCACCTCAATATTCCTGCCAGTAGTATAATAATTCATTCTGAGGTGATGGCACATTAATCTGGCCTGGAGAGAAGTTTCAAGACACTAAAGTGTGAGTAGAAACTTGTAAAATTGGCTGTAACACTTCTCTCAGGGATGCCATATTAACTGTGATTTTCAGGATTTAAAAATTAGCTATGTTGGGATGTATTTTTAGAGAGTCACAAAATGCACAGTTTATCTGGTACATACAATCCTTGAGTCGGTGACACAGGCCGATTTTTATGCTAAGAATTTTCCTACCTTACTTGTGGAATAGTAAACTCAGCAGGGTCGGGGTGTACACTGTGCAGATCCGTGCTCATTTCACTGGCAGCACAGAGCCTGGAACAGGATGGCCTGAAGCACCTGGCCCTCTGCCAGCCACTGCCACGGCCACGGCCACATCATGGGCTGGGGACAGCACAGAGGAGGGCTCCCAAAAGGGCACTCCATTTTGCTGGGGATGAGATTTAGTTATACAGATGCAAGCTGTGGCATGCCATATGCTAAGGATTAGCCTCTGCTAGAACATATGTGCCTTACTTGCAAAAAAAAAAAAAAAAAAAAGAAAAAGTTCTGCTTTGTTCAAGTGAACATTTTTCTTATTTGGTTTGTTGTGATACCATGTAAGTGGTCTTAGGTGAATATATTCAACAGAATAGCAACAGGTTCTGAAAAAATAAGCAATGATTATTTTCCTTCAGAGATTAAATTTAATGGACATATCAGTACCTTTCTTTTGAGATTACGAAAATTATAAAATCCTTGTGCGTGAGCAAGACTGGTATCTGTTACCTAGTTCCAAACCTAATAATCAAAACAATGTTCCTGCTCTTATAAAAGGGACTAATTTCTCATTTGAAATAGAAAAAGTGTCATTAACTTACGACACTCCAGGACAAGTGAACTTTTTTGGATCATGCAGTAGCTCCATTAGTCTATATATAACTACAATTTATGTTTACACTTAAGTTTGCATGTAGGTACAAAAGATGTCATTCTAACTGACAAAAAGATTAATTTCTGGTTTGTATTAGCAACTGGCAGCCTGGCAAACAATTTGACATTTCAGACATTTTGTGAAATTGAAATTCTAACTCTTGCTACCATATTTTTACAACACAACCTATTGTACCTGCAAGAGCAATACATTCAGACCTGGAAGAAAGTGCCAGAACAAAACTAAGCGCATGTGAGCCTGCCATTCATTTCCAAACAGCTCAACAGAACTAATTTTGTATTCTCAAGAGTACATTAAAATCTCTCTTGTTCTCCAGAGAAAATCTCTTTCACTGGATTTACAGTATCATTGGCAAGTACATAAAACCACAGTACTTGTGAAACACCTTCAGAAAATATTTACTTTTAAGACATTGCCTTTTTTTCTTTTTTTCATTGCCGGTCTTTTTCATACTGCATTACAATAGACTAGAAAGATGCCCCCAGTATCTTTGGAAGTCTAAGTTTATGGGTCATCATTCTCCTATTTAAGGGCTGTAACTTAAAACATACTTCTCCAATTGCTTCTGAACAGCTGATGGTATCTGTTTGCCTACTTTACATTTTATTTATTCATAAGAGACTCTTCCTTTAAAATCCCTTGTAACCATTATAAACCATTTATAAACAGAATGAAGGTCACAGTTTGGATTAAACTGACATTGTTTTTTTATTTGTTCAAAATACCAAGATAGGGATAATCTTCCTGAGGGTATTCTACTCACTCCAACAATGATGAATTTGTCTGTTTGCATACAAAAATTAATAGAAATTGCATAATATTTGAAGAGTTATTTTTGTTTCTCATCATTATTGCACTCTGTACTCCAGCTCTTCAAGAATGGACAGTGGGAATATACTTCTGAAACAAAGATAGAACACATCAGAAGCTCTTGAAGCAGAAAATTAAGATGAAGCCATGTTTGATGCTATCTTGCTTCCTTTACCAGAAAGGCACACAACTAACTTTTTTCCTTCGTAAGTGAATACTATCTGGTCCTGGTGGCAGAATAATTATTAATTTTATGGATTTTTCCCAAAATATCTTCTAGTGATATTTTTATTTGGGATATTTCTTCAGTTGTCCTTCAGAAAGAAGGGCAACATCCTTTAATAAGGGTATTACCTCAGCAGAAACTTTAACTAAGCTTGAAAAATACTTGCTTAACCTGAAAACCTCTGGGGATAGATAAGATAAGGGGAGATAAGATAAGGGGAGGTAGCAACTTTGAGCTGAACAAACAGTAGGTAGAATTCCATCAGTTTGATTGATTAAAAAAAAAAACAAACAAACAGAAGAAAACTAAAACAGAATTAAATATTGACAGCCAGAAACAACAAGGTAATATTTCACATAACTTCTATAAACAGGTTTTGTTTTAAAACGTGTTTTTCCTACAAGAACAGGACATGTGATAAAAAATGAAAGAAAATCAAATAGTCATAAAATATTAGGAAAATTAATAACCAGTATTAGTGAAATAAATGTTCAGAAAGACTTCTTCAATTTTGCTTCAGCTGCTTTATGTTACCATGTCCTATTCCATTGTTAGATCCCATTTGGTAAAAAATTGACCTACACAAATAATTAAAGACCATTTTTAATGTTTATTATTTATGAGATTAAAACCATAAAAGGGTCTATACTGGAGAAGACCCAAGTCCACTTAACTCAATAGTCTCTCTTGGATGGTGACTAAAAGATGATATAGATCAAAGAATGGAAGTATCCTTACAGATCTCCATCATATTTCCACATTTCCATACTTTTTCCATTATATCCCTCTGCCCCTGGTAATTTCTAGGAATTGTCCTTCCTGTACAAAAGCAGTGCTACTTCTTTGGTTGTACTTATTCCCTTCCTCTTAACTTACTCAGTTCAGGCATGTAGATTACAAAGTTGTACAATGTTGATCTCTTTAGTCTCTACCATTTCCCCATGAATTCCAAAATATTTTATTTTCTGAAAACTAGTGGGCACTGAACTGGTGTTTCCCATCAATCATTTATCATAATTGCAGGATCTCACTACGTCATAGTTCAGATACCATCACTTAGCATTTGAAAGCCTTTTTTCCCCTTATGTGGAGAACTTCACATCTCCCTGGACTCAGTTTTATCTCCATTTTCTTTCCTGAACATTCAGTCTTGAAATGCCCCTCAGGAGAGTGAAAAAAGATGAAGAGTGGCAACCTGCACAGGCAGCTGGTAGGTGATAGTCACTGGAGACCTCCTTTAGCAGGAGCCAGAGGCATCCATCTGCTGACCTGACTTGGGCGTATTCAGAGTTCTGGTGCTTGCTGAGTGACATCTTTATGTGTCCTAGGTGTGTGATAGCAGATCCTTTCCATTACACAACAATGATTACCAGCAAGACCAAGATGAATCTTGCAGAAATACCGTTCCTAATGGAAGTCCTGTTTGGACAGAGGTTTTGGTGTACCTTAAAAGTTACCCTCAACGCTGTCCTCAGGAAAAATATTTCATGTCCTCAGTGCTGAGAAGATATATTCTCTGTGACAGCAAGAAGAAACAGCTCTATTTAAAAACTCAAAGACACATGAATTGGCATAACCTTGCTTCTTTTTCCTGTTCTTGCTGTTGCTTTTATGAACCTGCTGCTTCCAGGTAATTAGATCTTACATCTCCAGAGGCATGGCACCAGTTTGTACAGCAGACTTCAGCACAATTACAAAACAACTCATTCCTTTCTGTGGGGCTTTCCTATGTTGGTCGTCAACCTTGAAAAGCTTTTTATTTAGTATTTCACATAGCAAATGGAGTTACAACACTATTCTGTGAAGCTTTTTTTTGAATAATGAAGTGAAAATACACCAAGGAAACACGGAACAGAACTAGATGCAGAAGCTAGAGATGAAAATCCTCATGTCTCCCCTCCCTAATTCAAGTGATTTATCAATAATACATTTAAAAAAAATATGAAAGAATAATAATTTGACATTCATTCTAGAAAATAACAATTGTACCTTTGTTGAAAAGTCTAAATTAAACTAAAACTAAACTAAAAGTTCAAAATTTGTTTTCTTTTTCAGCAGCAAAAAAAGCAAAATACTTTTCTACTATATTGTGTCTCACTACATATTTTAAACCTCTGCTCTTTTCTGATTAATTTTAAATGTCAATGAACACAAACTGATGTGCTCCTGTTGCACTGCAGTCCTGGTCATAAGAGCTATATTTCTCATTTTCATTTAACAGGGGCAAACCAGATTAATTTAAATGTGTATTAGACACATAAGGTAATAATCAAAAGACATGCACTACAGAGGCCTTTTTTGGTGATGTTGACTTCAACTGCTGAGGCACCAACACAATCCAAGTTTCTTGAGCAATTGTGACAAAGCAGTAACACAAATGCCAAGAACACAGGAGACAAAGAACACAGCAAAATGTAAACATACTGGTTTTGGTAAGTATGCCACATCTTGGATTAAAACCAATAGGAAAGAAATGAACTTTTGGTTAGCTGTAAAAACAAATAAAGCTTAAAGAAAACCCAGAAGTACATGTTATGTAGGCCTCCCAAAATAAGCTAAGAGCAGAATCTCTCATTTGACATATCATATATACTACTTGTACCTCGAAGCAGAATTTTTCATAGAAAGTATTTAATCCAAAACTGAAATAAGCAATTATTAAAATTCTTAACTTTCAATTAAAATTGATTTACTATAAATCAAGTACTGCAATCTGAAAAGTAAGACTATATTTCTTCATTTTATAGATCCTAATTTGAGTACCTGAAAAACAATTCCTATTCGGATCAAACAACAAGCACATTATATTCTCCAGGTACAGGCTTAATTCTTTCTCCAGGAAATATCCCTGTAGTTTCTAATGTTCTTCTTTGAACATATGCAGGAAAAGACATTCATAATGAACATGAATAACTTGTATTTTTTAAACTCAAATTAAGACATTGTTAGCTCATCAGATATAGGCAATAGTGCCTGACATATCAATCAGCTTTTGTAGTCTAAGACCTTACCAGAGAACCAACCCAGAACACTAAAAAAACCCCAAAAAGCCAAAAAAGCCCCAAACCAAAACAACAAAACACAAAAAATAAAACTACAACAAGAAAGTCTAATAATAATACCAGAATGCTTTTTGCTAATTATGCATTCACTGCAGTATTATTTGCAGCAACAGAATACCTCCAGAGCTTTTAAATTTTTTACCATAGTTTGTGAGAACAGAAATAAAGGCCAATTTCCTAAACTGCTCTTGTAGGTCCAAAGAAAACTGCAGCTCAGGCTTAAGTACTGGTTCTGATACACAGTTAAGAAAAAAAAAACCTGTTGTGCATGCTCAGATGACTTTATAAATGTACTGTAGGCTGGATTAGACCCTGTTTCAAGAGAATCTGCTTTACAGTCCAGCAAAAAAACCCACCAAACATCAAGTTCCACAAAAGCATAAATAAGAGGTCCCGCATACACTCTCATGTGGCATGCTTGGCAGATGAGCTCAGTTATGAGTCAGAGGCAGGCAACAAAACATTTCTTTTGATTGAAGTCCTCTGATCGTTTTCCCCACAATAAATGAACATTTCACTAATCCCAGAACAGTGGTGGTGACTTTGCATGCAAGTATTTCTTCAAGAAGAGAAAGCAAGTCAGACTTTCCTAAACTTAAGTTCTGGATACATGCAAAAGTATGCAAATTTCTAATGGCAAAATAAAGATAAAAGCCTACTAGGTCTTTGTTTCTGTAGGTTCACTTACTCCAGGTTTGCAGTAACTAAACTCTACCTAGGAGAGATTTTGATTCTTAAATGACAGTTGAAGAGCAACCTTACACACATTTTTGGAAGGTAATCATGCATCATAAAGGCATTAGTTCAATAGAAGAACAATTTTGACTTTTTTGTTAGCCTCTAGTGTACAAAACGAAAGAGTATTCTCATGGCTTTAAAAATCTATTAATTCAGTGTAAAAGAAAGAGCTGTATAAAATTTAAAATCATCTACCACAATGTTGAAATCTATTTCAGTATAGGAAAATTGTCTTGTAAATTGTCTCATTTTGGTTTAGCTGTGAATGAATATAATAAGAAATCACACATGTAAAAAAGAAAATCTCCAGTATAAGTATAATTTAAGTACAGTAAATTAAATACTGTGAATAGACATCTGAGGATAAGAGAAAAAAGTTAAGCAGTGGGTAGACTCAGGAAAGCAGCATAGGACATATAGCTGGGGATTTTAAAATATAGCAGAAAGGGTCCAGGATGAATGAAGTCCAAAGAAAAGGGAGAGGTAGCAAAAAATGGAATATTCTGATGAAGAGAAAATATTTTGCTTTCTGCTGCTTTGTTTTAATTATTTTATATTCAAGCCACTCAAATGCTCACTTACTAAACAATCCTAAATCAAAGTTTATTTCTACTTAATTTTTTGAATATCAGTTTTGAATTTATTTCCTGAGTTAGTCTCATACATTACCAGGCACCAGGAATTTCTGACACATGTTAATTTAAATACCATTTTAGAGTCTTCAATACAGCTTTGTCTTCCATAAACATGACTAAAATCAGATAAAACAAATCACCACATGTGCACTGCAACACCGTCAGTTCAACAGATGTTTAACTACAGGCAAAATTATTAAAATATATGAATGTAAATGTAAAAAAATATTTTAATGGATCACAGTTGTTACCAACTGAATTTCAATGACATATGCAATTCCAAAAATAATTTGTGATACTCAGATAAAGACAGTGGTTTTATCAAATACAGCTTATAGATCGTTTCTTCTCTGTTATGACCATAAATTAGTACTCTTATACAACTTCATTAAAATAAGAACTGCATTTCTGCTTGAAAGCATTATCTTCATACATACATTCAACATAATTATGAAATTACTAGCAAAATCATGCAGAATGAAATACATTATTTCATAGTGGAGTTCTATGTTTAAGACAGATTTCAGTTTTCAGAAGTCTTCTTCAATACTTTCATTAAATGGAACACAACTAAACTAATAGTAGAATGTTACACAGAAGGAAAATTTGTAGCTAAAAGAAGTTACTTTTATTATACCAAACAGTAGGACTGATTTTTTTTTTGGTTTTGGATGTAGGCCCTTAATCAGGTTTTATTTGAATATCTGAAACTAGAAAATAACCTGAAAAGTAGCACAGGAAGCATAGGACTACCACCTCTTATCCTGGTTTTGTTGCTCATAGTTCAAAAATTTTTGCTCCATCTACATAAAACTCCATACTACATCAATTGACACTACAAAAAACTTGGCTGTGGGTGCCCCCTGAGTAAAGTTTCACCACTTTAGCCTGCAGAAATGACTATTTTTTTGTAGAATCAGAATATATGCCAGAAGCCTTGGGATGTACTATGAAGGTATAAAACTTATCAGTATACAAGTAGAGGAACATACCATGAACCAAACCTCATGTACACTCATCTGCCCCTGATGAGTGATTCTGCCCCTGTACTCAGCCCTGGTGAGGCCACACCTCGAGTCCTGTGTCCAGTTCTGGGCCCCTCAGGTCAGGAAGGAGATTGAGGTCCTGGAGCAGGTCCAAAGGAGGGCAACCAGGCTGGTGAAGGGACTCGAGCACAGACCCTATGAAGAGAGGCTGAGGGAGCTGGGGCTGTTCAGCCTGGAGAAGAGGAGGCTCAGGGGAGACCTCATCACTCTCTACAACTCCCTGAAAGGAGGGTGTAGCCAGGTGGGGGTTGGTCTCTTTTCCCAGATGACTTTCAACAAGACAAGAGGGCACGGTCTTAAGTTGTGCCAGGGGAAGTTTAGATTAGATATTAGAAAGAATTTCTTTACTGAGAGGGTGATCAAGCATTGGAATGGGCTGCCCAGTGAAGTGGTGGACTCTCCATCCCTGGAGATATTTAAAAAGAGACTGGATGTGGCACTCAGTGCCATGGTCTGGCAACCGCAGCGGTGGGTCAAGGGTTGGACTTGATGATCTCTGAGGTCCCTTCCAACCCAGCCAATTCTATGATTCTATGATTCTTTCCAGTGCACTTATTTTGCTTCCTGCAGTCCAGAGTCACCACAATGTGGATTTTATTTACTTACTGCTGTACTTCACTTCAGTCTCCTCAAAACTGAGGAAACTGGGTGCAGTGGAACTTTGCAGAGATGTCTTCTTCCATCAGCAGCCACAGCTGAGAGAGACTGCATGCTCCTCATAGCCACATCAGCTTTGAAATTCAAAGTAGGACCTCCATGAAATTTGAACTTGAAACACAGGCTGATGTTCAGAACACAGCCGACCTTTTCTGAAAGCTAAGAGTATCCTGATCTGATAAGCCAGGCATGCAAAAATTCTGTACAAAATTTAGTATCTGCCACTCACACTAATGGTAATAGCTAAGGCAAAAAAAGTTACTGAGGCTTCTGGTGTTTCTCAGAGCACTGACCATACAGCAAAGAAACAAGAAGGAACCAATGGGTTTTAATTACACACTACTACAAGATTTCACCTCTACATCCCACTCTTGAAATTACATATAAATGTGATTTTTGCAGTCTTCAAGATATGCATATGCACACACACAAATCAACAAACATACTGTATATCTTAGTGAAAACCGTCTGCTTTATGCCAAATACCAGCAACATCCAACACTTAGGACATACCATTCTACATTTTAAAAAATATTGGTGTACTTTATTTCATATTCCTCTTCATATTCTTATGTAAAAGAAATACTTCATCCACCATAGGAACACAACCAACCACAGCATGAAATGCATCAGCTGCTTAACAGCTTTTGGCAGATATACAGGAAGGTTTAATGAGATGACTGGCCCAGGTAACTGAAGTTACAGATGAATTAAATAGTGAGAATATTGTTACTGAAAAATTGTCTAGGATATTGAATAAACCTGTTATCCAAACTACTATGACGCTTTTAGGCTGGTTTAATAAACAAGAAAGCAACCATACTCTCTGTCACTGTCTAAACTGTCTGTCTCACGTTTGTTTCCCTCCCCTTCACACTAGCTTTTGAGCTTCTTGGGCTGTTTTAACCAAATTCAACATTCAGAGGCTTGGGCTTGTATGACACAATATATCAGTTTCCTCCTTACAACTGTTCCTTCAAAACTCTTTTCCCTTACCTTAAAGCATACATTTTTGCATTAGTATTCTCAACACTAAATACATCCACACATATCTGTATAATTACGAATCTATTACTGTACAGATTAATTTTGGATCTTCATACTAAAGCCTTATAATTATGAATAAAACCTAAGATATAACCTGCTTTTAACCACTGAGATTTCAAACAAGAAAAAGTTGCACGTTATTACTGAAAGTACAAAGGTTTAGAAAAGATTTTAAATTGTTCCATCTAATGCTGGTCTTAATTTAGATCACTTTATTTTTAATTTAACTCCATACAGTGGTTCTTACCCTTTGGTGGTTTTCTAGGACCATTTGCCTTTCATTACATAATGGAGAGGAGGTTTGTGTGTAATATGTGAATATCACAGTTGTTTAAAAGGTAAATGGAAGCAGCTAAAATGCCCTCAGCTGAGACAATGCATCACAACCAAAACTTCCAAATTCTTAACTGACTGCAAACTTTCAGAACTCTATGGCACAAAGTTACTTCAGTTCACTCATGTGGATTACTCATTGGGATGTGGCTATGCAGGCCAGAATTCACCTCACCAAACAGATACCATCAGCCACGCTTACCTAGCCCCACCCCCAGCACTGGAGAGAGACAAACATTTCTAGGACATGATTCATCTCCTCCTCAAGTAGGAGGAGGTTCAAGATAGATATGGTGAAACCACACATATCTCTATAAAAGGAGCCTAGTTGCATGGTGCGGATGCAGTCAAACCCCATTACTGTACACTGGCAATATTCTGGTTTAGGAACTTCTGTACTTATTATGATGCATGATTAAGTATGCAGTGCAAGCTTTAGCTGGTGGACAGACACCAACTATCATCCTATACATTATAATATGATAAGGCAGTAACCCACTGACACCTCATTAGTAATATTCCTTCAGTCAGTGAAATTATCCAAGAGAAAATGCATTTTAATTCAAGGAAACTACAAATTCATAAAAGAAGTTCTGAATACACATAGTTGGATACTCCATATCATTTCACATATGCTTCAAAGAAGTTAAAATGGAGTTTGGTAACAGTTCTACATAAGGAAGTTTATTATCACAATAGCAAGCCAAAAAAAGTATTCAGCAGAAGCACAGATTCATTCTTCACTAGATTTTACTTTCAGTGTGCTATAAAGAGAAAAGTTTAGAGCTACAAACATCAGCATGCTACTGCAGATTTTACATAAGAATATCTCTGTATAGTTAATATACTGTAAAAGATTTTAAAAGTACTTAAAGTTAGCTTCTTAATATCATATAAGTGCCAGTCTAAACTATACAACTTCATGCTGCATTTGCTTGTAAAAACAAACTATCAGACTCTAAAACAGTAATTATATATAAAAACAAACACTTGAATTTCAGTCCTAAAGTAAACCACATAAGCAGCAAAATGATCCTTAAATGAGGACTGAATGTTTCACAGAAAATCAGATGGGGGAGAAGTTCAATACATCCACTGAATAACTAAAGAACAAACAAAAGAAACCCCTCAATTATTAATATGCTAATATTTTGATACAGATATAAAATAAATTTAAAAAAAATCATTACTTACCTTAGAGATCGTAAAAATCTGGGACTCCTGAATAAACTACAATCAGTTTCTTACCGAGAGAGGATTGTCTAACTTTTCCACTACTTTCAAATCCAGAGTGGAAGATATTTTAGGCCTGGCCAAATATCACTGGAAGAAAATTCGTTCATATGTTTGGCTGTGTTTTGCATTCCATCCTGTTGCTTTGGCATACACACAGCTAATTATAATCTCTGACATAAGCAGCTAATTCTGCTGCTAAAATGGTTGTGTACTGACTCCAGAAATGAACTGCCCCACTGTAAGAGAGAACCAATCCATAATGCACACTGAAATGGCCCAACCTGTCACATAATGCCAACTGTTTTATTCAACTCTGAGAGTATGCAGCACTTCACAGAATCTGCATGTAAAAGCTATTAACATACATAGCTGCTAACAGAACACAATGCAAAAATTAGGAAAAAAAAAAAAAAAAGACTTCTAGTTTCTTTTCTGAATGCATATGTTAGATCCACCTGCATTTTAATAGAAGTTTTTCTGAAAATTTTTATTTTCATGCTAACACTAATATATATTGGCTGGTATAGAAAGTCTCTTAAAAAAAAGGGAATATATGTATCATACTATAACTACAATAGCACAAATGGCTTTAGACAAACTCCTCTAACAATTACCTTTTAAAAATATAAGCCATTTTTTGTATTCAACAAATATGCATATAAATATCAGGAACTATTAAAAAAGGTTGCATATATTACATCTTTTAAGATGATACCATAGAAATTATGATACATTTTTTCTGGTGCCATTTTAGCTTTGAGTTCTCTAACACAGAAACAAGAATTCCAGCTTGGCACTGCTTACATTAGACTGACTACACAAACAATGACAACAGACTTTTGTTCAGCCCAGGCTATTTTAGAATCTGTGCTGGTAGCTGTTTGCAATTTAAAAAGCATTAAAACATCCATTTGCAAGATTTACAGACTAAAAGAGTTTTGTGCAAGGAGATGCACTGAAACCATCATCCATATATTTGGACAATTTCATGTCTCAAAACATAATTTCTCCTTTTTTCTCATACTGTTATCATGCATTAGAAAATGAAGCTCCTATCAAATACTTAACAGCTGCAGATCATAAATTTAGTACTGACATAAATGCAACTGATTACAGGCCTATAAGATACTTTTTTCCCTTTATGAATTCTGTGGCTATTAAATCTATATCAGATTCTGCTTATATGTACAAATGGAACAGGTTGTTAGTACATGAAGGACTTCACTCCCTGGTACCTGACAAAAATGACAAATATTTTTCATAAAATATTTACAAATATTTTTAAAACAACTTTTATATTTAAGCTCATAGATTTATGCAACATAAAATGAAAGTATTCGTATATTGAGTTAGCACCAAAGCTTTTCTTTAATTGAAATTCTGTGGAAGTATTAGACAAATACACTTTAAATGCCAGATTGTTTTGAAAGGCTCATTATTCAGTAATTATTTATGTCCAGGGTTGTTATGTCCATGGATTTTCTGCAAAATATTTTGTCCATTCTTGGAGAAAAGGAGAGGATCAGATAAATTTGGACAGGATACCACAAAACAGCAACATTTAAACTTAATTTTAATACATTTTTTTGTCATATTTTATGACAAACTCTCAATATAACTCCCAATTTATAAAAAAGAATCAACTACATAGTGTCCAGGTATAGAAAGAGATTATGTTACATTAAGTCACGTTATGTTACGTTATGTTATGCTATGTTACAATATGTTATGGCATTGGGCTACGATTAATGGGATGAAATTTAAAAAGTCTAAATCCTGGATCCTGCACCTAGGACAGAGTAATTCCAGGCACAAGTATAAATGGGAACAGGAGTGGCAGGGGAGCAGCCCTGCAGAGAGGGATGAGGGGATGCTGTCTGACAGCAGGTTCAGCACAAGTCACCCCTGTGCCCTGGCAGCCCAGGGAGCAAACTGCATCCTGGGAGCATCAAACACAGCATCACCAGCCAGCCAAAAAATGTGATTATCCTGCTGTATTCAGTGTTGGTGCAGCCTCATCTCGAGTGATGTGTGCAGTTCCAGGGGTCCACAATTTAATTAGGATGTTAAGGTCTCTGAATGCATCTGGAGAAGGGCAACAAAGCTGGTGAAAGGCCTAGAAGAAATGTCCTATGATGACTGTCTGAAGATTTTGGGCCTGTTCAGTTTGGAGAAAAGGAGGTGCTGATCTCTTCTCCCTAAATAGAATCAGTGACAGGACGTGTGGGAATGGTTCAAAGCTGCACCAGGGCAGATTCAGACTGGGTGCTAGCAAACACTTCTTTATCAAGAGGGTGATCAAACACTGAGCAGGCTTCCTAGGGAGGTGGTTGATGCCCCAACCCTATCAGTGTTTAAGAAGCTTTTGGACAATGCCCTTAATAACATTCTGTAACTTCTGGTCAGCCCTGGAGTGGTCAAGCAGTTGGACTAGATGATTTTTGTAGGTCTCTTCAAAGTGAAAGTGTTCTATTCTGTTCTATTCTATTCTATTCACCCTCCATAAACAGAATATTTGTGGTATTTTGTATGTGTGATTACTCTTCTTAATCTAGATTCATGTTGTCTTTTGCCTGCTCTTCTACCTACCTAATATATGGAAAGTAGAAATTCTAAAAAATAAAAGGAACAAATAAATACCTCAGTTTAGTATCTTCTGAAGTTCTCATGAAGTAGGCCTGAAGAAAGAGCAACTGTCAGTGAGTTCTGTATCATCTGAAGGCAGCTGTCTTCCTATTTAAATGCAAAGAATAGAAAGGAAAAAAATTAATGAGTATGGTGAAAGAACAAGATTTATTCCTGAACTGCTCTCCTGACTACTGACAACATCTTACAAGTGATGGACCAAAATCTGTTTGGTCACATGGGCCAACACCTGCAAATATTCCTGACAGTTCATTGAGAAATAAATGTTAGTCCTAAATCTATATGAAATCTATGCGAAAAATAATAAAACCTGTTTCTGTTGCAATGTTAACATTCAATCTGGCATCAGAATGCATTAGTAGAATAATTTCTTTGCTTATGGGGTTTCATGCATCTGTAGAGAAACTGAGTCTGTTTCTCAGCCAAGTCCTTATCTTCACAATTCTAGAACATTTATGTCCCATTCCTCACCAAAAACTACCAATCTCCATTTCATTTGGATTTTTGAAAGTCAACAAATGATGACTTAGTCCTAGAAAAGTAACTAAGAAAATAAATTTGTTTTTCACTTCTGTTTCACAATGAGTATGAGTCCACTCAAACCAGCACTTGACTGACTAGAAGCAGTAGCAACTACGACATGAAAAAAACAATGGAAAGAGATATGTAAATCACAGTTTGGATATTCTGCCATTAAAAGATGTCATGTTTCCTTTAGTGCAAAAACTTAGAATATTGACAAAAATTCTGTGTACACCTACAATATTTCAATAATATCTGCTTACTCCTCAAAGTGCAAGGCAACACAATGGAAAAGACAATGACAATCACATATTAGTTTAACTAAGTCGTCGACCTAAAAAATGGACATCAGCCATTTGGTACCATATGCATCAAGTTCTCTAACGTAGTTAGATAATTTTCAAGTCTGTGACAGGTTTAAAGAGTTTGTCTTCAAAACAAAGTGCTAGACAAAATTTTTATAATTAGTAAGAAAAAATCTTAGCTTTATTTTAATTCTCCATGTTAGATTTCCTCTGCTCATTTGCCAAAAGGGAGTCTGCATCCATAGAGGCAGATTTGCTGTAGTCAGGAAATGGATTCTTAGATCATCAGTGCAGTCAAAAAAGTACCTGGCTAGTACTGGAATCATGTTCTTATTTCATTTGCAGTATCTTTCTCTTTGTGGCCTAAAATCAGTCAATGTCAGTTACATTACTACACACTACATCCTCAGATACCCCAAGCCTCTTGTATTCCTAAAACTGCACTGACAAAGATATTTAATAAGTTAACTAAGAAGAGAACTCTCCTAGTTCTGAAAACTGTAATTATGTGGCAACAAGTAAATAAATATAGTTTACATTAGGATGTATAAATCTAGATGAAACGGAAGTTTTGCATATGACATATTAACTGATAGCTGGACAAAGGTTCAGAAAGGTCATATAGTACAGCAAAAGCAATATATGTTAATATATGTTAATGATCAAATGGCACACACTTGAAAAAAGAAGGAAAATGCACATGAAAATAGATACCTATTACAACTACCAAATGTCAAAAAAAAAAAAAAAAAAAAGGAAAAAACCAGGATGCAAATATTTATCTACTAGAATCACTAAATGCAAAAACTGAACTGAGCCAAATTCTTGAGCAATTAAAGAGTGAAGCAGTGTTATTTTGTTAATGGTAAGAAAATGTAAAAAGTAATCAGCTGCTAGACACCTCTGGACTTCCAATAACTGAAAGAAAAGTCTGAGTCTTCTCAGTTCTTGTTCTTGTGCACGTCAGTCACTTGTGAGCTTGAATAACAATGCAACAGAAAAGTCACCTTTTCAAAGAAAGATTTTTTCCATTTCTCCTGACTTCCCACTGCTGATAAAGGCTGAAATATCATATGAAAGAAGAACTGTTGGGAAATTCTTTTTCTACTTTTTTTTCCCTCCAATGCATTTTGAGTTGGCTATGTTTGATGTGCTTTTTACATTTGTAAGGAATAGGACAGCAGGCTGTTTAATGATAGATGGAGACCTTGCCCCTTCTTAAGAACAGGATTAGGGAAAATATCTCAAAAGAGATGTCACCTTCTAAACCTGAGCAAAACATTGAGCCAAAGAAGGACTTAATCTTTCACATATAAATAGAAAAGAAAAAAAAAAGAGTCTTAACGTTACTGTGGCATCTGCTAAAGCCATAAAAATGTCACTGTTTTAAACAGTTACTTAACTTGGGAAACACTCTCATAGGAAGCTTTTGGAATATAAACACAGCACTCCCAAATATACAAGGCTTTAAGGTAGATCTGCCTAGGCTGTTTCATTAGATGATATATGTAGGGACATTCAAAAAAATTCGAAGCTCAGACTTTTTATGTTTTATTAGAGTATGAACAAGAATAGTCTAAACCAGAAAAACCTGAAAATTACTATGCAAGACAAAAAATAAAAGGACTTATTTATAAGTAACCAACTGCCCCGAATGTCAGTACAGAGCAGATCTTTGTGTCTGGTTTACAGGAATTTCTCTTATTTGTGAGCACAAACAGCTGGCTGTGGGTCTACTTTGCCTGCTCATCCCAGCAGTATTTCCATCTTTGCTTCAGCTGTTATCTCCCAGTTCCCTGCTACCACACTCCTCTAACACCTTTTTTTCACCACATTCTGTCAGCTGGACTCTCCTCCCCAGTACGTTTAGTGGCTCCAGAACAGGAACTTTTTTCACCTCTTGTTCACCTGCTCTACTCATTTTCTTAAAATATTAACAGAGGCACAAAATTAATGTATGTAAAAGAGATTAAGTATGTCACAGAGGGCTAGTTTGTAGTGGGCTGGTTTTTTTTTTTGTTTTTTTTTTTTTTGTTTCTTTTTTGGTGCATCAAACAGTATCTTCTGATTGGATTGCACTTTCACACAATTTGATTAAAAACTATTTTATGTCTGTGTATAATCCTTCAAAGAGGTTAAGCTGTGAGACAGCAGGGGAAAAGCTGCATGTGTACTTTGTGTTCACTGCTGTGTTCTGTGCAAAGATGAGCTTGACAGATGAACTGGAATAGATGTAAGATGAGACAAATTGCTTTTCTAAGAGCAAACAAGCTTGCTCAGATTTGAAGAGCTTTTCAAAGAGTCAAGCTGAGGAGGGAAAGACTAATTTGGAGTCTGTGGCTTGTGTGCAGTCTGGAAGACACAGTGGAGAGACCTTGGGTCTAAATGGGTCTAGAGGCAGAAGATGTTTCCTAACTTAATATTGGGGAGAAAAAAAAAAAAACAAAACAAAAAACCAACACCAGAAAATGCTGAATTTCCAAGCAGATGCAGATTTGGAATATTTGTGTTCTACTGTATGGCTGGTACAATTTTGGAATTTTCTTAAGGTTGAAACTCAACTACTGTTGACTTGAGGACGTTAATTGTTAGCTTTTTCTCAGGAAGAAAACCAGAAATAGGTACTTTGGTTTATATGAATACTCTGGACAGGGGAGTGGAGAAAAGCACTTTTTAATAGGTCCATTTTTTTGCACATAGGGATTTTAATTTTATTTTATGGGTCACTGTGAACCTATTCACAGTTCCATCTGCAAGAACTCTGTGATGGAAAGAATAGTATATTTACAGTTGTGTCTGTACAGTATGTCAAATCACTTCTACAACAGATGTCAACAGCACCAGTAATCATCACAGAACCACGTTTCATACTCGTTGGTCATAACATCTCCTGTTACACCACTTGACCTTTACTAAAAACAAAAGCAAAAACCTCAAAGCCACCTAATATCCAGAGCAAGACAGTCTGGTCTTCATCCTTGGGATACCTGAACTCTGAAGAATTAAAGTGCAAAAGATGGCTACAGGTGGCTGTATCAAACAGAAAACCGAATGACTGACCCTCAATGGTAGAACAGGTTTAATAAGTCTTGGAAGCTCACCATCTGTATCCACATTCTCATATTGCACAAAGGTTTGTACAGATATAAAACCTAAGGAAAATGATGAGCTTATGACTCTCTTTTCATTTCTTCCTATTTCTTTTACCTCATATAGTTTTTCTTTTTTCCTTTTCTACCCACAGATATATCAAAACCATAGCTGATTGAGAGACAGATAAGCTCCCTCATATTATTTTATAATTAAATGCTGTTTTTTCAGTAATATATCTATCTAATTCTGACATAATAAAGCAGGTGTATTTAATCTGCATTTGAAATAAAAGCATTTAAAGGAACCTAAAACTGTCCTTAAATCCTGTAATCCAATGTCTACTGCACCAGTCAGAATAATTTTTTCATTCAGTACCTGCATGTATCTGAGTTAAGGCATACAAGAAAAACATATTCAGTTCCAAAAGATTTAGAAAAAGAGAAGGGGAACTATGAAAATTACAGTGCTCTGGTAAGGACACCGTAACCAGCCATGGTCCCAGAGCTCATTCCCTGACAGACTCAGTGCCCAGAAAGTTCCAGTGAACCACAATTTTATATTTGGAGCAACTGAAGGACAAGTTATTTTCTTAAAACTGAAGTCATCAATAACAGCAATAAAAAGATGGGACACTAGCTAAATATTCCAGAGGAAATAAACAGTTTAACTGTTAGTGCTTCTTCCCTGTTAAACACAGAATATTCATTGTAAAAGAAAATTAAGAAAAACAAGTCTTCAGATGTATAAGAAAATTACAGGCGTTTACATGAGTATTTCTAAATAATTCATCTTTACACTTACACAAAACAGAACTGTGAAATGTATCTGCTGAAAAATTCTCCTTACAGTGAGCTTCTCAAAGTAACCCAGAAGTTTTTCAATCTCAATTCCACTATAAACTTCTTTCTTTTTAATCTTTTTTTAATTTTTTTTTTTTTTTTTTTTTTTTATAGAGAACCTGGAAGCATCCAGGTAAGGTAGAAAACAGCTTATAGAGAAGTCATTTCTTGCCCATTTGTCTTTGCTGCCAGATCCAGTGTTTGACCCTTCAGTAATATTATGAGCTGCAGAAAACTGAATTTTTCCTCAGAATCAAGGAGGTTTCCAGTTTATCACCTGTGAAGTCTGACTTGCAGCTCTGT
This sequence comes from Heliangelus exortis, assembly GCF_036169615.1. Taxonomy (NCBI): domain Eukaryota; kingdom Metazoa; phylum Chordata; class Aves; order Apodiformes; family Trochilidae; genus Heliangelus; species Heliangelus exortis. Next base: position 18,760,226 of record NC_092422.1, on the reverse strand, counting down.
GTCCTTTGTAGCAATTTCTCCTTTTGACTGTTCCTCTGGAGCTGTAGGCTCCCAGACCCTTGCTGTGCTTCTCTGCCTTTTTACTCACCTCTGTTTTCTGAAATTGTCTTTCCTGGAGTATTCCTCAATGGCTTTAAGCAATGAACAACCTTCCCTGCTTTCCATGAGGTCTTACCCTACTCAGTCACTCTTATTAATTGAAAACAGCAAGTAAGAAGAGCAAAAAGCCCCCAAGTTAGGCAACCCACCTGCCTAAATTTTATTAGCATCACATGCAGTAGGATGAATTAGCTGTGGGGCAAAAGGATCCACTTTTCTTCAACAGTTTGCACAATATGTGGCACTTTATAACCAAATAATGTTTTGAAATCAGACATGTTTCCACTGTTGACTGAATGAAAATCTCTTGCATACAGTGTAGGAAAAGCTTTTACCCAATACCAATTATCTCCTTTAGGGTTTTTTGGTAGCCAAGAAAAACACATGTTCTCAAAGAATTTTCCTTTTCCTTTAAAACTATGCTATAAAACACTGAATGATTCATGATTTTCCATTTTACAGGCTGCCATTGTAAAATTGTTCCAAAGTAGATTACTCTTAATTTTGCACTCAAAGTCACAATACACCCCATGACTCACTAAAAGAATGTCAGGGGAAAAAAAGCCTCAACATTTTGAAATAACAAAAAATGAGAGGGAAGGGTGAGAAAAGGCACAGTAAAAAGCATTTTTAGTGCTACAAAAACAAAGCAGTCTAAGCCACATATACTTTAGCTTTTTTTTTTTTTTTTTTTTTTAGAAATCAGAATTATACAGTATTTTGTAGTGTTTCCATTTTTCACTCTAGAACTGACCCAAGTTTGTCACTTTTAAAATGCTCAGGTCAGTTCAGACGTGTACAATATAGGTACAGTCAACCCAGCAAAACAGTTCACAGGAAGAATTCCTCATCCTGAAGGCTTGGGCAATCTTCGCTTAACAAAATGCAGCTACATTAAAAAATATAATTTTATTGATAATTTTTTAAGATCACTCTATGGAGAATGTACTGTACTGAAACATATTTAAGAATGGCAGAGTGATGTACTTAATCCAGACTCATGTTTCCAGATCAAGATGATTGTCCTCATCAGGCAGGCAATGGAAACTCAGCATTTAGCTGAGATCCCCAGCTCTTTTTATCCCTTCTAGTGATCCAGGCAGAAGAAAAGAAGGAAAGGAAAGGAATAAGAAAAATAGCAAACAAGTTTCCTCACCATAATAAAATAGTAAATTGTGCTCTGACCTTCTGTGGAAGAAACTCAAAACAGTCTTTAAAGAGCAACAGTAGAAATGCAAAGTAAATAATTTTTAAGAATCTGGTTTGAAGTTTTGAGCCTTAGCAGCAACACTTGTGTCACTGATCCATGAGATCTTTTTTGAGCTACCATTCACTATAATGACTGTAAAAATAACAATATTAATGCTAATAATATATCCCAACAATCTGTTGGCTGTACTGAGATTGCAACCATGCCAAAATGCGATAAGAAAAATTAGGCCCTTGAAAAGTGCATTAAATTAGGAATTTGCCATCTGTCAAAAGCAAGTAAATTATACATGTAGCTGTTTAATATAGAAGAAGCTATAATCAACCAGGGAATAAACCACAAGCTATTTCTTGTTTGACTGAAATGTGTAAATTCAGCATGGGAATAGTGTACTTATGGAGTATTTTGAAGGGGTTTACATGATGCTGAGCTGAGGGTAACTGCAGCAAGCAGAGTACCATAGTAAAACCATTGACTTAATATTGTGAGATATTAATTGGTAATTTTGGCAGCCTTCAAGAATCTGACACTCTAATTTATTAAGCTAAGTTACAATATTCTTGGAAAATAAATAGCCAGAATAGCTTAAACAAGAAATAAAAGCACGTCTAACATTATTTCTGGATTGCTATCTGGAGCAATGTTAATTATAAGTGGGCACTGCACTCTCAGGCATTGGCTCTACTCAGGTCCTTAAATTGTGAAGAACAGCAGACAATTGGTCTGATTTCAGTAATAAACATCATCAACAAATGCCTGAGTTTCTCCTTTAGTGAACTTGTGATTCATAACAGATTCAGAATTACTAGTCAAAGTAAGAGAAGTTATGGTTAAAAGTAATTTTCCCTGCTACTCAGTCAAACCCCTCTATGTCTTCACATAGTTGCCTTTGCATCAGCTAAAGCAAGAACAGCTGCACCCTACTTCATATGGTTATCTCATTTACTATCTAGATAAATATACATAAATATACTACCTAGCCAGGCTGCTTTGTTTTTCAGCTGTGCAAACACTGAGTCCTTCAGCTGTTAGCAAACAGCTGCAGTAGCAAAGGTAAAGCCAAGGACAGACCAGCCCTGTCAGCAGGAAACAATTTCCAGAAATTCACTGACTGTTTCCCGACAGCCTCTGACCTACTGTTACATTTTTTTAATCCCTCAGAGCAGGTAAACACCAAGATCAGTGTAAAGGTGTGCTCTCCTAGTCAGCTACTGTACCAAACAGAATGGATCCTTTTATTCACAGTATCTTTATCTGCATACCCAGCTGAACCATGACATCTGGGTCATGGTACTATCTGTACTGCTTGCAGCATTTCCTAAATAAGTATCCTTGATGTTTCCTGGAACATCAGGAAGAAGCCTTAAAGGATGACCAGTAACATACGAGTAGTAAGAGCCAAACCTTTCAGTTTTTCACAATGTGCACATATCTTTGGGGCTTCTTCTTTAATTATAGTTGTTACGACTTCATAATTAACTGATTTTACGTGCCTCGTAGGATGCTTAAAATTTGATTCTGATCTTGGTAAACACATCAATACCAGACCACTTAATTTTTATATTATGAAGCAAGCCCTAGTAGATACTTAGTATGCATCTCTTTCCTGATTAACTGTGCTAGAAGAGAATTCATCTCCAGCCATGCTAATTTTTATTACTAGGTCCCTGCAGATGTCATTAACCAAAGATTGGGAAGTCAGGGAAGACAAATTGAGTATTGCATTTGTAAGATTCAGCATCCAGCAGCAAAGAATATTCTTTCTGCAGTAACACAGATATGGCCAAGTGACTGTGGAGAGGTGAAGACAATGACTCCTCTTCAGGTTATAAATTGAGAAACTGGAGGAAGCTGAATTAAAATATTGTTGCTGGGGAAGTTGCTCAGTCCTTGGGGCAGACTGTAAAGATGCTCATGTGAAGGCCATACAGAGACAAGGAGGTAAAGTATTGTAGGAAAGTTTGATGTTTTTCTGAGATCAACGAGTGGAGGTAATCTCACTGTCATGAGAGACTCTGAACAAAGGAGAATTCCATGGCTGCTGTTTTAGTAGCCAATCAGCTATAAGCAGACACCCCTTCTGCTCTTGGTGCTCAACATGGAATCAGAGAATCATGGCAGGGGTTACAAGGCACCTCTGGTGATCACCGAGTCCAATCTCCCTGCTAAAGCAGGGTCTGTGGGTCATACACGAACACATCCAGATGGGTCTTGGATGTCTTTAGAGAAAGAGACTCCACAATCTCTCTAGGCAGCCTGTTCCAGTGTTCCATCACCCTTCTAGTAAAAAAGTTTTTCATTGCAGTTTGTGTCCAATGCTCCTTGTCCTTTCATGGGTACCATGAAAAGAGACTGGCCCCTTCTTCTTGACACCCAACCTTCAGATATTTATAAACACTAAGATCCCCTCTCAGTCTTCTCTTCTCCAGACTAAATACCCTCAGGTCTCTCAGCTTTTCCTCATATAACATATGTTCCAGTCCCCTGATCATGCTCATAGCCCTTCACTGGACTCTCTCTAGTATATCCCTGTCCTTCTTGAACTGGGGAGCCCAGAATTGGATACAATACTCCAGTTGTTGTCTCACTAGGGCAGAGCAGATGATAAGGAGAACCTCCCTTGACCTGCTGAACACACACTTCTTAATGCACTCCAGGATACCACTGGCCTTCTTGACCACAAGAGCACATTACTGTCCCACGGGTAACTAATTGTCCACCAGTGTTCCAAGGTCCTTCTTCATGGAGCTGCTTTCCAGCTTTTTTTTCCCTGTAGGGGTTTCAAGGACTCTACACTGTTGAACCTCATTAAGTTCCCCTTTGCTCAGCTCTCCAGTCTGTCCAGATCTCACTGAATGGCTGCACAGCCTTCAGTACCATCAGCCAGTTCCCAGATTTTCATACCATCAGCAAATTTTCCGAGAATACATTTTGTCCCCTCATTGAGGTCATTGATGAAGACATTTAATAAGACTGGACCCAGTACTGACCCCTGGGGAAGACCCCTAGTTACAGGTCTCCACTCAGACTCTGCACTATTGATCACGACCCTCTGAGCTCTACTGTTTAACCAATTCTCAAATTACAGATTAATGAGAATGGCCTTTAAGGTGTGGAAGACTCTCTCTGTGAGCAGGAAATCTGTACACACTGATCTTTTCCAATAGCACTTTCCCCAAGGAGATCAGTACATACAGTGTAACCTCTACAGTACCCACCAATAGATAAAAAGAGACTCCTCTGCATTTAATTTTATCTCTTTGCTCAAACAGCATTTTATATGCTCATATACCAAAAGGATCTTGTATTTTCCCTTGTCTTTCATTTCATAAGAATAGATTTAAGAGCACCTCTCATTGCCAGTCAGTGGTTCTGTGGTTGAGTGCCAGTTTTCTTCTCTCAGTGAAACTGCTGTTTTTTCTTCACTCACATTCAAATAATCTGAGATAACAGTGTGGGCAGTCTTGGATAAATACTTGGTTAATCTTCAAACCATGGTTTAGAATGGACAAATCATATATAGCTCATTGTTATTTCATCCATATATTTTAACCAAACAGACATGGACTGGTATACAGAAATATAGATGAAATGGTTTGCACTAGGCGTTGCATATACACATTGTGATATGGACTTTAAAGAAATATGCAATAAATTTCAGATTAGGTAGGCTACATTCCCTTTGCTTCAATAAAAATAATGATATATAGAAAACACCTAATTTATGTGAATGTCCTATAAAATTTGAAATATTGATAGATTTTCCTATATAACACAAACAAGTCTATACATACTGCACACATTGGTAGTTTACACTCTAGGCCAGACAAAATAAGATAGATTGCATGCCTTACATTTTAAACAGTTTTAACATTCACAGATGCATTAAATAATTTTACAACTAATTAGGAAGCTTTAGTTGTTGCACTGTGTTACTTCAAATTACTCAAAATGACAAAACTGCTTTCTCAAGCCAGAGTCTTGCAAAGATACCCCCACAACTCGATTGTGTACTTTTTTGTACTTCCTAGACTCCAGTGGGATTGTTGGCAAATGTAAGTGTAAGCGTAAATTTAAATTTTCATGTAACTGCAGTCCATTTCATTAGCAGTTTGGTCCGTATCTGACAAGACAACTTTCAAAAAGATACATCAAGTATATTAGTAGGTTGTCATGGATTATATCAGTGGGTTTTATTTGGCTTGAAATATTATTTCTACTACTGACATATTCTTCAAATAAGCCTGTATCTTGGATAGCTTGCTTTCTTTTCAGCATTGGAACAATGATTTGCATATGGTCTCTGCATTCTCAAATAGGTCCAGTTCAAAGCCTCCTATGCAAGTTGCACCATGGGAGATTTAGATTAGATATTAGAAGAAACTGCTTCATGGAAATGGTAATTAAACACTGGAACAAGTTACCCAGGGAGGTGGTTGAAACACTATGCCTGGAGGTGTCTAAAGGATGTCTAGATGTGGTACTTAGGAACAGGATTTAAGCACTATTTGGTAGAGTTAGGTTATAGGAGTGCCAGGTGTTCTGCAACTGACTTAAAAAGTATAGCCAGGTACCTACAGAAGTCCCAGACAAAATTACAGGAAAAAACTAAGTCTTGGTGTACCACATCAATCCTGCTGCCAGAGTTCTCTCATTGTTGTCATACATACTCAGCATGCAGCTAGAATCAAGGTCCCAATATTGGAACAATAAACATAAGGATCCTGCATAGCTACAAGATGACCTGTTTCTTTTAAAAGGAAAAAAAAAAAAAGAAAACAAAAAGTATTCTTTGAAATGTATTTGTTCTTGTAAAAGCTTCTTTAACAAGTACATTCATTAAGTTCCCTGAATTGTAAATAGTGTATCTTCCACTTTCTATAAACAAAATTTAACTTTCAATGTTAAAATCAGATTTGAAGAGTAGCTGCTGAACTCCACTGGGGATAAGATTTCTTCGCGTTGTATTTACTTTTCAAGTGCTTCAACTAAGTTACAAAAATACTCAAAAAATGTAGCATAAAACCAAAATACTATTGACAGTGTATCTGTCACTGAAGTAGATGATTTCACACCTTTTTCCATAGGACATAATTCAAGACAAAAATAACTTCTCTTTTCATTGAGCTCCTGTCTGTGAAACTCTAATTCAGCATTACAGATGGGAATTCTCCTATCAACATTCATAAACACAGCACATTTACCCTCACTCCACATGTTCGGTAACTTCTCAGCTGAAATGGTTGTTATAGCTCCAGTTCCTCCCTCACTGTGATATTGCTGCTCAGTTGCATTTTTGAAGCTGGTTCTCACGATTGTAGCTTTCAAAACCAAGACAGAAAATTTCTCCTTACTCATAACAACGTCCCTTCCTTGGGTAACCCACAAGTGCATTTTAACAAAAGGTGTATTTATCCTAATTATAAAAGACTGAAGTTTTTTTCCCTTGTAGTGTCCACAGGAGAAATGCTCTAATCCCTACCCCACTAACACTGCATGAGACAGAACATACCCACTGCCTTTTTTGCATCACTGCCACCTTCAATCATCTACTTTCAGATGCAAAGACATAGGTAGAAAAGACTAGAAATTGCACCAGAAATTGCTTTCTTTGAGGGGCTCATGTAAGTATTCTAACAGCTGATTGATGGCATGCATTACCCAACTAGCAGTGGTGGTTGGAAAAGCTTCATTACCAAAGTGACTGTAGATTTTGGGAAAGACTTGATGTGTGACTCCACAGCCAGGCAGTCTGAAGATGTTGAAGAGTACAACTATGGAGGTCACTCAAGTACTGGTAAAATGCTGGAATTGTAACAGGCCCAAATACAACAACAAACATTTTAGGACAAATTGCAACAATGAACAACAGAACATTCCTCACAGTGGAAATGAAGAGATAGGAAAATATTCTGTAGGGATTACATATGCAAAAGGAAAGAAAAAACCACCTTTTTGATGTTGAGTATTTACCAATACTATCTAGCTACCAATACACCAGGAGCTTAATTTCCTAGATTAATTTAATGACATTTTGATGCAATGAAGAAAGCATCATGGAAACATACTGAGTGATTTCCTGTCTTTCAAAGCAGTTGGATAAGCTGATTCTTGAAGGTCCCTTCCAACTGAACTATCATGTTCTATTCTAACATTACATTTCTGCAACATGGATTTAATTTGTCATTCCACTGTCTTATCACTCAGCATCACAAGGTCCTTCTGAAGCAGTTCAGTTGATCCTAATTCTTAGTTCTTTGGAAATTTTGAACCTCCAAAGCCCTGCAAAGCCCTTTTTCCAGGTCTTATTTATGAGAGTACAAATCATGTGCATTGTGCAAGACCTGTGTTATGTGAATAGGTCTCAGAACAGAAGGCTCCAGATGTCCAAAGACAATGTTCTGTCACTGCAAAAATTCACCATATAGTCCTACTCTGTTCTTTAAGTTTTTGCCAGCTGTTTATCCTTCCAGTACCCTAGTACTTGGGAAATTATGCATGACTGCTTTGTTTCTTAAACTTCTGTTTAGGGGAAGCTCTTAAAAGCTTTCTAGAAATCTGAGGAACATATAATCAATGAGATCATTGTGACTGATACAATTTTCCATGTGCAAGGACACATATTGTCATATATCCAGAATGAAACTTAAACTGGAATTGCTCAAAAGGTTGACCTGAAGTTTGAAAGCAAAAGTATCTAGCCAGATTTCAAATAAAAGGTAAACAATCATTTGCTTTATCTTGTTCTTCTCATGGCTGCTTTGCCTTCATGACACATACTTCAGAAACTTCAGGATTTCTCATTTTTTACTTCTCAGGGTATTATAACAACAAAATTTACCTATTTAATGAGTCAGTGCAAGGAATTCCAAACTCCACTTTGGGAACCTGTGTATGGTGATTAAGGCAGTCATCATTCTTACAGCAAAGAATTTTGTGGATGATCTGCATGGCATTAGACTGGAGATGAAAGACTACAAGTACCCAAACATCTAGATCATGTAATACATCTCTGTTTCAAGGGAAAAGACAGGAGAAGCATTTCAGGTAGTTGTACTGAAAATGAAAGTACTCAATACAGAAAAGATAGAAGGAAAGTTTACAGATGTATTTCACAGTGTTAACAGGTTTGTAACATTTCTGACAAGAGAGATGATGTTTTTATCAAGGAAATGTATCAGGCTCTTAATTGGTGGCTATACCTTTTAACTAATTCTTCCTATCTTTCAGTGTACGTTTTTATCTTACGAAGCCTTTTTTTTTTTTTTTACCTGCTGTTCAGAAAATATTGCTCACGTGTATTTCTTTGAATTGGGATCCTTTATGCATATTCAAATTGTGTGCACACTTGCTGTGTGTTGGTGTCTGCATACAGATAAGGGTGAAGTACAATTTCATCTGGATGCCTTTTGCAATAGCAGAAATATGCATCACTTTACCTTATGCCATGAAATGCAAAAACAAAATACAAAAGGGGAAAAAAAAAAAAGAGCAGTGTTTGGCGTTGTATTCTCAATTCATTCTAACTCCTTGTCTCCTAGTAGGAGGAATTCTGAAGGGGAGGTAAAGGACAGCTAGTGAATATGCATATAAACAAAACACACATACAGAGGAAATGTCTTAATTTCTTTCTTTTAGGCACTTTATAGATGTAGACTGGCAATGTGAGCACGCTCACAAAGCTCTGCCATACTCAATAAGTGGAAGCTGACTTCAAAAACAAATTGCCAAAGAACAAAATATGCACAAGATTCAACAAAGATATGGGACTGCAATAGGCAGAACATCCTGTCAAATACACAAGAAGGACAACTGGAAAGTCAAAAGAAAATCTATTAAGTGGTATCAAGAAACAGTTAAGACACCCTTTGCTCCCTTTGGAGGGAGACAGGCAAAGAGAAGAGGAAATACAGAAGAGGAAATACAGAAGAGGAAATACAGAAGAGGAAATACAGAAGAGGAAATACAGAAGAAAAAAACAAGCCTGCTTCAGTTCTTCTGAACTCATCAAATGGCTCTCTCTCAAATTTCACACTGATCTCAATGACTGGATCAAAAGCCCACACAGCCATCAGTGCCACCATCCTTCTGGTTATGTGCCTTCCTAGCTAAACCGGAATATTATTGTTAGACTCATATTTTCATATATGTAGTGATAATGATGTAAGTTCTAACAATTAGCACAGGCTGTGTTGATAGTGTGTTGATTTGCCAATTGAATTTGTCCAGTTTTTGCATTAGAATTTAAAACTGGCCTGATTTGACAGTTTTCTAAACACTCCCTTCCATTACAGTAATCTGCAATTTCATGTATCAGCAATCTGATTTCACACAAGTGTGTACATACATACATACATACCTCTACATACATACACATGTATGTATATCTACGATTATCACAGAATCATAGAAAGTTAGGGGCTGGAAGGGACCTTGAAAGAGTCGAACCCCCCTGCCAGAGCAGGGTCACCTACAGCAGGGCACACAGGAATGCATTCAGGAGGGTTTTGAATGTCTCCAGGAAAGGAGACTCCAAAACCCCCTGGGCAGCCTGTGCCAGTGCTCTGTCACCCTCGCAGTGAAAAAATTCTTCCTCATATTTATACAGAACCACCTATGCTCCAGTTTATAACCATTGCCCCTTGTCCTATTATTACTTACCCCTGGGAAAAGCTTTACACTGTCCTCCTGGTACTCACTCCTTACATATTTATAAACACTCATGAGCTCACCCCTCATTCTCCTCCAAGCCGAAGAAACTGAGCTCCCCCTGTCTTTCCTCATAAGGGAGATGTTTCACTCCCTTAAACATCTTGGTCTCTCTCTGCTGAACTCTTTCAAGCAGTTCCCTGTCCTTCTTGAACTGAGGGCCAAGAAATGGACACAATATTCCAGATGTGGCCTCAGCAGGGCAGAGTAGAGGGAGAGGAGAACCTCTCACGACCTGCTAGCTACCCCTCTTCTGATGTACCCCAGCCTTCTTGGCTACAAGGGCACATTGCTGGCTCATGGTCATCCTTCCATCCACAAGCACCCCCAGGTCCCTTTCCCCTGTGTTGTTCCCCAACAGCTCAGTCCCCAACCTATATTGGTACCTGGGGTTGTTCTTTCCAGATACAAGACTCTACACTTGCCCTTGTAATACAATTCTCCAGCCTGTCCAGGTCCCTCTGAATGGCAGCACAGCCTTCTGGGGTGTCAGCCACTCCACCCAGTTTTGTGTCATCAGCAGACTTGCTCATAGCACACTCTACTCCCTCATCCAGGACATCAATAAAAATATTGAGCAGTACTGGCTCCAGTACTGATCATTGAGGGACTCCACTAGAAACAGACTTTCAACTGTGCTCCATCCCATTGACTACAGCTCTCTGGCTTCTATTCTTCAACCACCTCCCCATCCACCTTACTACCCAACCATCCAGGCCACACTTCTTCATTTAAGCTTCAAGGATGCTGTAGGAGATGGTGTAAAATGCCTTCCAAGATAGACTATGTCCACTGCTCTGCCATCATCCATCCACTTAGTGGATGGATGGATGGATGGATGGATTACAAACATACACTAGTGGAAACCATCATGGAACAAAGTCTTACACTGATAAAATGTTCATACACCAATATTTGGTCAAGGTGGATGATGACAATTGGCTGTACTGGTTTTGCCTGGGATCAAGTTAATTTTTTTATAGCAGTTCATATGGTTCTATGCTTTGGATACGAGACCAAAACAGTGGTTTGGTCTGTGTTCCAGCTATTGCTGAACAGTTTCATGGCCTTCTCTGTTTCTCACACTGCCCCAACAGGGAATGGGCCTGGAACATACAGAAAACGGGAGAGGACATAGCCAGGACAGGTGACTCCAACTGATAAAAGAGATATTCCATACCATATGATGTTTTGCTCAGGAATAACAGCTTGAGGAAAACAGGAAGAAAGGGGGGCCATTTGGAGTTCTGGCATTTGTCTTCCCAAGCAACCATAACACAGGATGAAATCCTTCTTTCCTGGAAATGACCAAACATCCACCTGCTAATGAGAAGCAGTGAATAAATTCCTTATTTTGCTTTGCCTGTATATATGGCTTTTGCTTTACCTATTGAACTGTCTTTATCTCAAATGACAAGTTTTCCCAATTCCACTCTTCCTCCCCATCCCACCAGGGGGGAGTGAGAAGCTCTGTGATGCTTGGTTGCCTGCAATGGCTAAACCACAATCACAGGAAAAAACAGTAACTCCAGGATGCAATAAATGCTCTGGACTATTTAGGGAGACATGGTTTTCTTTTTAGTAACCACAGGAATACCCCTCTGTCCTGCGACTTCTGGTGAGCAGCATTGCCCTTCCAGGAGATACTGGGGCAGTTCAGTGCTCTAGAAGTAACAGGTTGTGTGACCATGTGGCTCCCTCCATCTATTTAAACTATACAGAAATACAAAATAATATCACATAGTATAAACTGTGATTATTTGTCCGTTTTTTGAATTGCACAAATATGTTACTTATCTTTACATCACTAATTGTCTACTATACTATAGCTGTTAATTCTGAATTATCGGGCAAAGAAGACAGGAAGCACATACAAAAGTAGCAAAGCCCAGAACTTCATAATACAAGAGTATCCTCGTTAGAAGAATGAAGGACAAGAGGGAAAGGCATGTAAGCTGGCTAAAAGCCAGCCACAAAACCTCAAGAAACATATATTCACTTTCCTATGCTCTGGTAACTTTCCCAGTGTCAGTCCCCTCCCCAGGCATTATCTGGTCTAAGGACTGGTAAGTTCACACTGTTGGCACAACTGGTGTGTAAGGATAGGGTGAAGGACAGGGTGAAGGACTTTCTCTTCTGTTTAGCAAAGAGGAAAGGCACTCACTCTGTTGCTGCTCTGAAGGGCTTAATCCAATTTCCAGAAGACATCTAAACCAGCACAACTTTTTGATTTACAGAAAATATACTACAAAACTACAAATGGCTGTAAGACCAGTGCCTTTCAGGAAGCAGACACAAAATTCTTTCTTTCTCTTCCTTCACCTGCAGGAATTTAGGAAAAAAAAAAAAATAACACCCAAAACTGACTTCTGCCATCACTCTCAGGATCATAGATGGTGATTTACCACCAGATGGCATGCAGCCCTAGTAAAAGCAACATCTTATATATATATGTGCAATGGAAGGATTCCAGCCTAGACATGCACATAGAAAACTTCAGCGTTGTTCTTTTCCTGTGTGTGCTTCAAGATGCCAGGCCTGGGAAAGAGAATCCAGCTACTCAGTACTGAAATGTTTGATATCATTGCCTCCATCAACCCAGATCACCTGTCAGACCATGGCTCACCAGTACCCAATCTCTTATATGCTAGTCCATCTAGCAGGAAGATATTTGGCTAATGACTTCAGACTGCACATACTGCTATACACGTAACTATCCCTAATTCCTATAATTATCAGCTCCAGTGATCTACAGAATCACACAATTGTCACACTTGGGAAAAAACTCTAAGATCCCAGAGTCCAAACTTAAACCCAGAAAACCCCCCCCATGCCCACTAGAGCATGTCCTGAAGTGCCAAATCTACAGTTTTTTAATACCTCCAGGAATGGTGACCCCACCACCTCCCTGGGCAGCCTGTTCCAGTGCCTGATCACTCTTTCAGTAAAGAAATTCTTCCTGACATCTAGTCTAAACCTCCCTTGCTGCAGCTTCAGGACATGCCCTCTAGTACTGTTATTTACTTGAGCGAGGAGGCCAGCAACCACCTTCCTTCATCCTCTTCTGAGGTAGCTGGAGAGAGTGATAATATCTCCCCTCAGCCTTCTTTTCTCCAAACTAAACAATCCCAGTCCCCTCAACTTCTCCTCACAGGAATTGCTCTCTAGGACTCTTCTCTGGATATGCTCCAGCAGCTCAATGGTCATTCTTGTAGTTAGATGCCCAGAACTGAAAACCATACTCAAGGTGCAGCCCCACCAGTGCCTAGTGCAGGGGTAAAAAGATATCTCTTCCATGTTAAAAGACATATCTTCTATATGAAAGGAGACTTATTTTACCTACCATAAAAGTATACCATTCCCCAGGAAGGCTATAAGAGAATTATTATGATTTCATTATCCATTATGAGTAGATAAATGAAATTGCTTTGAGTATCTCTCATTTTTCCTTACCAGCTTTGTGTTCTCCCAATTATCAACACATAGTTTCTGTTCACGTTTCTCGCTTGTTCCTGTCAACTGATTCTAGAGAAAAGGGTATAGTGTAAATGTTACAAGAAAAAGATACAATCTTTTCATTACAGTCATTCTGTTTCCTTAACATTCTGTGACTATGGAAGATCTCATGAGTTGTCCCTACTTCTCATGCAGTACCAATTGCTTTCTTATGACAAAAGCCTGGAGCATCTCAATTTTATCTCATGATTTTTTTTCTCATTAAAGATCTAGATTGTGCAAAAAGCATAATTCATGTCCTTAATGCTTGATGACTTTACATCTAAAACTAACAGGAGGAAAAGATATATATCTTTTAGAATAATGTCTGTGTTAATAAGGTATTCAAAAAGGTGAAGAGAAAGGATAAATTGATTTTCCAGAATGAAATTATCCAAATATTACCAGGATCAGGCAACTTCTGTGTGATGTCTGTTACAGCTGATTGTAGAGATAGCTTGATACTACAACCAACTTCTATCAATCCACTTATCAGGTATTTTCTTCTTTTTTTTACATTACTGCAGACATTATAATTAAAATATTCTCACTGATCATTGTAGTTAACTTAGTACTTTTCATATAGTCATTGTCTTTGGAAAATACGGTAGAATGGAAAAAATTAAGAAAGATATGGTTATCTATTGTTTTTTTTTATTGACATCCTTTTTTTTTTTTTTTTTTCCTATTTCTAACATTTTATGCACCACAAAAAGATAAACATTTAATTTTGAATCAGTGGGGTCAACTAGGGCAACATAAGTATTTCATGCATTGCCAGAACCTGGAGGACTTTACCGAGTAAAACCACTTGGAACCATTCCCTTTATGAATTAATTTCTGATGAACTTGGATTCCAAACTTACAAGACTACAGGCAGAAAGAAGAGGAAGACAGGCCTAGATATGGAATATAGTTGAGCTTATACACATAGATGTGTCTGAAGCATCTACATGGAACGACCAAATATGGGAGCCTTTTATTCTTCCACAGCAACAAACCCTGGCCAGATAGGACAATATAGGGCCCAGATGCCCATCTTCAGTCAATTGAACCCTGACCTAAAAGTCTACTTTTAAAGTAGGCTCCGAACTCTTTTCCTGAGATTTTTCTCAGCTAAAAATACAAGCACACTATTTATCAAATACAGATACTGACAATTATGCTGTGGTAAAGGGGAAATCTGACCGTAGTAATTTCTCAGAAAGAAGACCACTACAGATCAAGCCAGCAATAGTCTTTTGTCCTGGCTTGAGCCAGGAAAGAACTAATTTTCTTTTTTGTGATTTTACTTTCAGTTAAGTCTCTTCTAAGTAGCTGCACTTGCTGAAATTAACGACATCTTTCTCAGCCAGTGTCTGCCTGAAATTGGATTCAAAATTCCTCCAGAGTAAGTAAACAGTTCACAGAAAGGATCCTGTTTGCACAGGCAGTTGAGAGAAACCTTAGTATTTGAGACGAAGCTTCAGTAGGATCTTTATCCCTATGAAAAACCTTCATATGGGAAATATGTCAAAAATATTTGCAGCTTCCTTAGCCCCTGTAAACAATATTAGCATGATTGTTGCAACTCCTAAGTGCCAGACAGCAAAAACACAGAGTGGCTCAACCTGCAAAAAACAAATTCAGGTTTTAAGCAACTAACAAATCTGTAATGTCTTTTTGTCACTTGAATAAAAACATAAATGCTAGGAAAAAATCATAGACATGGCTGTGAGGTAAGCCTGTAGTGAACTCATCCAGAACTGTATCTTGTACAGCCCCACTATGCATTCCAAAACCTTACAGAGCTGCAATGTAAATAAATCAGGATTTTAAATGCAGCCATAAAGATTCTTTTAGTTTACTTACTTCTGCTGTTAATTAGTATTTCCGCACACTGTGCAAAAAGAATCTTTGAGTTCATGCTCATCATTTACACAGTAAGCTAGAAGCTGAGTACTAATGGTAGAGACTGACCCTGAGTCAGATATTATACCTGAAAATGACAGTACAATCAATAAAGCCTAATGATGGATAGATGAGAAACAGATTTCACAGATGGTCTCAACTCTTGGATATTTACATGAGAAGCTGATTTCTGGATAGCCATGGACCTTGAAGTAAACCTGCCAGACACGTGAATGCAGCAAAAGTCTGCTGAAAACATGGGCTGGCAAAACGGGAAAAAATTTCTGCACTCGTTCATCAGCTTATTGATGGGACTAAAGAAAACACATGAATCAGCATGCATGTCCAGAAACTATCATCTGGCAATATAACGTTTTAAATCAGTTTTGCATTCACCACAGACAAAAGTTTGGCATGCTCAAAGGCAAGTGCAGATGCCAAGTGTATAAGCAACCTAAGACAACAATTGACTGGCATGCTTAGGCACACTTCCATTTTTTTCTTGGATGGAGAACTAAATGGATTCCTTATTAGCATAGTTTTGGACTCAGCTGAGCAAACAATAACAATAGGTGATGGTTTGGGGTTACTGATTGAGTTGGCTGCAAGCTAACCTATCATTCAGATGCACACAAAAAAATCCTATATACAGACACATAAAGAATCTTTCATAATTATACATACTTTCAAAATATTCCAAAGAATTCAGTGTTGTGTGAGCAACAGCAGCAATTTCAAGAAAAAATGTTAGCTGACCACAAGGAAATATAACCTCAAAACTGAGAAAAATTTAACTATCATTAGGTTTAAACAGAAAATAATAGAGATGGAGAGCACCACACTTAAGAAGAGGGAGGGATATTTTCTTTTATTATACACATCTCATTTCTCTCACATTTAAGAATAACCTTCACTCATGGGAATAGGGGAGCAATGAGAATGAAAATTCCTTTATCCGTAAGGATACTTATACACACTTCCTTTATTGCTCAAAGACTACTGTGTCAAAAAATACAATCTATTCTTCTCATTAAAAGAGTTAAGAGAATGGAAAGGTAGGTGCAAGATGGACAAAGAGGAGAACTATACATACATCATAATTATACAGTTAAGAACCCAATAAGCCAGACACTTCAGAAACAGCATCATTACTCCCCCTAAAAATGAAGGCCTGGTGAGACTCTTGTTTTGTTTTCAGCTATCAGTCAAATTTGCTGTTAAGACAGGATACACTAGCAAAAGGTTATTATAAAGTAAAAGAAAAAAGACCTTTTCCCATAAATGTATGTTTTCCTTGAAGCCTTGCTGGTTTACCTGGTGGGTGGAGGGGGTGAAGTTTCAGTGCTGGTCTGGGTAAAGATGACTTTACCTTTCTTTTGAGAGGATAGAATTCATTATTTCAGTAGCCTTAAGTTTGCTAGAATTCTAAACCTGTTTAGTCTTAACATGAAACCAATTATCCCCCTTAAAAATGTGCTATCTTTAATTGCATTTTCAATTTCTTAATATATGCCCTTGCATTAGAATCTATAAAGACCTGTGCAATACTAGAGTGTTGTCAGAGATTTCAAAGCAATGTTCAGTTGCTTCAAGAACTGAAGCAGATCTACAATGCTTGAAATAATCTTTCTGGAACAGTGAAAGTCATTGTTGATAGATGGAGTAAACTGTTTGCAAAACTTGACTGAAATGTCCTGCTAGTAAGACTACTTATCCTCTAAACCACAGGTTTTTGGGCCTTTTTTATGTACTAACCAGTACCACAATTTAACATCATGACTATTAATGATGCTTTAGTCCAAAGGAATAATAAGCAAGTTACCATCTTAATTTTGTGCTGTAACATACACAAGCTGAACAAGAGTAAAGCATTAGATATTCCTGAATTAAAACGCTGTATTTGTAAAAATAATTTATTTACTTCCAAGTAGAAGGCTATCTGAACACATTCCTTTGAAACAGATGTTCATTTGCTGCTGAATACAGCATCCATAGCATACAGGTGAACATAACTCTAAATTTTGTATATCAAGCTACTATCTTGTTTCTAAGAAAATGGTTACTTGAGAAAAAAAAGTGTAATAAAGAGGTCAAGGACTAACACTTCCATTACTGGGATGTTCTTCTAACTCTCTGCACTTAAGACTGACTAAGGGAACTCCTAGCCCAGAAACTGCCTCTGGGCCATCTCCACCTGAAAGCCACCAGTGAACTCACAGTACATCCATCTGAACACTCTGCTTTGAGGTCCTTCATACATGTGCCCATTACACCACACTGTGGCAATGAGTCTGACAGCTTGAATTCCTCAGTAATGTTTTATTTTATTGGTGACAATTTCACTGAATGTTATCACACAATGAAAAATGGTGAATAAGAAGCCCATCTTCACTTTTTCTTTTTCACATGAAATGTTATTGACTTCTATGACATTACCTATTAGCACCTCTTTTAGAAGATGAAGAGCCATAAGCTGTTTGATCATCTGTTGCAGAAAGTATAGCCCCTCCTTGACACTTTTTTTTTTTTTTGACAGAGAATAATTGTGTCTGTGATACTCAAAATAAATAGAAACATTTTCCATTATATAATTTCTATTTTAGTGCTCTTGGTTCCTGTCCTAATAATTCACAATACTCCACTTTTCTAATAATCACTGAGCTTTTACACACATTTTCAGAAAGTTATATCCAATAGTTCCAGTAGTCCTCTTTGAGGATCCAAAAAACCAGGTTCAAAACCAGAAGACTGAGGCAAGGGCTAGAGCAAAAATCCTTTGAGAAATTACTTGGCATCTACTGAGAATTAAAGTTACATGCCCAGGATATAATGCAACTACCAGTTTCAGTAGCAACTACCATGATTAACTATTATTCAGCTAAAGGTCTCAACTTCCTACTAGCTTCCTAGTTCAAATAACTGAAGACTTCATTGAACAGCAAATTTTCAAGTATCTCTTATCCCAGCAGTTCACTGGTAACCTGTCTCGTTGGGGGAAAAATAACTATTTATTCTTATTCCTTCCCAGATTTTTAACTGTTTGCCTTTCAGACAATAAATACTTTAATAACTTTGAGAAAATTTACCTATAGTTCTCTTGAATGTGTTCTTAATTTATTTTAGGAGAGAAAACCCAAACAACTATCTCCTACAACACTATTCTGGACCTGCTTATAGCACATCATATTAAGGAGTAGGGGATGTAGTAGTGGGCATGTTGAAGCTTTTGACAAATAGATCAGGAATATACCTAAGTTCTCTCTTCTTATTGCTAGAAAGGACACCTTAGTGATATTTGGTACAAGCAACTTGGAAAGTCCACTCCTTTAAAGTAGCTCTTTGAAAGCATTTTCATTGTAAGTGTGTGAGGGAGGGGGAGGAAGCAGAGGGAAACATCCACAAGAATCAAGAACACTCTTCGTAGAACAGAACTTTACAAAGAAGAAATGGAAAAAATAGATGACAACATGACAAAAAGCTTCTGCAGAGGAGGAATTTTTACCTAGAAATTGTGCCTTGTTAGAAAGAACGAAGCCTCAAAAATTATCAAACCACAGAAAAAAAGAGTCAAGTCCAGAACACCAAAAGATCTGAATTTCTGCAACCAGTAAAGGATTGGACAGGAGCTGCTAAGATCATCTTTCACTAGGATTCATGATGGTTTTCAGAATGTCTCATGCTTTTATTATTTCAAACATTCCTTTTCCCTGTCTATTATAGAGTAACTGGAACAGAGTCGCTCATCATCCTTCCTGATCATGCTGGTGACAATGTAAATCAGAGAGTGAGATTCATAAAACCAACAAATAATTCATAGACACATATGAGATAGTTCTGCTCTGTCATTTAAAATGGAATCACCCTTAAAGCATGTATTTTTCATTTGAAGACAGATCACTTATTAAAACCATTAAACAGTCTTGAAAGAAAAGAATATTCCCTCCCCTGCAGAATGTCCAAATTGTTCTTCAGAACTCTTCAACTGTTTATAAAACTGTGTGCTAAAGGCAAAGCATCAAATGCTGTCCTAATATCAGACACATGTATTTTATGATGGCAATGATTAAGTTAGTTGCTATGCACATCATATGAAGCGATTCATATTGCTTACCTCATTCTTCCAAGTAAGAACAGAAATTATAATATTTCTCACCTTTCTTTCTCCAAATTAAGGCTTTACTTCAACAGTAAAGACTGCTCTTTGCTGTTGCATGAGCAACAAACTTGGTTTCATGTTGTTCTATCCTTTTCAAGAAAACTTTTTCTTTAAAATTTTAGAAGGTCTTTTTTAAAGTATTAGGCTGACTGCAGACATCTAGCTCTAAATAGTTCCATTTCTTCTACAGATGGAGCACCCAATATAGGTGACAAAATGTAATTTTTTCCAGTTCAGAAAAAAACAACAGAAGGAAATAAAACAGTGCATAGGAAAAAATCCTAATGGAAATAACGTAGTTTCAAAAGTGACACGATTATTTAAAAAACCAAAAACCATATTAAAGCCAAACAAACTCAAAGTCCTATTGAATTCATCTGTGAGAGTTTGAGGAGCTTGGTAAGCTAATTGATAACAACTTCATCTCACTGGTGATGTGACTTGTTCAAAACATCATGTTTTCTTGGCAAAGAAGACCTGGTTCCCCTTGCTTTTTGGTTACATAGCACATATAGCACTAGCAAGAGCTGGAATTTCTCACGAGCAGCTCTTGAAGTCGAAGAAGAATAATTTCCATGCATTTTGGACTTCCTGAAACTCAAAATGCTGAAAACAAGGTAACTGCTTCTCTGAAGACCATTCATTCAGACAAGTCCTAACCCATGCAGGGAGCATCTGTATTTCTACTTACTGTGAAAAGTGAAGCAGCACACTGTCATTAGTTTGCTTAACCTGACAGGAAAGGGAAGCCCTGATGTCTAAAAGAATAATCACTCAATACTCAAGCTACCAGAGTGAATTTTCTATAAAATGCTAGTTAGAGAATACCAAGAATACCAAGCAGCAGGAATACGCACACCACCATACAGTACGCTTACCTGATACCATCATATATACCACACAGAGATACACAACTAACTCCCCAGCCATAATGTCTATTTTCCCCCCACCAATGCTCACTGGTTTCAAGCCACTACAATGAATCTGGCAGAGTCACATTACGGGTGTCTATAATTGCCTCAAAGAATTGCATATACTAATAGAAAGAGGAGAACATTTTTCACACTGACAAGACCATATGGGTTATTCAGTTTGACCTGTCTTGCACTGTCCAAAGAACTTCCTGGGATGACCTTGCAGTGAACTGAAGGAAGGAGTCTGCAAGACTTGGTGAACTCATAACATGCCTGAAAAAAAATCATGGGAAGACCTCTAGACATCCTTCTCAGTCCATAAAGAACACAGGTCATGAAACAATTAATGTCCCATGAGAAGTAATAATACAATCTCACACTTCAGACAAAAAGACATCTCTGGCCAGTGCCAAGGCACAGTAAATGGTTTTTCAGAACGTGAACCTTCTTTCTAAAGAACAGAGGGCTCAAACGAGAACAAGACAGTGTCAGGCCACCTCTGGACTTCAACAATGGCTGCTACCATCCTCTTTCCAAGACTAGTTACAACCTTCTTTCTCAAATGATTTTGGGGAGTTTGCTTTCTATAGTCGAGCGGGAAATTACAGAAGAAAACTTATTTAAACAGCCAGGTCTTTCAATTTTAATTATCTTTCCCCCTTTGATTCAAATACTTGGAGGTTTTGAAATCAGCACCATATAAAAAAATACAGGTGTCTTCAACTCTTCTAGCAAAATTCTTCATGCAAAACTTCATATTCTGAAGTGTCTAAAGAAATCAAGCCAGGGAAATAGTATTATGCTATGATTTTTCATGTTACATTTTTCACAGATAATGTTGCAAATTAGCTGACAATTCTGCATTAAAAGGAGGGCACTTTATTTTGGGAAAAGTGACAGTTATCTGAAGAATTTGTTTCTAAACTTAAATAAACTGCTGGGCTTAGTATAAACTTAAATATGTGCTATTTTGTCAGTTTTTAAATTTATGCATTTTACAGTTTCTTGAATCTTGAAACTTGCTCCTCAGAACTCCTAATCTAAAAGCTATCTACTTTTTTACAACACAGTGAAACATATTTTTTATGATAATGAGAAGTAATAGTGTTCACTATACAAAATTCAAAATCCATAGATCAGCCCTTAGAAGACACAGAAGCTGTCTCTCCAGGTTTACACAGATGTGATACTATGACCTTTACATAATGGTTTGTAATAAATGTTCATCTTCAGAAACAGTGAATGTTTAATGCACAACCACAGTTAAATAATTTGAGCAATTTTTGTATGATTTATGATGCAATTTCCAAAAGTGATTCCTCAGTTTCAGAGGCTATGTGTTATGTGACAAATCAACAGCAATACTGACTAATATATTAATTTGGAACATCATGGTGAATCTCTTCATTGAAGTGGAAAATAAATAATTAGATGTTCTGTATCCCTGTCAAATGTAACCCTCCACTTATTAGATGAAAGCAGGTAAATTTAACATCAGATTTAACATAATGACAATTTGTTAAGAGAATTTAGGTTGCTAAGATTTTCAGAGACATCCACCTCTAACAGAGAATCAGTAAAAAATATTAATTACAAGTGGTGTAGAAAAAGCTGACATGAAAGGAAAAGTTTAAGAATTAGGATTCTTTCATCTGAGAGGAGAAGTGGAGATGTAACAGAAGACAGGGGAAAACACTTAAAATGGGCATACAAAGAAAAAAGCTTACTCTGCTCATTCTGCAGGAATCCTACTTGGTTTTGGCCACCAGAAGGAATTCTTTCCCAAAAGCTAAAACTCACTCTCTACAGATTTACAGTAAGCACTCCCCAGTGCCAGAGTGTTGAACTTTTAACTAAGATGGAATTTTCTCTGGTCAGATTCCAGTTTGAATCAGACTCTACAGGAATACTAAATTAAGTTAACTAGTTTCACCATGATTTTACCTAGACCAACCATGCCACACAATGAAGTAACAAATCTATCATGGCTCAAGAGAAGCTCCGAAAAGACTTGAAAATATACCAGTATAGTTTTTACAGCAAAAGCTCATGTCCAAAACCCCCTGAACTCCTCAATTCCTTCCCTTTTTTCCCCTTTTATCAAACTTCCCACGTTCCCATACTTTAACAGTATTTTACATGGCTCCCTTGCTTCAACTAGCCATTTGCACTGCTTAAGCTCTCATATGCTGCAAAAGAGCATTTATTTAACACACAGATATGTTTAAGCTCCTTACTTCTAACATGAACTCAGCTTTTGATAGCAACAGCTACATACGACTTGGATGCATTAGCAGAACAGAAAGCTTCTCAGCAAACAAAGCATTTTGCTTCAGTTTATTATAAAAAGGCAAAATTCCCCACTTCACCTCTGCATAGCTTAAGCACTGCTGCATCAGCAGTACTTTTGTGAGTTTAACTGAGATGCCAACATGAAGAAAATCAACTCACATACCCGTTAACAGGACTAAGTACTAAAGCCATAAGCATTCAAATATTAAATCCGTATTTAAAATCTTAAATTAGACCCTACATGACTTCATTAATTGCCTCTTACCAGCATTTTACAAGCAGTACATCCAATTTTACAAAAATATGTTAAAAAGTTAGTAAATAACAGTTTGCAATGACACCTTTTTCTATACTACACATACTCGCTATGCAAATCAAGTTTAAACTATCATGCTCTTAAGAAAAATAGCAATTTTTGGTCACCCATCCTTTTTAAGGAAGTAAGAACAATAGAACATTTTACAATAGATTGGTTTCAAATGTTTAATAAAATTTTGAGTGAAAGCCCAGCGTATTTGAAGCTGACAATGAAAAAATTAACAAAACAAAAAAATAAACCACCAAAGAACAAAATGTACAAGAGTGGGAAGCATTTTAAGTTTGATATATGCTTATACTTCTCTTTCCTCAGCCTCATCTCTCAGCTTAATGCAGTCTAAGTCCACTAATAAAAACCTGAGCATGCATTTAAATAGTCTCCAAGCTGCACTGGGTCATTGACTGTGACAAACCTTAGGAAATATAACTGAGTGTTTATTAAGAAAAGTCCCAATCTGCAAATCACTTG
Organism: Heliangelus exortis; assembly: GCF_036169615.1. Taxonomy (NCBI): domain Eukaryota; kingdom Metazoa; phylum Chordata; class Aves; order Apodiformes; family Trochilidae; genus Heliangelus; species Heliangelus exortis. The sequence continues at coordinate 18,736,674 of NC_092422.1, read as the reverse complement.
AAGTACAGCTCCTTATAAATGGCCAAAGGACAATCAAAGGCATTACCTGCAGAAACAGATGCATGTTGCTCAATCCAGTCTGCTTTTGAATGCTTCCCTAAATTTGGTTTCAAATTTGGTATAGTATTATTATTATTATTTAAAAACAAACAAACAAACAACCACAAACAAAGAAGGCCCAAAACAAAACAAAAAAACAAAGCCCAAACAAAAACACCCAAAAATATTTTTCTGGTATAATGAAATCAAGCTTGTCACAGTTAAGTTTTTCCTTAGACTTTGCAACAAACATTGTGGGGTTACCTTGGTACTTGAAAATTTGGAAGTACAGCAGAACTGTAGTTGTTAGTTCTTAAGATAGACCACCATTGATTTAACCAAGGGAGTTAGTGCAGAACAATCTCTATGAATGACTTTGACTTATTTGAAATAAATTAAATCTTTCCACTTTCACTCGGGGCAGTTTGCAGTGTACATTCTTTGTTTGGGCTGGTAAGGAAGGAGGCTTTTGAAGGTACAGATTTTTCATTTTGCAGCAAAGGTACCTGGAACAAGTTTGGGGTAGTCTGCTCCCTTTCCATTCCTTAAATGATTTTAGAAGAACTAAGCAAAAAATACACATCTGGCTTACTGTCCTTTCTATAAACTATGAGTGGAGGGGGAACTAAATTGTGAAACATTTAAAGTGGGATTTAATCTCCAACTGTGTTAATGATAATCCATATATTTGATTAAAAATATATACCTAATCCACAAACGTTCAGCTAAAAAGCCCAGCAAAGCCTGATTCAAGGAGGACAGCAGTGCACATACTGTTATATCACACAGCAAACACACTGAACTCTCCGGTGTACTGCTATGCATTTTTCCCCTCTGCTAAGACTTCTTTGTTTGTTTGTTTTTTTTCCTAAACATACCTAAGCTGACACAAGGAGGGAAGCAAATCTCACAGGAGAATAAAACGTGGCCATTAAAGATGTCAACGTAAAGATGCTTTACGGATACATAACCCTACTACTCCGTGACAAATGGCAGCTGAGCACGCAAGAGTGAATGAAACAAGTTCAGGGAAGTGCTGGCAGCACCACTCCTGGCAACCGCGTTGGATACCCCCACCCAGCGGGGCTGCGCGCACAGACACCCACTCGCCCACTCACCCACTCACCTCCCGGCTGCGGGATGCACCCCCGCCCCAGCGCACCTCCCGCGGGCACTCTCTCCCGCTTCCCTCGGCCTCTCTCCTCCGCTGTAAACTTTCTGCCGGCCCCAGCACCGCCAGACCCCGCTGCCGAACCGCAGGCACCGAGACCAGAGGGTCCCAGCGGCACCAACGCCAGCACCACCCGCTGCTTCTCAGCCCTTCCCCGCCGGAAATGGACAAGCCTCGGGGACCCGCCCGAGGTTCTGAGAGCAAAGCGGGTCTCGCCGAATCAACCCTGTGCAACTCGACACCGCGGGTTGCCTCACCGCCTTCCTCCTCGGCCCTTCTACCCTCGGCAAGCGGCAGGAGGATAACTTTTCTCATGGCACTTGCCCTCCTCTCCCGGCACTGGAGCCGGGCCGGGGGCGAGGCGCGTACGGCTCAGGGGTGCGGGTCGGTTACCTGATGTCCCCGCTTGGCTGCAGGGCAGGGCAGAGAATCCCCACGGTCCCCTTCATGCCCGAAGGGCTGGCGAACGGGCCCTGAGGCACAAGACTTCATCCAGCTTCCTCCCCGCAAGCAGCGCCTCCTCCTCCGTCCCGGAGGGGCAGCAGCCCCGGGCGCTGGGCGGGTGCCGCTCTCGCAGCCTCGCCGTGCGGCGGGGAGGGAAAGAGGAACGGGGGAGGGAGGAGAAGAGGCCGAGCAGGGGGCGGGAAATTAGCTCTACCCTCCCCCCCCCGCTCTCTCCCTACGCCGTCGGACGGAGACACAGCAGCCGGAGAGAAGCCCCGTTCCCCCCGCCGCCGGCATCACCCCTCGCCCGGCCGTGAGGGAGGCGGGACCCCCGCCCCAGCGGCCTCGCGGCAACAGCGGCTCGGTGGTTCTGAGAGGGCCCGGCGCTGTACGAGGAGCTCCCTCGGAGCGCCGCCGTCCCCTTCGCCAAGCCGCAGCCCTGTCCCCCTGTCTCTGTCGGTCAGCAAGACCCTGGTACCCATCGCCACGGGCAGGCCAGGGCCGGGCAGGGCAGGGCAGGAAGCACCCGGCGCCTCTGGGGGGCGCCCCCGTCTCGCCCAGCGCTCCACAGAGAGGGCATGGGTGGGGGGCAGCGGCCGGGCGGGGTCCGGTGCCTTGCACAGTGCTGGGCTGGAGCTTGGGGTCGTGGTGGGTAAGAGGGAAGTTTTGGGAGAGTTTGGGAAGTATGGGTTTGGGAGCAGTTTACCTAAAGGGCTCTTAGTGTGTGGTGGGAGCCAGGGCAGGGCAGAGAATGTGAAGGGCGAAAAAGGAGCAGGGGTCAGATGCCTAAGGACGTTTCGGGAATATGGGATTGGAAAGTTTGGGAGAAGAAAAAGGGATCTTGGAGATAATGAAGAAATTGCCCGTGATGGAAAAGAAGACTGACTTGTAGATTGGGAAGATTTATTTTTTTTTTTTTGGCATTTTACAACAAGGGTGCTCAGAAAGGCAGAAGAGTAAATGCTAATGAGATAACTCAAAAGCAGGAAGGAAAAGGTTGTCAGTGTGATGACAGTGGAGGGACAGGGGTTTAGAAAGTGAAGATAATTACAAGGGCCTTGAGGAAACCAGGTTTTACAGGTCTTGGGACAAAGTGTGTGTGAAATTGAGATGATGGATGTGGAGAAGTTTGGCTGCCTCATTCTGGAAGCTAGCAAAGGAGCTAAGGAGGAAGGATTTTTAATTTAAAAGGAATTTTAATTAGGAAAATATGCATGCATGAGAGTACTGAAAAAGTAGGAAATAAGCACTGCAGGAATTGTTGGATAAGAAGGGACCTGGAGATCAAAAGAACAAGTCACAACTTGAAAGAGCTAGCAAATCTGAGCAGAACACATGGAAGTATTTTGTTGAAATGAGTGATAGCATTGGTATTATATGGAATAGAAACTATACCATCCATAAACTTTTTCCAAAAGAGTTGGGCAGTGTATCTTGCCATTTTCCAGCAAGTTGTCCCATCTCACATGGGTAGTGGAGAGTTCGATTGCAGTTCTTCAAACTGAACTTGCTTTTACAGCCTTTATTAGGAAGTGGATCCTAAGCATCCAGAAGAAGCAGTAAAAGCAACTGATACGGTCTGATGTAACATTAAAATTTATTTTTATTTTGGATCCCCGAAACAAAGTCCTACCATAGAAAGGGTCGAGCACAAGCAGATTTTGACAATTGACACTGGCAAAAATATAGAGCCAGGCAAAAGAGGTAGAGAGGAAAAGAAGATATAAGAGAGAGAAAAAGTGGTTAAAAAAAAAGCGGTAAGAAAGAATGAGAGAGAAGAGAGGAGAAATAAAGGGTAAGTAAGTGGGAAGAATGAGAGAGAGAGAGAGAGTCATCACGAGGGGTCCAGCTGTCCAGCGAAGTTCTTCAGGATGGTGCTGATCCTGGACAGGGTCTGGTGCAGAAATGGCAGTCGGTCAAGAGATGAAGCCAGTCAGAGCATGGACAGCCGTATATATACCCCTGAGTGCCTTTTGTTCCGAAGGGGCAGCTGTCAGTCAGCCAGGGTCGTTAGATGACAGGCTGCCTGGAGGAGAGCAGAAGGGTGTATTCCTCCACCCACTCATCAATTCTTATCTTCTTCCAGATGCCATTCCTCCTCTCTTCCAGCCACTTTAGCCAGGTACATAATCGTGCCTCCAGGGGTGTCCCAGCATTGAAGGTTGGCCCTCAGGAAAGGGGAGTAGTCTCCACCCAGTCATCGGTTCTTATCTTCTTCTGGTGCCATCCTTGCTCTGCTCCAGCCCCCTCAGCCAGGTGCTTCGCAAGTACAATCAAGGTGGCTCAGTCGTGCCTGGAGGGATGTCCCAGCATTAAAGGCTGGCACTCAGAGAAGAGGAATAGCCTAGACCCAGTAGGTCTGATCACATCCCGAGGTGTCACCCCTTGCTCAGCTCTGGCCAGCCAGCTCCTCCACCCTAGCCAGGGCTATTAATTTTAAAATTGCTCCTTAGAAACAGTAGCAAATCAGTGAGCTCAGACTCACACAGCAACATTGCCTACAGACTTAATGTCTTCCAAGGCCTTGGAGAACTGTATTTAGCTTTGAGTTTTTAGCCAAGCCAATTTGAAGCACCTGTGGGAATGTAGATTCACTGTAATGTTTGCTGATGGGAGGGAAAGTTCATGCTGCTGAAGTGAACTGCTGATGGCAGAGTCCCCCTCAAGTGGAAAATGACTGAGATGTGAAATGGGATAGACAGTAGGATACATTAAATGATCAGGAATTACAGGGTGTTTGTTCTTTCAGTATTCACTGCAGAAATGAGGAAATGCTGAACATCAAATTCATTTTGTCATCCGGATTTTCATCAATGTGTGGAATAATGCTTTCCACCATTAACTTCCTGTAATTTTCTGGCATGACCTACAACACCTCAAAGTGTTTGTCTTTTTCAGTCAGTCTCATTCTCTTCCAACCCCTGGTATCTCAACTATTTTGGGACAGCTGTAGAGAACTTGTGTCTGGTGCAGGTCTTGCGTTGTATGGGTGATTTGCAATAATCAAAGTATTGTAGGCACAGACTAGTCGGGGTATAGACTGATTTAAAAAAAAAAACAAAAAAACAAACAAACAAAAAAACAAACAAACAAAAAAACAAAACAAACAAAAAAAAAAAAACAAAAACAAAACAAAACAAAAAAAACCCCACCAAACCCAAAAAACTAACCTGCTTTAGTGTAGAACTATGTAATCCATATCTTTCCCTTTGGTTTTCTTTCTTCATTATTCTTCCTGCCCTCTATTGTGCAGAACCTGCTTTCTTCTTGTGGCTCATCAATCCTACCACTGTGCCGATGTCTAAAAATAATTTAAAATATTTTATATAGATAGATATTTTTACAAAAGTTGTTACTAGAGAGCTAGAGAATGATACTTTAGTAGCAATCTCTTGTGTAAAAATGGTGTGCCAGTCGAGACTTCCAGGTGCTCCTGTAATATTGTTGAAAATAATAATACTTAATAATAAATGCTTAGCTGGTTGTTCATAGGAGTTGGAAGGTCCCTGGGAGTTACCTCTGGAACTGCTGCTCAGGACTGATGAAAACTGCACATATGAAAAAAGGAAAAATAAATATTTTCAAGTTATTTCTGGACTTCGTTGTCCCTGTTTCTTGCTAGTTATTATGAAGATCTGTAGCTAATCATGAAATATTTTGTGAAAGGCACCACTCAGAGGTGCTGTTTGTTATCTGTCTGCATTGTGTGTAACACATTTCTTTGCTCCCTTAAACTGATATGTCTCTGAATTTGGGGTGTTGTACTGCAAATTATTTTCCTGCGTACACTAACACGTTAAATCAAAATCAGTGGAAAATTTAGGCATTTTCTTAAAGAATATACTTGCTTACATACCATAATATACATAGATTTCTACATCCGAAATACGTTTTTTAAAATATTGGTGCAAGTAAAATGTTCACGATATGTTTTGATTACTGAGACAGCATTAGGACATGATGTGTTGATCACCTAGACTCAGAGGTAGTAATAACTTGTGCATAAGAATCTTTTCCACAGAAAATGAAATATCATATTATTGATGGCAACTATAAAATCCCTGAAGAAAACTCATTTATTTTGAGTGACTGTGTATTCAGTTGTTTTTGCAGACAGATTTCTTGTACAATGGAATAAGCAATGAGTGGTGTATGAATGTAAAGGCATTTGGTTTTGTAATGAAATATTTATCTTTGTTTAGGTTTTGTGGCATCTGTACCATCACGTAAATAGTTGAGTTCATTTTTTAACTTCCTCACTTGTCCCCATTCCCTATTCATTGGCCAAGTTGCTTTGTCTTTTTTGGATCCCTACTCAGTAACTGTGTCTAAATGACTTTCTCAATAAAGAAACTCAAGGTCAGCATTAGGAATAGCTCACAGTGACAGCATGGATCCACCTGGACTCGGCTGACTCAGAGCAGCTTATTCATCGTCCTCCAGAGATGCAACCTTGAGTTGTTGTGTGACTTTTCAAGGCGCTCTCACGTGCCTTGCTGCCATTAAGCTGCCAAGAGAGTTCTACCCTTAAAAAACAAAACAAAACCCCAGAGTTCCTAATGTTTTGAGGAATTATTCCTGAGTGATCATCTTCCTTCTGAGAAAAAAATCTGAGGTCTGAAAAATCCAAGGTGGTCTATCTGAGGAACAAAGGACACAACAACTGGTCTGAGGCTGTGTATCATCACCTTGTTCTTCCATGAGGACCTACAAAAAATTAAAGCAGTTGCAGTTGCCTTCTAACAAGCCTTTGACAACATTTTGTCTCCTTCCAGAAGACAGACCTTTATTTGAGCTCCATGGTTACATATCAGCAATAGCTCCCCTCTTGAAATCAGAATAGGATGACAAGGTGTTTCTTCACAGTCAGACCCAGTGTCCCTGAAAAGGACCCAGCCCAGTGCCAGGGGACCAAACCCTTAGGGCAGCTTTTACAGATACACTGTATTCCTTGTAACCCTGAGCTCCTGAGGCATGTAGGAATGCAGACATAGAGTTTTTTCTTTAGTTTTTCCTTTTGATCATTATATTCCTTATGTGAAAGCTGGAATCCATGATTGTTTAAGCTCTATATAACTTATGAAGTGTTAAGTGTGTCACTTGAGCATTCTGGTGGACCTTTTTAGAGATTCCTGTCTACCCCTGTTGATTCTACAGGAGCTTAGGCAATAATACGAGGATTCATTTGTAAGTAACTGAAGTTTGCAGCTTTTTCTGCTGCATCCTCCACTGAGGGGCCCCAGTATGAGGGTACTGGTTTGGTCCTAGGATTCTTTCAGTGCTAACCTCTTAGGTCAAATGAAGAGGAAGCACAGACAGGTTAGTTTCATTCCTGGCAGGCGGGATGGATGAGATCCATTTCAAATTGCATTCCTTCTGTCTAGGCCACTTCTTCCAAATTATTCCTTCAGCCTTTGTTTGCCTTCCTTACTCCCTTTTCCCCTTAGTTCCTCTTGCTTTATCTTGCCTCTTAGTTTTGAATGTAGACTTTCAAAGATTTAATGCTTCAATTGCATTTTGCTGTAATTAATCCAGACTACCTATTTTGCTTGGTTTTTTAATACCTTTTAGATCTGACCAATATGAATGCACTGTTAGCACAGCATTCTCAGAGTTCTCATTTCTACCATTTCTGTACCAGTTTATATGTTTATTTCTTTCTTGGTTGCTATTTTATCTTAATTTCACTCTATCTATGGAGAAATAAAGAAATTAACTAATTTGAAATGCCACATTGCAGTTCTAAATAAGGAATGATTCATTAAAAGTAAACTTTTATTATTACACTTTCTTGTAACAGTAGGGCACACATTGACCTTAATTTATTTATTTATTTATTTATTTATTAACTCTATCTGCTTACATAGAATCAGTCTGTAATAAATAGTTGGATAACTATTTTTGGCAGTGTCATGGTAAAGGTGGTGCAGAAGCATGAAGTGTTATTATTAAAGTGTTATTGTAAAGCAGTTGTTGTACAGTGGCAATTGCTTGAAAAAGTAATAGTTTCTCAATTGTATCTGTTAAATAGTGCATTATATGTAAACTGTTTCAATACAACAATTAAGATTAAGATTTACTTATAATTTTTTTTAAATTGATTGATCTTCTGAACTTATCAGAGTCCTTATTTCTGTAGTCATACAAAGATAAATCTTTGTTATAGGTATTCTAGCAGTTGTTGTAGGCAAGCTCTTTAATGTTGCTCTGAAAACTGGGTTTGCAACATTATTAATAAGGTTTGGTTTGATTTTTTTTGTTGTTGTTGCTTGGGGTTTTGTTTGGCTGGTTGGTTTGATTTGATTTGGTTTGGTTTTTTGATTAATTTTGTTCGGTTTTTGTTTGGTTTTTTTTTTTTTAATGTATATTGTACTCTGTCTCTTGCTAAATTGCTGTGAATATGTATGTATCATAACAATTTGAGTTTCAATTCTTCACTATCATTCAAACAATGTCTTTCCAGGACAACATAAAGGGAAATGGGAATTTCTTTTTGAAATTTCCTTTACACCATTATTTAGACATTAGCAAGAACGTCATAGCATTCTGAAGAGGAATCATTTTGTTATGTTAACACACTAATTCTTGTAGGATCCAGATGAATGCTTGCCCACTGTCTTTTACATGTACCAAGTTATGGGTGAAAGTAATGGTAGTAATACATCTAGTGCATCAGCTGTGTTATGCATTGAAATGTTATTTTACATCATTCTTTTACTGTGCAGTATTTATGCTGGAATTAATTCTGATATTATGTGTTATATCTCTTGTATAATTTTAAATTTAATTTATATTGTTATGTGCATATTTTTTTCAGGTGTGTTTTGTTTTGTTTATTTGTTTTTGTTTTCTTTTGGTTTTTAAAAATACAGATAAAGCATGTCCCTCTAAAGAGCACAAGGAAAGTAAGTAAAAAGAAATCAAATGTTCATTACAATAACCAATGCAGAGACAAATTAATACATAGTAGCACTAGCATGAATTCTAGCCTATTCTAGCCTAGGCTGTTAGGAGCATATACAATGCACTTTGGCTCTTTTATTGAATATTATCAGTTTTATAATTAACTGAATATTTACAGAGTGAACCATTAGTTTACGTAGAGTAATGCCTAGAGAAGTTTCATGACAGTCCCTAAAGATAAAGCTCTTTAGACTTTTTCATGAGAGTTGGCATAGGTTTCATTACAAGTGCATCAGTTTTTTCCTCCACAATCTCACATGGGTCACAGTGATGTGCCATCTGTCCTCTGCCATTGTTTCTGTCCTGACTAAAACAAGAACAATTTGGACTGTTGCAAAATCGTTATGCAGTTTGGAATCTTTTAGAGTAACTTTTACCTAATTAAAGCAATTTTAACATTTTAATCTTGAGGCTACAATGATGTTTAGAGGTATTTTCTTCCATGACAGGTGAGAGACAGTACACTCCAGATTCTAAGTTACATGTTCATAGAAAAATTTGTACTCCATGTTCATACAGAAGTTTAGAAAGATTCCAGAGCAACAGATCACTCACATTGTTTAAGAAAATATGTGAGCTTTTGAGAGCCCTCAGTCTTGTGTTTCTGCTGTTCTGATGCACAATAAAGAGACAGACATATTTTCCCACTGAAAAAGAAGGATTTGTAGCAAATGGCAACCAGAATAAAATAGCTACTTAAGAAATGCAGCTACCTCGCAACATTATAGCTCAGCTCCAGGAAAATAGGATAATTTTCAATAAGAGTAATTGAGATGAAAGAGACATGAAGAAAGGCAGTATTAAATTACCTTATTCTTTAGTATGTTTTTTCTTAAACAAAAACGTTACAACATTGAAAAGGACAGCTAAATAGGTTTTGCTTCTATGTAACTAATGCAGGATGTAAAGTTTCTTTGCAAAATATAAATGCATTTAGAATGAGTGTAATAACAGTTTCTTATATACGCACGAAGTGAGACAATGTTTCAAAATCTCCTGCAAAACTCCACAATTTCCAGTTGTCCAACTTTTCAACCTTAAGTGTTATGAAAAGCATAAATGTAGTTCCTGTTTAACTTATTTCTAGGATCTGCATTTCCACTGTTGAGATGGTGAGCACATTTTTTTCATTTTTTAGAACCGGTGAACAGTGAAGTTAGGAAAGGCTGGATGTTCTGCGGGGAGTGTTTCTTAGGTCTCTGCTTAACCCATGTGTTTTTTTTGGATTTTATTATGAGTACCCTATCTGATTGTACATTGAGTGTGCCTAAAATAGCTAATGCATGTTCCTGTAGTTCATACTGGGAACTAGAGGCTCCACTGGCTATGAATGAGAATTAACTGGAATCCTATGGAGTCTAGTGGGAATTAGAAATGTATATTTAAGCCCATATGCTTAAAATTACATTTGTAGTTCAGATCAAAAGGATCTCTGGAGGTCATCTTAGCCTGTTCCCTGCTCAAAGCAGGTCTAATTAGGCCAGGTTGCTCTGGGGTGTGTCAAGTTGAGTCTTGAACACCTCCAAGTCTGTAGGCAAACTCCTACAGACTCCCAACCCCAATTAATAATTAATAATTAATAATACAAAATTAAACATCTTTCACGGGAGGGGGGGGAGGCGCGCCACAAAAAAAGATAATATGGGGGGAGGAGGGGGTCACAAACACGACGCAGGGACAGAGGTGGCAAAGCTTGGTCACTGCGAAGGGGTTGGGGACTGTAGGAGGCAATACTCCCAGGCAACATGCTCCAAGACTGGATAACCCTCAAAATAATTTTTCCTTTAATTTCTAATCAGGATTTTCTATGTTCCAATCTGTTTCCTCTCATTCTACCCCAGTGTACCTCCAAGAAGGGTCTGGCTTCATCTTTCCTGTATCTGCTGAATAATTCAACTCTATTTGCATAAAAACATTATTGGATTTGTTCCTAAGTGATGAGGAGCCAATAGTTTGATTATTTCTAAGATATTGGGAGAAGCAGAGTAACCACTTTTCCTCTTCAATAGAAGCACTTGGAGTGATCTGTGCGTCCATGGTGGGTCCTTTAGGCTGCTTGATTGGTTTAATTTCATCTCAGATGGGATCTTGGCACTAAGCTGTGGAAGTTTTGTTGTTCTGAGTACATGTAGGTACAAAACTGTGAACTCCATAAGATTAAATGCCCCAGAGAAAAGATTTTTTAGTCACACTTTTGTTTTAGGCAACTCATCTCAGGGAAATGTTAAATCATGTTAATTGGCTATCTGTAGGGCTTCGTGCTCTTTGATACGTCCTAAGGGTATCTTACCTGGCACTCAACTGTCACTTCCAACAGTGTGCAGCTTCCCTCTAGGTCCTTTATCATTTTGCCAGCCCCATATAGATTTTTTGAATGGCCTAAGACTTCTTGAATGGCATTAGGCACTTGTACGTGGGCATACGCTTACCCCTATTGTTTGGTTTTTGCTCCTGTTCTAAGGGTGGTATTCAGTTTGAGCTTAAACTTTCTCACAAGTGCTTATAGATGTCTAACTGTAAATTAAAGATTTAAGCTTCATGGGGTGCTCTGGGATATCCAAGGCAAACATGGGATCTAACAAATGTGAGGTAGGTTTTCTGGGAGACCATAGCACCAGTTAGACACTCTATAGGATCTCAAATATTAGTAAATGTTTGCTGGCTAGCTGAAAACTTGTTACATGCTTATCTCTTTCTTCACTTCAGGATGTACTGTGGAAACTTTCTTCCCTTTCTGCTATCTCTACTTCACTGTGCAGTAGTCTGTCACCCTGCTGTCATCACTCATTTATGATTTAGTTGAAAGTTGGTTTGATTATAAATCGCACGCTATATTAAAATTAATTTAAACACAAATTGTGGTAACATACTTTGATGTCATTCAGTGTTGTTAGAAAAAGATGCTATGAATTTCCAGACTTCACTGCTGCTTATTTCAAACCAATGAATAAGTATTTCATGAAATATTTTGGAAAAAGGTAATGAAAAGTACAACTCCTACCTTACACCCAGTTTCTGTAGTACATGAAATGTGCTTGTCAGAGTTTTTTCTCCAGTTTTGTTAGGTGCAGTAACTTCTTGTTTTCCTGTCTTCCTTTTAGTCATCTCACTTTGAAGTTACAAAAATGTATGTATAATGTATCTAGTTATATATATAGCCATACATTTCTCTTTCACAGTGAATACAAGAACAAGTCATCCCATTAAGTAATTTGAGGGGTGCATAATGAGCATCTTTGGGATATGAAGTTTATTGTATATATGAGCTTGTTTCATAACTTGACTTTAAAGTTGGTTTGTGGGTTTTTTTTTACTACTAGTGGGATTAATTATATATCTCACAGATGCCTGTCATGCAGTCTGTTTACACTATAGGGAAATGAAGTAGGATAGTTAATTTTCTTTTATTCTGTTAAAATGCCAAGGTTTAATTAAACGTCTTCAGCATAAGTATAGCACAGCTTATTTCAGCTGTCATGAAGCACACTAGAAATTGATTTTCTGTAGCCTTCATGCCCAAGAATGCATTCATCAGGCATTGTAATTTCACTCAAAAATGTTTTTATTAATCATGGATGATTTCTGATTTTTCAAATTTGTGCAAGAAAAAAAATAAGTTTCATCCATATGCTCAGGGAATAAAAACAATGCACATGCCAAATATCTGAAATTTACATTGTTTTGAATTAACATCTGGGTTTTGCTTTTATAAAAGACTTTTATAATATTAAAATTTCATGCAATTTTAAGGATTTTACATAATAATTTCAGTTGTGCAATAACAATTAGGCAGTGTCATGAATTAGCAAGACAATTACAAAGCAACAAAGCCATCATTTTTAGAATTACACGAAATAAAAACATGGCAACAGACAATAGAAAGTAACCACTTGCTTGAAACCATACGTATTTATATTGTAATGTACAATAACTATGACAATGAGGATTTTAAAAATTTGGCAAAAAGTGGCATTAGTGGCATTTCTCACTTCAAGTACTTTACACCCAATCTTCAGTGAACTGAGAAAAACATCAACTGTTCTGAACAAGTTAATGTAGCAGCTACTGAATCTGCATTTCCATTAAAATAAAGCATAGAAGCAAAAACTAGATATGTAAGGAGGCCAGGGAAAACTGGTCTTAATGAAATCCTTTTTCCTCTATCATTCATATTGTGTAGACTACCTGAGTTTCTAGTGAAAATGCTACCTGAGATCTGTGCACAGGCTGCTATCAGCATTTACAGAACTGCCTTGAGTATGACAGTATAAAGTATCAGCTCCTGCACTGATGAAAATGTAATTTCAGTTTTACATAAAATGTGATAATTTGCATAGGAATAATTGCATAATAGGAATAACAATAAACCTAGTACTGCCTGCTTGGGGCTCACTCCCTAGGCTGGGATCCTGTATGAGGCCCATTATTCATTTTTGATCCAACATTCCCGCTTTCCGTTCCCCAAGGATATCTAAAACATTTTTAGTTTCTGTGGCTGTAACTAACCGGGCATCATTTAGGAAGTTCTGAATCTCCCATGTCAAGAAAACTTAAAAATTCTAAATTTTTTAATCAAGGGGTTCTGGGTAGGCTGTTTTGACACAAGGAGGATGAACTCACCCTGGCCTTCCATCAGCTTTGTCAGCAAATGGCCCTCAAGAGATGTCCCAGCTCAGGGGGGATGCTGGCTGCAGCCTGTTGTAATCCAGGAATGCTCAAAGGGTCTTCCTGAGAATCATAGGGTCCAGACACTCTGATCAGGTACTTTTCCATTTTGGCATGGCTTGGATGGTGAAATATTCCAGTACTTTTCCACTAGTTTCACATACTCAGAAGGTGCTAAATTCTGGAGTTCTGGTGTCACCCCCAGCTGAGTGTGTCCACAGGGTGCCTCAACACTCCAGTTCACCACTTCCAATGCAGGTATTGTTATTATCCCTGGAGAACAGGGGAACCAGGGACCAGGTGCATCACAGTGGTCTGGCATGTGTCTTTTTGAAACCTGTACATGACCTGGCTCAGGTTCCTGAGTGGGCCTGGGGGAGCTCAGGTTGATGTGTGACCTAAGGAGGACGGCACCAAGTACTGAGGTGAGGGGGTGGTGGATTACACTACTGCACAAAGTACTGATGGCTCTTGATCCTAACATTGAATTTTACCATGGATAAAGTGTTTTTCTGAGTGGTAGGGTGTGGTTCAAATGCCCCATTCAAATCAATTATAAGCTGATCTGAAGTAGTTTCCCAGCTGGTTCCCTCAGGCCAGCTGGAGAAATCTAAGTCTTTTTTGAAAGGCTGAGTTGGATTTGCTTCCCTACTTGTAGTTTGTACTGTCTAATTTAGTTTGTCTTTTGCTTGTCATGCAAGCAGACCTTTTGTCTTGACAACCCCTTCCTTCCCCAAGTATTAAGCAATTAATCTGAGGATGTGTTTTACAATTAGCAACAACTTATTAGTCAAGCATTGAGCTTTCTATGCACCTCTCATCAGGGTGTGCATGAGAGGTGAGAGTCCACACCTCTGAGACTGCTACAAACAACTGCAAATGTAATAGGAAATTATGTTGTGACAATCTTATCAAAACATGGTGATACAACAAATCAGTTTCAGCAAACTTAATTTTGGGTTTTATGGTATAATTAATCATATTAGCTATTAAATGAAAGTAAACTGAATCTTTGAGGACTTCAGTAATAAGCATTTTTATAGTGTCTTAATAAGGTAAAGGGAAGTAATCTAATGTATTCCATATTTAGGCTCCACCAGTTCTTTTTTTTATAGACATTGAGATATTATAACAATCACAATCACATGGAATTATTGTATAATATTTTTATTTGGAGACCCAAGTGGAATAAATGGTTCTAAAAATCCAGTATCATTTTGAGAGGAGGAATGGAAGGCAGCTCATCATGTGGTCCTTTCCCCTTATTGGATGTGATGCTGAGACTTGAGACACAGAGCTAAATTGGAAAGAAAAACTTTCCTTTCATGCACATCCATCCAGCACTTCAGTGATACTTCATTTAAAATAAAAACCTTCAGCTGACACCACCTTAAGATCTCCAAGTAAAATTCTCATTATCATTGTGTGGTTTCTGGAAGAGCAGAGATTCTTGCATTTTTAATTCACCAAGGTTTGTCTTCCATACTTGGTTTATTTCAAAAGCACACACTGTGAAGCTGAAAATACTTTTCTAGGAGATTACCTTCACTTTTCCCCCTTGTGTCAACTGTCATCAGCCTCAGATACAGTAAATGATATTATTTCATACTAATTCATGCAGAGATGCACTTAATAGGCTCACAGGAAAAGTGATCATTGACTGTAGCTTGATTGCCTGTGGATAACTCTTACAGGTTTATTTCTTCATTTCAGCAAGGAACAAAAGCTGCCACACCTCAGTCTGCAGATTTATGAATACAGCTTTTATTGGCATGGGGAAACACTCATGCCAATAAAATGGCCAGTGCAAAATATTCAGTTGATATCTTCAATAACACATGTATTCAATAATCTTCAATAACAGATCTTACTTAAAATGAATAGAATCATAGAACTGGCTGGGTTGGAAGGGACCTCAGAGATCATCAAGTCCAACCCTTGATCCACTACTGCTGCAGTTACCGGACCATGGCACTGAGAACAGAGAATAGAGAACAGAGCAAAGGATAAGAAAGCACTGAACAGAGTTAGTTAGTACTCAGCTTAGGCAATAAAGCTACACATAGTTCCCAATCTTTAAGTATGTATTATTTGGTACCTCTTTATAAGACAAATGCCATTGAAGAAAAAAAAAGTATTTTAACTGGGGTGTGGGTAAGGAGTGGGGGAAGGAAGATAATGATGGGGGGGGAGGAAGAGTGAAAATGCAATGGGGTAAATTAATTAAATTGCTCTTCCAAATACAACATTTTTTTTGTTGGACAAGTAAAAATTAAAAAAAAAAATATTTATAATTAAAATATCATCACCTAATAAAATAAAAGTGTTTTAATTTGTACTTTCTTTCTGTATTTTAGTAAGTAGTTCTTAAAATCATATGAAAAAAGATCAGTGGCTTATAGCTACATTGTTTCAACTATTGGAAACATTAGTAGTATTTTGTTTATAAGCCTGGTTTTACTATAAATTGAAAGAATTGCACAAAAGCACTTGGTTTATCTATTTTTGCATTATATTGTGGAAATAAATCATCCTGACATTAAAAAAAATTAACATTTTCCCTACAACTAATGTAGGAAAGTTTCCTGAAGTTTCCTAATAACAGCCTAGAAGATCTGTATTCTCAGTATCAAAATGTCTCAAGAACATGTTCAGTTTTGAATGACTGTCCTGGAGGTTTTTAAAGAGTATCCCACACACACAACTCGTTTTATTCAGTCTACCTGCCTGTCAGCACACCAACGTGTCTATGATGCTTCTCTGCATTAAAAGGATTTGTGAGTGCATTTGTAAAGAAGAGCAAATAGATTTAGTCTCACACAACGGCTGCTAGGAGTGATGTATTCTCCCTTTTCAGTCAGTCTTTTTATAAATTATTTGTGAAAGTTTTTGTGTTAATATTTTAGTTTAAATGTAAATTTAGGTTTATTATTTCTTACTGCTTTGTATAGATCTTTTCACAGGTTAAAAGGATTTTTTTCATCATGTTGCTGATAGAGTAATGGGAATTGAAGTTAATTTGAATGGAGCAGAAAGATAATGTTTGTGTTTCCTTTATGACTCAGATGGAATGCAATAGCAATAAAAGGAGTGACAGCAGCATACAAGCTACTCTGAGATGTGTGTAACATCATCAGTCATTTTAGAGGGAGTAGAGAACAGCCATCATTCAGAAATGCAGTTTTTAAAAGTTTTTTACTCTGGTGGTAGTTTGAAATTTTGCTATGACTCAGCACAACAAGTACTTATGGAATTAAACCAAATTATGCTTTTTTCTTAACTTGGCATAATTAGTAGCTCTTTTGTGCTTTCTCTGTTGGCTATAGATGGGGCCTAGATGATGAAGACATCTTGAGTAAGATCAGTAAATGGGGATAAAATGAGGGAACACAATTCCTAAGCAGAGTATCAAAATTTTTTAGAAGTTGTTTTTGCTGACAATATTTGAAAAAGTAAGGACTTTTTTAACTGCATAATTTTCATGCATGTTAACATATGGCTCCTTAACAAGTCCATGATGCAGCTTGAGGGTGTTTATTTGCAGAGGTGCTCCAGGTGGTGGCCCTGGTGTTATCAGTACTGCGCAGGTATCACAAAATAATAAACTAAAAAGACAGTATTATTTACTGCTCTATCTTGCCCACTCTAAATAAGACAAAAACTTGGGAGGAGGAGGATTACTAGCATTATAATATTAGTTATACACACAGTACTGCAACATTACTAGCTCTAGGTACACATAGCAGCTCTACTAGTTTAATTGTCTCATGACTGAGTTCTTGTGCAGACAAAATTGTTCCATATACCCTTTGTCAGGTAATTTGGGTGTTCTGAATAATGGTTGAAGACAATGGGCAGAGTACTCTGTTTCAACTTGATACAGTTATCCTGAAGAAGGTGTATCATGATGATTATCCTGCTAGATGCAGATGCTTCACTTAATTAATCGTAACAATCTAATTAAATGCATGCAGTAAAAACAGACTCCCAGTCACGTAGGGAGTCTCTTGCTTGCACATTCTCTCTTCAGAGCTTGCTCCAACTTAATGATGAGAACTGTGGAGCACTGATGCGCAGTGCAGTGCAACTGCATCCTGTTTTCCCAGACCAATTGTCTTTCTCTTTGTGTTAAATTCAGTCAGATATCATCATTGATGTGTCTCCCAAAAGGTCATCACAGAAGCCTGCTGCCACCTGGCTGTTGTTATGAGACTAGATTAATTTTAAGATGAACTTTAATGTATTATGAAAAGTCACGTCTGACTGATTGGTGAACTTCCTGGCCTCAGAGATTCCTCTTTATGCACAGCTTTCTGTCACAAGTTTCCTAATGGAACATTGAGCTGCCTCACAGTGCCTTCAGACATGGTGAAGTGATGCTGATCAGTGCTGACATCTTAATTCCATTTCAATTTTTCTCTGATTAATGCATATGCAGTAATTATCTTATAGGCTTCACACAAAAGACTTTATTTGCTTCTCTAGATTTAATGAAAATCATGTGCATGGAATGTTTTGCTGATACCTTGTCTTTTACAACTTAGAATATATACAGGTAATGGTGCATAATGTAGCAGAACTGACTGACAATATGGATCACAAAAGAATAACAGCCTGTTCTCTGGAAAATATAGAGTTCATCTTGTCTTCCCATTTGTATTTCAAGAAACTAAGAAGATAGATTAGCTTATCTTGACGATTTAGTATGTAGTGAGTGAAAAATATAAAGAATAGTGGGTCATACAAACAAAATACAACATATTTGCTTGATGAAGAGTAATATGTATTCATCCTCTTCTTTCACTCTTCAGCCTCTGGACTATAAAATTCCTGTTTTGAATCTGGGTTTGCTCTGTGGAGGAGCCAGTTAGAAGAGCAAATTCAGAATTTTTGGCAATTTTCAATATATCTAAGGGGGAGTAATAGAACCTGGTACTACCTGAAAAGGGGATATGAACTAACTCTGGTGCATAGATCTGTCCTAGTTTTTAAAGCTGTTCTGGATTTGCTTGGGGTAACTGAGTGCAGAGTATGTAGATCACAGGTTGCAGCCAGAAGACAGAAGATTTCTATTTGGCAGAGGTGCATGGAGTCTCTGCCTCCCAAATGACAGACACAGTGATTAGGCAAAAGGAACAGGATGAATCCTGTAGGAAAGGAAGTTATGCAAAGAGCAACTGATTAATGTAAACACATTGTAAGTAAATGATTGACTAATAGGCATGACTAATACATGAATTAAGTAATATTTTTCAGCTGCAAACCCTACGGTCTCACATTTTAAAGCTGTGTATAATTACAGTGATTATGCATGCAAATCAGATAATGACACATACAAGTAGCCACTTAGATGCACAACTGGCTATTTGCATATAAATTTGCATGCAATCACATTATAGGCTCATTAAGTATGGAACTTTGATTAATGCTGTGGGCACTGTCATTCTCTGAATGAGGCAGATCCTTAGAGAAGAGCAATATATGACTGTACAGTTAAATAAGGCACCTAAGCATCTGAAAACAAATTTAAAGTTACATGGACAAACCTAAATTCTAACATTTTCTAATGTCTGTGTTGTTAATTTTCCAGCTTTAATTTTTTTGTTTGTTTGTTTTTTTAACATTGCTTTTAAATTGTGCAATTAATGTCCTGACTGAGCCATATATATAAGCATTATTTTTTATATCTAAACAGATTTTTAAGGTGAGATCACTGTCCTTGTGAATTTGAAATCTAATGTACTTCAGGCTACTGTGACCAGGCTGAGTAAACTAATTTTCAAAAAGGATGGCCTTTTCAAAAGCACATAAGTAACTTTGAAGCCTGTTCCATTTTCACAAGGTGACTTAGTAATTTAGAATCTAAGTCATGGAGACAGCCATTGGCATTAAGACTCTTGAATCACTTGCATGTCTCTGTATTTCCTGTCCAAATCTCTTTCTAAATGTCTAAGGACCATATTTTAATAGTTGTATAATTATCTAAAATATATACAGGTGATCAATGAGAATTTAATATTTTTTTGTTACTTGACATATGAACTGCTTGTGTCTACCTCTGTCTCTGTCTAAATATCTTTGCAAATCTGACTTTAAATCACTTTTGAAAAAATTGTGGCTTAAAATACCAATTAACTTCAGTACTTTACAGTGTTGACTCAATATATTAACCCTCCAAATTCTAGCATTTTTCATAGTCATCCTTAAAATAATAAAATAATAATAATAAAAAAAATTAGTTTGAAATCTTGATCTTTAATCCTCACTGTAACTGTTGAGGCATGAAGACCTCTGGGGGGAAATCTGGAGAACTGAGCTTTAAGATTCTAATTTATTTTTGTTTAATCCATAAATATTCCCTGTTTTCTGTGATTGTAAGATATTGTTGTACAATGTAAAGTATTATTGAAGAAGAGCACTCCCTATGTTCTCAAAGACACCTGCAAGTTCTACAAAAATCTGTTGGTTATTCAAGTACCACTTTCACTTCTTGAGTACTTTTATGATAGATTTCATTTTCTCCCCCCCCTTGTGATAAAATGTTTGAGTCAACAGTTAAAGTGGAAATCTCTAAGACTTCTATAGATGCCCAGAACTATTAGGTTTAGTGTCACGTCAGTTTGGATATTCTTGCCTCAATTAACAATTAGAAGCAGCTACTGGATCAATAGTTTTTCAGGGTTCACAGCTGTGATATGTAATGTCTGAAACTCAGTGAACCCGAAATCCTCTTTGCCAGCTGTTGCTCTTGAATAGCCTTCAAAAAGAACATCACATTTTAAATCTGAAAAGACAGCTTTGTTACCTTTTAATGATGGAATAAGTCTCAGAAGAATGGAACAATTGTTTGTGTGAACTTTTGTCTGTAAGTTTATTTCTGATGAGCTTCAGTTCTTTTCACAAAGGAGAAACCCTCTGCTGGTTTTAGTCCATGAATTATTCAGTTAGACCATATAGCTTGGCTTACTTTCAAAGCTGTGATTGCTCTTGCAAGCAGCCCAGGGTTTGTAAATACCACTGAGTCAAGGAACAGCTGAGGTTGGAAGGAACCTTTGGAGATCATCTAGTCCAACAGGAGTCAGCTATAACAGGTTGCTCAGGGCCATCTCCAGTCAGGTTTTGAGTATCTCCAAGGACAGAGACAGCGCAACAATCCTGGGCAGCCTATGCCAGTACTTGATGACATTAATAATAAAAAAGCTTCTTTGTAAGTTTGATTGGAATTTCTTGAATGTAATTTGTGCCCATTGCCTTTTGTCCTGTCCTGTGTGCCACTGAGTCTGGCTCTGTTTTGTTTACTGCCCCCTTATCAAGTCCTTATAAACATGGACAAGATTCCCTATGAACATCATCTTCTCAAGGCTGAGTGTGATTTCTGAGTGCCAGATGCTTCAAACACATCCCTTCAATCACCCTTGTGGATCTTCACCACACTCACACCAGTGAAGTCTTTTTTGTACTGGAGAGGTCAGCAATGGACTCAGCACTCCAGAGGTGACCTCACCAGTGCTAGGTAGAGGGGAAGGATCACCTCCCTCAGCTTACAGGCAGCATCATCCCTAATGGCAGCCAGGATGCTCGTGGTCTTCTTTGGTGCAAGGATGCAGCACTGACCCATTTCTCCTGCCTGTTCAGGTCCCTCTGAATAGCATCACAGCTGTCTGGTGTATCAAATATATCCTCCCAATTTTATATCTGAGGGTGTGATCTGTCTCATTTTCCAGCTCATTAATGAAGTTGTTGAACAATACTGGCTCAGTACTTGCCCCTGGCATACTCCACTAGGACTTGCTCTCCAGATGGATTTCCTGTCACAAGGCTTTCAGGCTGGCAGTTTAGCCAGAACTGCCTATGCTCCAGTTTATAACCTTGTCCTGTATTTACTCACCTCTTAGAAAAGTTTTACTCTGTCCTCTGGGCACTCGCCCCTTACATATTTATAAACATGAAGTCACCTCTCATTCTCCTCCCCTCTGAGTTGAAGAGACCCAGCTCCCTCAGCCTTTCCTCATAAGGGAGATGTTCCACTCCCTCAATCATCTTGGTCACTCTGTGCTGGACTCTTTCAAGCAGCTTCCTCTCCTTCTTGAACTGAGGGGCCCAGAACTGGACGTAATATTCCAGATGTGGCCTCCCCAGGGCAGAGTAGAGGGAGAGGAGAACCTCTCTTAACCTACTGATGTACCCCAGGATGCCATTGGCCTTCTTGGCTACAAGGGCACATTGCTGGCTCATGGTCATCTTTCCAGCCACCGGCACCCCCAGGTCCCTTTCCCCTGCACTACTCTTCAACAGCTCAGTTCCCATCTTATACTGGTACCTGGGGTTGTTCTTTCCAGATGCAAGACTCTGGACACTTGCCCTTGTTGTAATATATTAAACTGCTCCCTGCCCAACTCTCCAGCCTGTCCAGGTCCCTCTGAATGGCAGCACAGTTTTCTGGGGTGTCAGCCACTCCACCCAGTTTTGTGTCATCAGCAGCCTTGATCATAGTACACTCTACTCCCTCATCCAGGACATCAATAAATATATTGAGCAGTACTGGCCCCAGTACTGACCCTTCAGGGACTCCACTAGAAACAGACTTCCAACTGGACTCCATCCCACTGACTACAACTCTTTGGCTTCTATTCTTCAACCACCTCCCCATCCACCTCACTACCCAGTCATTCCGGCCACACTTCTTCATTTTGGCTTGATCTTCTTCTATCAGGGGTAAGTTATGTGGGGGTTTTTTGTTTTGGTTTTTTGGCTTTTGTGTTTTTGTGGTTTTGTTTTTGGTTTTTTTAAACCTCTTTGTTTATTAGCTTGTTTATTTGCTTTTAAAGAACTATATTATATGGGACCTAAAGTTCAGTTGTGCCTGTAATTATTTGTAAGTGTTGGAGGAATGTTAAGTGTAACAGAAAGTGTCTACTCTTGACAGAATATATAGTGTATTTAGTACTTACATTGTTGTTTGGATGATTATTGGAAGAGTTGTGATAAAATCATAGCAAGAATACACACACAAAAAAAATTGTAGTAAAGTAGGAGAACAGATGCTGTACTGGTATTAAACATTATTGTTGGCAATTACTTTTAAGCTTATAATAGTTCATATCAAATATTCATATTACTGTCACGGTTTAACACTGGCCCGGCAATTAAACTGAGTAACAGACGCTCTCTAATAATCTCTCTCTCCTCCCGGATAAGAAAGGAGAGAGAATAAGGGAGAGAGACTTATGGGTTGGAAACTAAACTACACAACTTTAATGAAACAGTAATGATAAATAGGAAAAATTACTAAATATATACAAATATACAAGAAAAGGGATACCACATTCCTCCCTCCTTTCCCCCAATAGCTCTCACGTCACCACCGAGGCTGCAGGGCAGCTCTGGGAAAGTCCAGGCTGGACTCCTGGAGTCGGCAGCAGTTGGGGACTGGAGGCAGGAACACACAGATAAGGGCTGGCATGGATCAGGAGCACAGGCAGGGGAATGGACAGGATCCTTCCAGGATGCCGGGATGAAGGAAAGGGAAGCAGGAAAGGCAGGCAGCCGGAAACTGGAAATCAGGAAATCTGGCTTGGCCCTTGTGATCCCTCAAATTTATACTGAGGATGATGTATATGGGATGGAATACTCTGTTTGGTCAATTCTGGCATCTATCTTGTCCGTTCCTCCCTAGAGGAGGGATGCAGGTGGGACCTCTTTATGTTTTCTTCAGAGCTGAGCAGTGTCCTTGGCTCTGCACACCAGTCTCTAGCAGTAACTATAAACATCAAGTGTTATCAGTCCTAGAAACACACACTGTCTGAGAAACTTGCTGTTAATTTCAGCAAGTTCAACTACTTACAAGAGACTTAGCTAAAAGCAAAAGTACAAGACAGAAAATCACCTTTATCCTGGCCCAAACGAGGACAATTACATAGTCATATTGTGTGCAGTACAAAATGGAAAATTCTGAGGTTCTAGAGGCATAAAAGGTTATTTTACATCTCATGGATATCAGTCCTTAATAGAAAACAAACAAGAATGACTTGGTGCAAAAAACAGCATTTAAAATGTATTTCATTTTGTGATAAATAGAGAAGAACGTGTGTGATAAACAAGACTTCTTTTATAAGAACTGCAGAGTAGTGTTGTATATATATTTAAGGTGAAAAGAGACCTTGAATATTATAATGGCAGAGTAGAAGCCAAAAATAATAGTAGTAATTAAAATTAAGCATTCATGTTAAAGCATGAACTTGAGAACATCTTGAAAACTCTATTGTGATCTCCAAGCCATCTCCTTGTACTACACATAGATACCTACACATAATCTAAACTCCACATAGAAACTACATTTATTTATATTGTTTTGCTCAGGACAAATGACAGATAAACCACATTTTACCTTTCCTATTTGTAGGGTAGGATACTCATACATTCCTGAAGTGTTATGATAGTTCCTGAATTAATTTAAATTACAAAGTTTTATTTAAAAGTATCCATAGTATAATAAAAACTACTTTGCATTAACATAATGAGGTATTTAGTCTAAATTATTCTAGTGAGAGTAGCTATGAAAATTGTTTTGAAGGATTTATTTTCCACTTATGAGTTTCTTAATGAGGATTACATCCTCAAAGGAGAACAAGTAATTGATAAAAATAGTTTTTGCCTTTCAATAAGATTTTCACTCCCATTACCCTATTCTAGAATAAGATGTTAAAACTTTACAATTCAAGACAATGAAATAATAACCATTCCTTTAACAGTAAATCCTTACTGTTAAAGAGTTTTTAATTGTTAGCTACCTGCATTATAAAACTCACCTAACATGGTTATTCAAGGTCTCAGTTCCCTTTCCCCAAGGCTTCTCTCCAGCCAAGTGGATCTCAGTCTGAACTGCACTCCTCTCCTCGGTTATGTGTTCCCAAGTGCAAGACCTTGCACTTCTCTACATTGAATTTCATAAAGTTCCTGTTAGTCCACTTCTCCAGTCTGGGTACAGTCTGTCAGCCAGTTCCCCACCCCCAACACAGACCACTTGTCCAGGCCATGCCAAGTCAGTTTTGCAAGGAGGAAGCTATGGGGTACTGCATGAAATTCCTCCTTGAGTACATCTATGGTGAGTTTTGCCCACATGAGAGTTGGAGTATGTACTTTAACTTTCTGCCATCCATCTTGCAGATACCTACCTGGAGGGCAGAGAAACAAATCTGGATGATATCTGTGGTATAGGCTAAGGAAGAGAAAATAAATTATTTTCATATTTTTGCCTTTTTTACTTTTTTCTTTGACCATCAACTGTTTTTGTCTTAGTTCAAAAGAAGGTAAAAGAAACTCCTGATAATGGTCTCCAATAAAATTGGCTTAGTGCTACATCATGTCTGGTATTGTGAGGTAATTAATGTCAGCTGTTAGAGAAACAGATGACATTTATTTTGGGTCAAGTCTTCTGAAATAATGTAGTTAATTAGAGAATACCAATATGAAATTCTGCTTTGCTTTAGTCTCAAAGACATCAAAACTTTTTTTTTTTCATTAATTGTAATCTAATAAAAGAAAAAAAACAATTAAACAATCACCATTAGAACATATGAACTTGCCACTTTAAAATTATTATTACTTTTAAATTATAACAATATTTTCTATGTAGTTTATGAGCTACCTGTGGCTGTTTGCCCTTTGCCTATAATTTTGACAGCTGGGGTCACACTTGAGGGGTACATGACCTAGGAACATTTGTATCTGTCATGGAAAATGTACATTCTGAAATGGGGTGATCTGAATAGCTCAGTAGGCAGTAATCTTTTGTCTGACTGCATAGAGTTAGTAAGCACTGATATATCCAGGTTTTCAACCTGGTGGTGGAACATCATCTTTAGAAAAAAAAAAGAGGTTTCATATTATTTTTGCAAGAATTCACGTTATAAGCAGCACAGTCTAGATAAAAAAGTATTAGTAAGTTAATTTATATTTAAGATTTGCATTCCTATATTGACTATTCAGAATGTTCATGTTGCTATGTTTTTTTTGGAATTCTTGAAATCTGGATGCTTTTTAGCAGAAAGTAAAGAGAGTAGCTCTTTACTTACAAACACATGCTTACAAAGTGTTCATCTTTCCATTTAGAAATCAGGGAAGTTCAGCAAAACCAATGGAATACTCACAGCCTTTTTAGATAGCTTATAGGTATGTACACATGGATATGTAAAACATTTACTGTATATTTTTTTGAAAACTATTGCAAGTATTTTATTAGCATTCATCTAAGTAGGGTTAAATAGGTTACTCAGTCATTGTAATGAAGAAGTTTCTTGTATAATTTAGATTTAACCTTACTGCTAAGCATTCTCTCCTTGGTATCTTTAGGAAAAATTGCAAGACTTCTGTGAAGTATAGGTTATACTTCGTGTCAGTTTTGAGAAGGAACAACAGATACAGTTCTGGGAAGGGGCAAACAGAGTGAAGAGTTAAACATTTTAAAGACATCTAGAATGTATTTTTTAGAGTAATTAATTTCTGCAATTAAGCAATTTATGAAGTGACCTTGGAACATCTAGCAGGAAATTACAAAAAGCTTACTTTGTCATCAGTTGTAACAAAGTATTAAATATCACTCTAACAGATAAAAAGCTTTAGAGGATCTTGTTTAAAAACAATTTCACCACCATTAAATGGCCATCATTCCACAAGGAAAACTGTCACAGCTTTTCTATTTATAAGAAGTTTTTACATGTATAGAGTGCAGAACAGAAAGCTTGGTAACTAAAAATAAATGCTTGTTTTCTTCAGAAATGCTTCTGTGTAATCCTAATAGCACAATAGTATTTGAGTAAAAAGTGCTAATTTCACTGTGGAAACACATAAAAATAGAGGCTGTTGTGGTTTCTCATGAGAGCAGAGCTGTAGTGGGAATCTGGGGAAGATTTTTGATGTTATTGATGATGCCTCCCACAGCCATGGTTCTGCTGTCATAATGTCAGATAAGGCCACCACCCAGATCTTTTCAGAGTTGTTGGTAAGCAATTCTCTTTTCCCTGATGGAACAGCTCCTGGGTCCATACTAGGAATAAAATGAAGAAGTCGCTCTGCTATTTAATTGTTGACCTTGAATACACGTGCTGATGAGGCTCCAAATATTTCCAACTAAGAATAAAAATCCTGTAAAACTGACTTTAAAATATTCCAGTGAATCTTCTTCAATAAGTTCCTGATTAGCTGATGACCAGCTTTATTCAAAAGCTTTGCCTGCAGCTTTCAAGATCATCAGGACTGTGTCATGGCTCTTTCTTTTTCCTGAAGACTTATTTTTCTTTTCTTCTTCTTTTAATCATATATAATGACTTTATTGTAGTCTGTATAATTTCAAATGAGGAAAAAAAGACCTTTATCTGAAAATACTCTCTGAAGAGAAAATTAATTCCATTGTGGAGCTTTGGGTCCATTTTGAGCCCAACTTCACTAGCAACTTTTACATACAATTATGTATATACATGTGTGTAATCTACACATCAAAAAGAAATTTAGTCTTTGTAATAGGTCTGTTGCTAGGAAGCTTTAGGTACAATGGTGTAGGTGGCTAAAACTGAAGAATAGATAATTGTGATATTATCATGTAACTAAACTTGTTAAAATAGTCTTTAATCTCTCTGAAGGTGGTTTCAGTGCCTGAGCTGAAGTCCCAGGCAGCAATACAGAGTGTTTCGCAGTATCATTATAAAACTACAGTGGAAGAGAGTGTTGCCAGGAGAGATACTCTGAGGACCTGACTGACAAAACTGGAAAAGTTTTTGTCCATTAGTACGTTGCTGAGTTAGGCACTGGGAGACATCAATTGAACTAAGGCCAGGTTGATGTTATTCCAGGCTATCATGCCTGACAGATGTATTTAGCATTTAACAGTGTTGATGTTAGCTAATGAGAGGTTCATCCCACACCAAAGCTTTCTCTAGCATAGCTCCAATCCAATCACTTTTACTTCCATTTATGGTCTGATTTATTCAAT
Source organism: Heliangelus exortis (assembly GCF_036169615.1). Classification (NCBI taxonomy): domain Eukaryota; kingdom Metazoa; phylum Chordata; class Aves; order Apodiformes; family Trochilidae; genus Heliangelus; species Heliangelus exortis. The sequence goes on along the minus strand of NC_092422.1, from coordinate 18,709,405 downwards.
TACCAACATATTTCTGACAGGACTGGACTTTTGATTCCATACTGTATGTCTGAAGATCACCTAATGTATGTGAGTATAGTCAAATAACAGATTATATTTGAGATATCTTAGGAAACTGGTTTTGGTTTAAATTATGCTCCTCTAGGCATCCTAAGGACACTTCATAGAATCAAAGAATGGTTGGGGTTGGAAGGGACCTCAAGGATCATCTAGTTCAACCCCCTTGCATGGGCAGGGACACTACACTAGACCAGGCTGCTCAAAACCCCATTCCATGTGGCCTTGAACTCTTGCAGGGCATCCACAAGTTCCCTGGGCAACCTGTCCCAGTGTCTCACCACTCTCACACTTAATAATTTCTTCCTAATATCTAACCTAAATCTACCCCCTTTGAGTTTTAAACTAATCTTCTTCATCCGATTATTACACTTCCTTATAAAAAGTTTACTTTCCACTTTTTGAAAGGACCCGTTTAGGTACTGGAAGGCTGCTCTGACATCTCCTCGGAGCCTCCTCTGCTCCAGCCCTCTGATCATCTTCGTGGCCCTCCTGCAGACTCACTCCAACAGCTCCGTGTCTTTCTTGTGTTGAGGGCTCCAGAACTGGACACAATATTTCATATTGGGTCTCAGGAAAGCAGAGGGGCAGAATCACCTCTTTTGACCTAATGGCCACGCTTCTTTTGGTTCAGCTCAGGATATGGTTGGCTTTTAGGTTTATTCAGTGTGATTGAGATTTGAGCGTTGTTGTACTGACACAACAGTAAGACAGAGGTGGTTGAGTGAGGGTGTAGACAGAGTAATGCTGTTCAACAAGTGCAAGCTGGTGGGAGCAATCTTGCAGAGACATGCCTACCCAGAACCTAAACTGAGAATTGGGACATTCAAAAGATTAGGAAAAGTAAATGAGGAATGGTAAGGTACTTTCTTTTCCTGAATATGTGTTCTGGAGCTGGCTTTTCTGCAAATATAGCAATTGCAATGGATTCTCCTCAGTACTGAAGTACTGTCTTCTTTCCTATATTCAGATTTCAGTGCTTGGAATAGCAATACTCTGTAAACTGTTGTCCATACTTCATATTGTTTCCATACAGTACGAAGCCAAGAAATGGACTCATACTTGCAGCAAACTAGGCGACTTTCAAGTAGAAGCAGCTATGTTTAAAACAATTTTTAGAGTTCCAAAGTAGGGTTATGCTGTCCACATAAACACTGATTATTTAAACGCTTCTTCTCCTAAGGAATTTCATTGCTAACTTTCTTTTGAATGTATTCAAAAGAAAAAAATAATAGGGGAGATAATGGTGCTATTGAAAACATGACTGCCCATTTGAAAAACTGATTTGTCTCTTAAGGACAAAACTCTGCTTTGTGCACTGTTCTGTGACTAAGCCTATCTATTTAGTAGCAGAAGTTAGGTACTGACGAACCATTCAGAAAAAAAACAGAGTGAATACACACATAAAAAATCTGAGCATTATTATGGTGCAGGGATGAACTCTCTGTATTATCCAGCCACTAGAATAATTCCTTGGTGTATGGAGTGGTTACTCTTTTGGAACTTCACGCTCCTCAGTGTCAGACTCACAGAGTGGTCTCACAGTGGTTAGAAGGAACCACTGAAGATCAGCTTATCCAACCTCCCTGCTTCAACAGGGCCACCAGGAACTATTATTCCAGGACCATGGCAAGACAACTTATGAACATCTTCAAGGATGGAGACTCCACAACCTCTCTGGGCAATCTGTACCAATGCTTGCTCACCCTCATAGTGAAGAAGTGTTTCCCGGTGTTAAGACAAAGCCTCCTGTTTTTTCAGTTTTCACCCATTTCCTCATGGTTTGAATTTGTATCTGTTTTGCTCTGAATACACTCACTTTTTTTTTGTTGTTTTAATTGGTGGTTGAATTTTTAAGCCCTCCTTGCATGTTGTAATATTGAAGAGAACTTTTCAATTTGGACTAAGTATTTTTTTCCTTAATCTTCATATTAGAGTGTTATTCATCAAAAAAAAACGCACTCTCCTTTTGGTGACACCTAGTCCATTTTTTTGCACTCCTCACATTAATTTTAAATCCTAAGTAATCCATGCTAAAATATTTCTGCATGAAACTCACACTTTTTACCTTTTCTGAGGATTTTAACATGATGTGTAGGTCTTAGCTGGCCTTCAACAGAAATTAGGTTTGCATTAAGAATGTATATTTTACACATCAGTAAATTACAAAAAAATCTTACCACTGAATGTGTTGACAGATGTAAAATCTATGTTAAACTAAAACCAGTTCTTTCTTACAGTGCAAATCAGGATAAATACGAGCTATTCAAACTAACTTTCTGTGATTTAGTAGCACAGGAGTTTTCCTGTAGGAATGTTGTGGAATGTTAGGAAGGCTCGGAGAATGTTGGAGAATATTCCCGAGCCTTCCTAACATTCCACAACATAGGACTTAGACTTAAAAGTTACAAATGTACTTGAGAAATTGCTGAGACCTTTATGAAATATACTGTGGCTAGATACAACAAAGTGACATATCAAGTTCAAATTTCTTCTGGAGTATGAAATATTCTATAACAAATTTCTAATCCAATTGAAACCTACGATTACTAAAAACTGTTTGCTTCTTCCATCAAATTTCAGATGTCATCAAAGCCCATCTCTGAGCTTAAATTTTGCTGTTTGATACTTTATTTTTGTCACATAATGATAGTACAAGCTTATGAAAAGATGACTCACTTAGCAATAGGAAAATTAAATTAAAAAGTAGGACTTCATACACTCTTACTTCCTTAGACTTTAAAGATGAAGTCAAACTGTTTCAAAGGTTTCAAATAGATAAATTATTCCCAAGCCAGTTTTTACTGATTTTTATCATCTTATTTTTGAGGTTGAGATTAATCATAGCTGGAGACTTAAGTTCCAAGATGTAGCCATACTTAGAAACATGGAGTTCTGAGTCCAGTTCTTTAAACATTCAGTTCCTCAGATAGTTATTTAACCTCTTTCTCCAAAGTAAAAAGACTGCAATAGGAATAAATCCACCTATTTTAGGCAGCTGCCATGGGTTGAAAGAAAGGATGGTCCTATGTAATGCCTGTCCCTTTTTATTGATGTAGGAGTCCAGGAAGCTTGTTTGGATAGGACAAATAATTCAGCATGAAACCTCACAATTGAAATACCATACCCCTTAAAAACTTCAGAGAGCAACGTAGAGGAAATGGACCTGGGGGTCCAGGTAGACAGAAGGATGGCTGTGAGCCAGCAATGTGCCCTTGTGGTCAAGAAGGCCAATAGCATCCTGGGGTGAAGAGGAGAATACAAGATAGTTGCATATTTCCCTGAACACAGCTGAACCTGGGCTATCACCTCTCTTCCTCCCTAGTTTTGTTGAGCTGAAGCCACACTTCAGTCTTCAAGTTGCTTATGTAGGGGTTAGAAGAATAAATAGCTTTGCTCTTCCTTGAGAAAAAGAACATGGATAAAGACAGAATAAATAAAATACTCTATGTCCTTCTTCTCAAGGAGAAAGTGAACATTCTTTTTGAAGAAAGTGCTGGCTTAGATTGCTGGATATAATACGAAATATGTAACTGGAGTCAGAACTGACTTCCATTCAGCTTTTGGTGAAAATAATGCTAATTCAGTGCAACTGCAAAACAAACCAGAATGTGGCTAAGCTTGTCTGTTAATGAAACATTCTGGTTTTGATAGTACTATATACTGAAAGCAGAGCAACTTGTGTAATATGAAGGGATATAAAATAATAGCAGTATTTTAATTTAGAATTTTCAAATATCGTGAGCTACATATGTAGTATACTACTCTGAATATTGGAAATATAAATAAAGGTTGGACTTTTATCTGCAGATTTCAATAGCAAATGAGACAATTTTGATCACTGGTCTGACTGGCTGCCCAACTCAGATCATGCAGTTGTGCCTTGAGTCCTACTTAAAACTGGTTGCTCCTCATTGAAAACACATCCTTCCAGAATGATCACCAACCTTGGCTGCCAAAATTAAAGTCACAGAAAACCACCCAATCATGTTAGCAGACCTTTCCAAATTTGTTGCTTATCTTCAGCTTTGATAACAAATTAATATGGAATCAAGCCTGTATTTGAGACTTTGGTTAAGTATGAAGAACAAAACCTGAGGGAAGTAAAAATGATGCTTTGTCTCCACTTCAGCAAATTTTTACCTTCTGTAAGAGTGCAGATATTGGAAATGTGTTCTATAGTTCAAAATATGAGAAAACAGACCCCACAGAGTATTGCCAATGTCATAACACGTAACCAGATGTAATGTGCATTTAAAATTGCAGTTAGAAGATGACAGTTTCATGCAATAAAATTAAATACTTTTTTTTCCAACTGCTGGATTGCTCAGTAATAAAACAGAAGACTGCCAGCTGGACAAGGAAAACATTGTTAGAAATAACAAATTATTTGTAAAAAAAAAAAATAGGACTAATTAATTTTAAAAGGCATATTAATGCAAAGTGCTAGCTTTATCTCCCTTTCCTCCCTGTATCTTTAATCATAGAATTTAATTTTTCTTCTTTTGCTAAAAAAAAAATCCAATTTTTGCAACAGACATGAGGCAACCTTAAAACCTTAGTAAAACAAAAGGCAAAGTTCTAAAAATTCCTTACATGAATCAAGAAAGTTCTTCATATCTGTAACCTGCTCACAAGTCAAAGTAAGCTAAATCTATCCTGATAACAAAAAATAATTTTGCAATAATATATTGTTCCTATAATGCTTTTTTTCTAAAGTTAGAAGTAAAATAATATAAAAAATCAAAACTGATACACTATTCCTTCAATATGGCAAATGAAATACAGAAACTGACCCTACCTCAACATTTTTCAGGTTTTCAATAAGCTTTTAAAAATAGTATATATTAGCAAAATCAAACGGGTTGAGCTCTAGTTTAACCTTCAAGGTCTTGATCTAACAGTATGGTATTACAATGATAAAGTATCAAGAAGTCCTGCAGACATCTGTGGAGATCTGTAACAATGCATCAGTCTGTACATTATTAATTGCAGGATGGTTTCTAAATTTGTTTATCAAGCACCACATCAATTATCAAAACCTTTCTTCCATGTAGAGGTTAAGAGTAGCTGAAAACCTGAAAATTATTATGCGTTATAAGTAGGCAAAATGGCAAATATATAAAAGCAGGTAACAGAAATGAAATTATTAGCTGCATGTATTTCTCTATGTCAAAATCAAAGTTAGCTAGGGATCTATCCTCCAATCATAATCATTCTGCTGTGAGTGAAATTTCTTATAGTGAACTCAGTTGAAGGTAGCAATGCCTCTATATAAATCTTGTTCCTCTGGAAAGAAGAAAGACTTTGAATCGACTACCAGTTTTTCCCAGTTAAAACTCCACATTGTACTTTTTTGACATCAATTCCCAAGATTCTGATGTTGAAGTGAAGTAGTAACATCGTATTTTATTCCCAGGTCACAACGTGTCCTTCATCTCCTGGGTTCTCACAATGAGGTCCAAAAAGAAGCCGAAAGATTAGGGGCTTTTTCATAGAGAACAAAAGGAAAAAATATAAGTGCAATTATTAAAGATAACTAAAGGGGGGTTAAAAATAAACCAGTGAACCAGAAGAACAATCTGGGAAACTGGGCTGATTATATTTTATCTGGATTGCTCATCACTGTTTGTCAAAGGAACAAACAACATTATCATGCTAATGTAGAGAAGATTTAAAATAAAAAGGAAAAAGCAAGTAAGCAGAGCATTATTTCTATCTCTACAAGCAGAGATTTGTTTTCATACATCTATGTCTGATTTCTGGGCTTACTGAGAAGAAGAACCTGTGCCAGTGTAATTTTTTGAGAGGAGGAAAGTGGCCTGGGTGTCTGAGTCTGCTGCCCTGTGACTCAGTGTTCTTCCTTTTACAGAGTGGAATTTGAATCAGAGCATTAGGATTTTTCTACAGTTGGAAACTTATATATACAGAGACACTCCATGGGAGGGTGCCCAGGCAATGACCTGCTGCAGCATGCTTTCACCATCCTGTATTTCTAGGAGAGAAGTAGTGCAGTCAGGTGTTAAACATGAGCTGCTGTAGGCAGCATATTAGTTCTTCCATAACTCTGGAAATGCGGCTGCAGCTGTGAGCAGCAGTTACTCTGCGTCAGGAGCAGAGGGGCTCTGCCAGACTTGCTGTTTCCTCTCTGGCAGAGGATAATGTTTTCTGTCTTGTGGTTTATCTGCTAAACAGAAAGCTTCTTCTAACACATGCTTCACGTTTTGTTTCTGCTGTTTAGTTTTCCATAGGCAGTGAGACAAATTCAGGGAGTGGACGAATGGTCTGTGGAGTTAAATCTGCATTGATTTGCTTCGTTAATTACTCTGGCTTTAAAGAGCTGTGAGCATGCTGCTGCCTGCTCCTGGAGACTGCATCAGTGACATATCAGCTGCTCAGTTTCAGTGGACCATTTAGTATAAAAATGTTTATTGGGCTACTTAAGTATTTCTGTGAGAAAATGCAAACTGAAACCTATAAAGACTTTTTAAAAGGAAAAGATCTGTCATGCTAGTCATCAGACACTAATGTATATCATAAAAAGAGAAAATACATGTATATATAATAATGATATACTAAAATGGGTTATACAGACAAATGGCTTTTTCTAATCTACGCATGCCACATATTTCTCACTGCATGTGGAGCTGACTTGAATTTTATGCTAAATACATATTTTCCTAGGAAATAAATTCTGACTCCATGTCATTGTTTGTTTCTTGTTTTTACAGCTCTACTTAAAAGTTATACAGTCACTGTCCCTGCCAGCAGCTTAGCTGTTAATTCATCCCAATGGCTCTGCTCTACCAACTGGAGATCTATGAGCGAGATAACCAATTTTCTAGCAAGGAAACTTATACACCAGGAGACACTGATGCTTCCTTTTTTCTGCTGCAAATATGCATAGAGTTTTTGTCCTAAAGGGAGGTAACATTCTCCATATCCTTTATAGTCCCTGGGTGAACCTCTTTCAGGTGTCACAGGAGTCCAGAAATTCATCTTTTCCCTGACAAAGTCTTTGGGTTCATCTTCTTTGTTGTGGACCTAACAATCTCCATGCCAGCATTTGCACAGATTTCCTACCAGGAGCTATGGAGCAGTATGCTGACTTCCCAAAAAAAACCCACAAAAAACAAAAAGCAAGTTTATTTGCCAAAGATGTGACTCAGAATTTCAGATGGATTTAAAACAAAGTAAATGTGACACAGAACTGAAGGGTTCAAGTGATAAAATGCAGATGATTCACTGATGGCTTTTGCTGTGATAGAGAAGTCCCTCAGAATCCTTCTCTTTTGCAATTGTCATCTGGGAATTAGCAGTCTTCTCGTTTATAGCAACTTAATCATCAAAACAGTTTATGTCCATCTATAGAGATGAGTCATTTTCTAATTAGCAGATTCTCCATTTTTTCTCCAAGAACTTTTTTCTCCAAGAACTTTTATCTCCTTGTTTTTTCTACAAAACCTCTAGATGCAGCTGTATTGTAAATTTGCTGGTTTTATACTATAAAAAGCATGTGGATGCTTAATACAACTTTAATGCAAACCAATGCTGAGATTTTGCACTCGGTTATCCATAAACAAGAAAAAATTTCATACTCATTAGCAAATATATTTTCCATTTTTGAGTAGTCTATGATTGTTTTTAACATATTTTACTTTCTTGACACCTTTTCAAACATCTTTTTATACTGTAGTACTAAAGCAAATTTTGTGTCTGCCTTACTGGTTCACCTCATGCATTTTCAATCACTGGGAACAATTACTGATATTACAATTACAAGGGAGTGTGTGCAATATGTGTTACAATTCTTTAAACATTTCTACTAATTCTAAAATAAAAAAGCCAACATTTAAAACCTGTTAAATTTGCTCCTCTTTTCTATTTTCTTACTATTACAAGCAGCTGCTTTAAAATCTCTTAAGTTGTCCACCATTTTTATTATTATATCTCTTTATTTCATATTATATATCTTCACTATTGAAAATAAGTCTAGCAACACTAAATATTTGGAAATTAGGAAAACCTTTTTGGTGACTCAGGGCACAGAAGTGTCTTTCTAATTTCTCTGCCTAGATAGTAAAAGAAAAAGAGTCTTAATTTGTTTTCTGTGGTGTGTCTTCATTTGGAAGTTTTCTTTGTAAATATCTCCATAAGAAACAGCAATGTCTTAGGGCACATAAGTCTCATCACCATCTTTCCTTTTTACAAGCTTGATTTGGAGAGGTTTGTTGGAGTTGATGTTATTCAAACCTGATATAATGCCACTTCTCAGGGTTTTTTATCTGTCCATCTGCCTATCTGAGCTCCATTGCCTTTGAGAGCCTGTGACTCAAGACCTGCTTCAGTCCAGCAAATACCTCTTGTTTTCTCCCAACCAGGGCAATGCAGAAAACATCAGAAGACATTTACCTATGAAGATAAAACCTTTAGAGAATATAGTGATGGGAAAACAGAGGATCTGCCTTCTTCCCAGCAAAGCTCCCTTTTTGGCTACTAAAACTGGCCATTTGGCATAGAAATTGCTCATTAACAATGAGAAAAAACTTGATATCTGGTATTCTTTTTAATCATATCTATTAGTTTTATATCCACATCGCTTAGGAGTTGTATCCACAAACAGACATGTGCACACACTAAACCATTTTTTTAAGCTCAGGTTTTAAAAAAAAAAAAAAAAGAAAAGAAATCTCTGCCTATACCCACAAATTTCTACATCAATGAAGAAGAAAAGGCAACAGATGGGTACAAATAAAGAGATGCTGGAGAAACACTGAGGCTCTCTTTCTCAGCATTGCAGATCCTAGCAGAGGTCTATTTTACCAGTCAGATGGATGCTTTTTATGCTAGGACATAGCACGTATACCTGCATGTATATCTGCCAGTGTGTACAAAAAAGAAACCAAGTTTTTCAGAACTTTACTTGAAAGATCTGCAAGTTTCCATAACACATATTTGAACCTCACATTCAAAGCATATTGTATAGGTATATTAAAGAGGTTAGAGCATATTATTCCTGTGGAATTATAACAACAACAAACGGTTCAAATGAATTTATGCTCTAGATTTGACATGTTTAAGGCCTGGTAATAAGGGTAATTTAGAATGAAGTATCTTTCCAAAGAAATCACATAGAATTTCATATTTGACAATATTGTATGTGTAGAGCTTTTCTAATACAAGAGTGACACAAACACATCTCCTTGTGCAACTAAATATGTTAAGTATGGTCTAAGATAAATAATTAGTGGCAGAATTTGCAAAAGCATTTGTAAATCAGATGGCTCAGGGTAAAAGCGTAGAATCATAAAATCCTTTTACTTGGAAAAGATCTTTAAATCATCAAATCCAACCTTTATCCTCGCACATTGCCAATTCTGCCACTAAACCATGTCTCTAAGCACCACATCTATGTGTTTTATAAACACCTCCAGGGATCGTGACTCCACCACTTCCCTGCACCAGTGCCTGACAACCCTTTCAGTAATGCAGTTTTTCCTAATACCCAATCTGAACCTCCCCTGGCTTGAGGCCATTTTTCATTTTTCTATCACTTGCTACTTGGGAGAGGACAGCAACACCCATATCACTACAGCTTTCTTTCAAGTAGCTGTAGAGAGCACTAAGGTCTCCCATCAGCCTCCCTTTTCTCCAGGCTAAACAACCCCAGTCCCCACAGCCACTTGCTGTCAGTCTTGTTCTCCAGCCCCTCCACCAGCTTGGTTGCCCTTCTCTGGACTCGCTCCAGCACCTCAATGTCCTTCTGACAGGCCCAGAATGGAACACAGGACTCAAGGTGCAGCCTTATCTGTACTGAGTACAGGGGGATGATCCCTTCCCTTCTCCTGCTGGCCATCCCAGGCCAGGATGCTGTTGGCTTTCTTGGCCGTATTCATACTCAGCATATTGAATACCTAACAGGAATTTTTCTGTTCTTGATTGGAAGGCCAAATCTTTTTGAGGGGAGGTGCGTAACTGATCTGTCATTGCTTATTTAATTTAAATAATATTTTAATTAATTTAACTAATAAACAATAATTTAATTACCAATAGGGAAAAAGACCTCACTTGCTTTGATCCATCTGCTGACATAAACTATAGAGTCCAAATTTTTTCTCGTTTTTGAGAAGAGGCATATATATTTATCTGGACTTCTTGGAAGAAGAACTTTTTTCAGGTTTTGGTGAGGTCACCTAAATTTTGTTCTGGGCTTTGGCCACTGGTGTAGAGTTACTGCTGCCTGCCATTTGTACCTGGTTCTTAGCCTGGGCCCAGAGTAGCAGGCAGCTCCTGGGAGGCAGTAGCTCTGTTCTCCAGCAGCAGTGGGTGACTGGGGGAAGCAGAAGCTTTATTTTCAGCCTTTGTGTCCATCTTATCATGTCCCTGGTGATGTGTCATGTTTCTTCAGCACAGAAAAAAATGCAGTTGGGAATCCAGACAGAACATGTTAGGGAGATGTGTTATTTGAATTGCGCTCCTGTGTTGCTCTCATACCTTATTTAATTTGTACTGTTTAATTTAGGATAGAACACCTGGAAAATGGAGACACAGAATTTCCATGCTGAGCAAGGAAGAGACAGTCTTAGGCAGAATTCTTCAGATGCATCTTGCAATTAAACAGTGCTCCCTATACCACAAAGTTATACTTAGGACCTCATCTATAATCCTCCTTGAATAACACAGAATTTGGAGAAATTTGCACGTCTCCGGGCTGCCTGAAGATACTGATGAGGAAAGACAAAATGAATATTGCTATGGTTTGAAGTAACCTTCATGACTGGAACCTCACAAATGTATTCACATGTTTCAAAATATCTTCATCAATTCAACTCTGCAAAGCTTTTGTTTCTCAGCACAACACGCCAGCAGAACAACTGTTCCAGGTTTTTTTTTTTTCCATTTTATCCTTGCTGGTGTTTCAATTCTGTTAAGGTGGCAGTTGCTAATTGCTAAGTAGTACGGTCATTTGTCAGAAGTTTTTTTATTAGCATCTTATTATCTCTGCTGAAAAGGAGAGATTAGTTTAACACATCATTTATAGGACCTCAGCAAGATTTCATATCTTTTTAGGTGCCTTCCAACCCCTAACATTTTATGATTTTGTGACTGATCATGCATAACACAGAGTTTTCTCCTACGGCCAGAGAAGTATGGGATTTTTTTGTTTTGGCTGTTCTTATGAAGCACCATCAAAATATAGATGCAAAGTATGCAGTGCTGAGTCATTAGCTAGAAAGTTGTTGAATTTATGAACTGCAGATATTTCTTTCATTTTATTTCAAATTAATTTCAAGAGAGTGTTTTGTTTGTTTTTTAATTTTCACTCATGCAACCAAGACTTGCCATTCTCTGATATCACCTTTTTACTAGATTAAACTAATGTTTAAAATAGAATTTGTTGTCAGACTCATAGTACACAGCATTATATTAGAAGCAGCATGTAATTAAGGTCTTTCTTTTAACAGCAATCTAAGATTTCACCAGTCATGAAAGTCTTAATAAAAAACTGCTTTCTGTCCAACTTATTTGGCAAGTATGATGTTTTCTACTCTTTTTTTTCACATTTCATGGACATCCAATTACTCTGATCAAAAAAATCTGACTGTGACACTAGAAAGACACAGTCTTGAAGAGTTTACAGGCAGAAGAAAAGGTAAAAGAGCACAGTGATATCTGTGTGATTAAGGCTATGGTTGGTTAACATCTTTGATGAGGATGTCTTCTGTGAATCCCTAGCTAGCCATTAGTGGGGGCTTTTTTGTTGTTGTTTGTTTCTTTTTTAATGTAGTCCAAACCTTTTTGACTGTATCTCTCATTTACTCAGTCATTCTCTACTTGTAACACAGACTTATTCACAATATAGCATCAGATGTCCAACTCCTTTAACATCCATCTGCCCTACATAGTCCTGATTTCTGAACAAAAGCAAATTTAAAAATGCTGTCAGAGAGAGATCACAACAGCACTCTTGACTCTGACAGTGGAAAACATTTTTTAATCTGCTAATTCAAAGAAGTTTCTTCATGTGACAGCCATGAGGAACACATCTTTGTTTTGGGGCTAAATATATGGGAAGCAGGGAGGGGCTGTCCATAACGATGGAGATCGTTTGTAGTCCCCAAGTTCTATGATTCATTTCCCAGAGACTGAAGGATTTGAAGTTTCCTCCTGGTATGCACTTTGGTAAAAGCAGATCACAGACTGGATATCTGATAGTGAGATTACTGCAATGGCCTGATAAGCTGCTTCTGTTCCCAAGTATGAATGAGGGACAGCCCTCAGAATTGCAAATCCAGCCAAAAATCATATGCTTCATATACAGGAGGCTTTATATTTTCAACTGTCATTTTCATCTGATCTTTATTCAATAGCCAAACACTTACAGACTTTTATTTTTAATTTACAGGCTGTGTTTTTTAATCAGCTCAGCAACCCAGCTGGAATGGGTGCCTAAATATTTCAGAAGCTTAGCACTGGAGATAAGATCTCCTTAGTCATTGCAGCCATTTCTCTGCCCTTGCAGACAAACAGGACATAGAGATCCCCTTCGTAAACTGATTTAATTCAATTCTAAATGTGTGAGAATGTTTTGTTCCTGTTACCCTCTTGGGCAGCAGAGTATCAGATGTTTGTTTCAGAAGATTGCAGAACAGCTGCTCCATGTGCCACCATCCTGGCTGTGCCAGTCATGCACAGAATGATTTCTTATACCAAAGCTACAGTCTGCAGTAAAAGACCAAAAGTCATCATTCTTTAGGTGCCACAAAACAAATCAGGAGAAAAAATTTATGATGTCCTGGGTTTTTATTAAATATAGTAAACATTTGCTAAAAAAGTTAAACAATAGAGAGCTAGAACCATATTGTAGAATCTGCAAGTTGGTAATGCAACTCTTCCAAAGCTTTTTAAGATAGCTATCTTTTGTAAAAATTCACTAATATTTTGGAGGTTTTCTTCCACTTAAATTGAGATAATGTCTATTCCCATTATGTTCTGCTTTTGCTTCCAAATTCAACATCATTATCTGTGTCGATAAGTGAAGCAAGTGCTCATTTAGTTTTGCGAGCCTTCCAAAATTATCTTAATCTTGACCTTCTCAACAAATTTCTTTTTTCCTTGCTTTACTTTAATTAAAATAATTGAGAAATGTTTGCTACTATTTCAAATTACATTTGAAACCTTCTGTCAGAGCTTGACCTGCAGTCCTATGGAACTCTTATGGAAATATGACTGTTTATTCTAGCATTTCAGTGGGATATGGATGCTAACCTTTTCTGAAAATCTAGATACAGGAATAAGTTCCAAGCTCATAAAATTTCTAGCCTGAATCCTTAAGTATTTTCAAAAACAAGCAAGAAATGAATAAGGTTAATTACTTTCATCTAAGTCATTTAGATATTGCCGAAATTTTTATCCAGGTTATAAAGAAGGTCAGTCATGTAATCTGAATCCTTTGTAGTTAGATCATTTTGTACACAATGAAGAACTATTCAATCATACCTTCCTTATTTTAAAGTATAAACAGGCTAACTATTTTCAGGAACAGCTTTCTATCAACATGTGAGGTTGTAGGCTTTTCACCTGGTGGTTTATCTAAAAAATGTGATTGATTTGCTACATATTAATAAAAATACATATTTCAGAATCAAGAACTGAAAGCATCAAAACAGCCTACTTAATATTTTTGGGATGATTATAAGACTGTTCCTCCTTCAAACTAGTTTGAGGCATTTTTAAAAATGAGTTGTTGTACGATGATTCTACATTCCAGATTATTACAGGGGAACCATCTGCAAATGTCCTGTCACTTTTAATACAAGCAATATTTTTTACTTCTGTTTCATATGTAACCACTAGCAGTAAAATGGAGATTTGAAATGCTTTTAAAATTGGGCTCTTGGTAATTCATCAAGTATATACACTATGATGATTTTGACAGCTGAGTAAACATTAAATAGACTTTTTCTTAAAATACAATAACTTCATATGAATAGGAAGTCAGAACCTAACATACTCTCAAGATTATATAAAGACAAAGCAATTATATACTAACACTGTTTACTGAAAGAAAAGACTTTCTGTCTCTATAGTTTACACACAAGCTGCACATACTGAGATGGAAAGCACAGATGACCATTGTGCTACAGATGCTGAGGTGTAGCCCCTGTGGCAGAAGCAAATCACTACAGTTTGGATCACTGATCCTGCCCTCCATTAGCACAAAACAAGAATATCACAGAAGAAGATAATTTGATGGCTTCCATCTTGTCTGGGAGCCAAACTCAGGAGTGAAATGCTTGTTGTATTTAAAAGTAGGAAATTTTGCACAAGCAGAGAAAATAATTTTCATGCGCAAATCTCTCTCTCTCTTTTTTTTTTTTTTTTTTTTTTTCCCTTTAATGCTTTTTTCAGCATTATGTGAATATGACATATGGGCAAACAAAGCTTCCCCATGCTGCCTTTGGGTGAAGATGCCCTGTGCTGTCTCTTGGAGGTGTTGTGTCATTCCCAAGCCATGGGACGTGGTCTCTGTGTGTCCATACTCCTGATAACTTCAGTCTGCTTGGTGACGATGCTGCATGCTTGTCTGTCACATGACAGGAGTGGTTGTCCCTGCTTTGGTTATCCTGTAGTCCTCGTGTTGTGACAACACTGTCTGCTTTCAATGCATCCTACCCTGAATGGTCTGCAGAACAACCTGTGTGGTGTCACTGGTGTGGTCCATGCATGGGTGAGTGAGTCTGCACGAAAAGCCCCTCATCCTTCACAGAAGTCCCTCTGTCTCCTACTGCACCAGGGGGAAAGTGCCTGGGCTTGCTTGGACTTGAGGTCTTTGCATCCCCTACATCTCTCAGCACATGTCAGAGATGGGCACCAGTCTCCCCTGCGCCTTCAGTCAGGGATCTCACCCTGATCATTAAAGAAAGCCAGTGGGTCCCTACAGATGTGCTCCTCTTGACCCTCCCCAAACTCCCAGGTGTTGGCCATGGCCCAACTCCATTTTATCCACCCAGAGATGCAGCTTTGACAGAAGATCTCAAGCCACTGTTCTGTAGGCACAGGCCATCAGGGGTATCTTCTTATCCAAACCTACACTTTCTAGTGCAGAGGCCACATTCCTAGATCCATGCACACATTAAATACAATTATTTGACTCAGCAGTTTCAGTTGGAACAACTCACCATGAGTGGGAAACCTGGAAGTAAAAAGCTTGAAATAGAAATTGATTACTTGGAAGCTTGTAGGGTGTGATATCTTATGTCCTGGTAGCTTTGTACCTTGGATGATTCAGGAACCTGAGTAAGTACTGATCCCTGAATCACATTTGGCTGCTGACAGAACAGGGAGATCATCCAAGTCCAATGGAGAATTTCTGTATTAAACATAAAAATCACCTCAGACACAACTGATCTTTCTTTGCCAACTAAACAGTTATTAATGGTAATTTCTACCTCTATTTTTGAAAGTTAGGAAGGGTTCATAAAGAACAGGAAATTTAAACACTCAGAGTGACAAACCATAAATTGGAGTGGAGATTCCTATCTCTAGTGGAATCAGTAAGATCTGATTATTTATCCCAGTTGAAAATCTAAATTCTGGTACCTCTGCATAACCCCACAAGCAGGACTAAATTCAGTAGTCTCCCTCTCTTTCCTGTGCCTGCACAGGAACTGGAAGTTTGATACCAGTATAACTGTTGATCTTACTCTTTATTTCATGATCTAGAATTCTAGACATTTGCATGTAATTGAAATAAATATAAGTGCCTTCATTGTCCACCATCATGGAACTGTGTGCCAAAATTCTCATGTGATTATTTCAAAAATTTTTAAGGATGAAAAAGCTTCCAATTTTACTTACTTTTTAAGAAATGTGGCTAACCACCTCTGTGCTCTGAAGTAATCATGACAGGAAAAAAAAAAAAGCAGCAATAGAATAAGTACTTAATTCTTTCTGGTGCTTTGCTCTGAAAAACTAATGCAACCCTTTGGAAAATGTTACAGCATATGACCTCATTGAATAGTAATTTACAATGCAAATATATGGAATTTTCCTTGGGAATAGTAAACTCAGGGGCAAAAAAGGAATGTCTTTAAATACATACAGAGAACTGCCCCTCAAACTGATATTCCAATATTGGTTTTCCTTAGCAACATTATTTTCATTAGGATTATATTATTCTCTTATTTTTAGTTATATTTTAATGACTGTCCTAGCAGTCTTATGTGGATATTTTATACAATAATAAACATTAGTAAATAACTCAGGATCATCAAGTTCAAGTCCTGTCTCTGTGTTTTAAATCCAAATCACCAAGAGATATTTCTTCAGAACAAGCATTTTAAGTGACTATTATGACACATAGTATGTGATGACTAACATCTCCCTTGCTCCAGAACAAGGACTATTTTTGCACTGCTCCAAATGATTTAAAAATATACTGCATTGTCTCTTTGAAACAGATTATTTAATGTTAGATCAGTCGAATGCTTCACTCTTGAGGTTTGCTATGCATATTCTTAAGGAGAATTCTTATGAATAAAGTAGCTTTCAGAATTCATGGCACAATCTGTAAGTGAGATCGTCAATCTAGAAACTCCACTACAGAGTAACCAAAATTTAAAAGAATGTAGTAAACCAAGCTGTGTAGAAAAACCTACATAAATTTCAGACTAGCTTTTTCTAAGGTATCTTCAGACAGCACAGTGGAGTGTTGCTAAACACCTATGAATGCATGCAGATTTATCAGTTTCAGCTAAACTAATTAATCATCTGAGAGTCAGTCCTCTGTGAAAGAGGAAAAAATAGAAACAGAATTTTTTTTTCCACTCCTTGTTGCATTTCCCAGCAATACAGGAACTGCAGAGATCACTCTAGCTCCAGAACAGGAGAGTAGGGTCGGTTAGTCCATGTTACCAGGAAATCTTTACACCTGGCATGAAGGGCCATGTGTGCCCCATGTCACTCACATTGCTGCTCCAGCTGCTGAAGGTCTGGGGTGCTTTCAGCTCATTTGCTGCATTGCTGCACTCAGAACAGTTCTGAATGGACAAAGAGCAGATTCAGGTGCCTCAGAAAAGCAAAAGTGAGGAAAGCAAGAATTTTAGGTCCTGTCTGGGTATAATTTGCCTGTCATCTGCTGGATAATTAATTTAAAAACCAGCCTGTGCTGTGTCCTCTGTTGCAATGGGGTATCTGAATCTATAACAGGATGACTTACAATGTTTACTGGAGGCTTTGTTTCCTCCCATATAAACAGGTAAACTAAAACCTGATCCTGTAAGGGAAGTGCAGATAATTTATTCATTAATATAGGCAATAAGTAGGAATCAGTCCATACAAAGAGCTGTTACTGAAAATCTGATCCCCTGAAGTATTTCAGTAGAGAAAAAGAAAATAGCCTGTTGTGTATGGATGCAAAAATCCCCCAACACCACGCAGATCAAAGCTGCCAGTGAGAATAAGTAAGTCTGTTGGAAGTTACTTTTTTCACTGGAGACCTATGATACAGGTCCTGCATCATGGTTAAAAGACTACCTTATAAATTTAGGGTCAATTAGATCACTTACCAATCACCCGCTCATGAGATACAGCCTAATGAGATGCTCATAAGTTCACCTGAAAGTGCATTATTGTTAATGCAGTAGATAATGTAGATAAAAAGTTTAAATGAACCAACTTGTTTGAAGAAGACATTGTCACATTCTGAAACATTTCCAGAACTTTGTTCATTCAAAGACAATTGCTGGCAGGCTGCCTGAGAAAGTGACTGTGATAATGAGAAAACTATTATCCTTGACACTTCTTTTGCAGGAAACTGTAACTCCTATGTCTCATTTTTCTGCTCTGCTTGATAATGTAATAATTCTCATTAAAGGAATACACATAAATATAATGAAAAATTATATGATTGTGCAGTGAAAGATAAAGCTACTTGAAACTCTCTGGTTTCGAAGTACTTCATAGTGCTTTAGCTGTTTGGCTGTCTGTTGAAGTCAACATAACTCATTTGCCCACGGATTAAAACAGCTGAGTTCAGCTGAGTCTTAGGCTCTGTCCACCTGGGTGTATCTCTAGCTGTGTCATTCTAGGCTCTGCGTGTGCATTAGGCAAGTGCCACAGAAGTGCATCTAAATTGTACTTCTAATCACAAGCAAAGCCCATTCAGAGGGAGTGGGGTCAGCTCCTCATGCCTATTCCTCAATAAATTTCTGCTGTGCTTTAATATCTTCTAAAAATATGAAATATGTATATGTACAAAATGCCTCTAAATTATAAAAAAATATAATGCAACTGATATTGGGATATTACTATTAAAACTGTTGTTATCAGTCAACCAACCACAGGCAGATTTATTGTAAGCATTCCTGGGAAATAATTTGTTGAAGAGAATCCGAATTATACCAGGTTCATCAGCAGTTTTTTTCATTTACTACTGTAGTCAACAGTTGAACAAGATATATGAGCAACTTCACTATTGAGGCTTAAGAGAAGAGGAATTTTCTAATTTTTAACTTTGGACAGGGATTCTAAAAAACCTCTATACCTCAGAGCAAAGGTGAATACACTGTATGTTATTGACTAGGAGTAACAGAAAAATTCTCAGTGAATGGGGAGCTCTTAGTCATAAAATGAGTAAGAATTGTGGTATCCAGCTTTATGTAATTCAATGGAATAAGTCTAAAAAGCTACAATTCCCAATTTCATTAGAAGTATAATGAAATAGGAGTTTGCAGATCACACAAGCACATCATTAAAAGCCATGAATCAAAGAAGCAGTAAAGCACAGACATATCTGACAATCTGATGCAGATACTGAAATTGGTATTGGGTTAATTAAAATGTTCACTAGAATACAGAGTCTTTCAGATTTAAAAATGTTATCATAAGCTGCCAAAAATAAAGATTTAAAAGGCTAATAAAACAATTACCTAAATGAGTTAAATAACTCTTTTCCTGTATGGGCTAAGAATTGATTTTAAACCCAGCATGGTGTTTAGAACAGAATAAGGACAAGTTGCATGGAGGAAGATGCTTATTCCAAAGACTGGTTTCAGAGAATCATGAAATGGTAGAGGCTGGGAGGGACTTCTTGAGATCATCTGGTCCATATGCTGCTGCTCAGTCACCTGGACTAACTTCCCAGGACCACATCCAGCTGCATTTTGTGTATGTCCACTGATGGAGACTGCACAACCTCTCTGAGTAACCTCCTCCAGTGTTTAAACACCCCATCCTAAAAAAAGGGGTGTTTTTTTTTCTTTTTTATTCAGACTGAATTTAATGTGTTGTAACTTGTTTCTGTTGCCTCTCATCCCATCACTGGGCACTACTGAGGACATTCTGTTTTTCTTGTATTCCCTACCAACAGGTACTGTACACATTGATAAGACTCCCCTTAGCCTTCTCTCCTCCACATTTCCTTGTAATTTCAGCATTAAACCATATTTTCCAGAATTCAAAGGGCATTGGGTAAGTCTCACAAAAAATTCTGGAGTTAAAATACTTGGAAATTGTGCCCCCCTTATCCATCTTTTTAATCCAACTGGGATTCCCAGAGTTTGTTCCATCCTAGATTTCATGAGGTATTTTGAGAAGCCTTGGAGAGACTTTCTGCTCTTGGCTCTTTAATTGTAATAAGTTGATAATGGAAAGCTGTGAGCCTAGTTAACTTCAAAAGGATTTTTTCCTTTGTTGAAGAGAGGATGTTAAATAGTGTTTCTTTGTAGTGCTGTATCTGTCAGCAAAGAAATGTTCTACCCTGGAATGCTTACACAGATCTAAATACAGAAGGCTATAAATAAATGAGGTTACAAGCTAATTTACCAGAGGCACCATAGTTTAGCCTTTAATAATACTCCCATAAAAAAAATAGTATCAATCAATTGAAAGAAAAAATATATGCTGTATAATATGAAGGCACAACTTACCTTTGTTCTGTAGATCAGGATTTGCACCAGGTCAAAGCTCTAGCATTTATGTCTTCAAATAATTCTTTTTGAACAGTGTTACATGCAATTAATTCCAAACCTTGTAGATGTTTTGAATCCACATTGTAATTTCCCCAGTGCAGCCCATAGTCCAAAGGAAAAATGATGGAGGCCCAAGGCCCTCAGCAGAGGATCCCACATCCCAAGAATCGCTCTTGCAGTTGACCCCACTCAAAGCCAAAATATGTAGACAAGGATCTTCTCCTGCAAAATTTTGTGTGTGGTGGCCATGTCCATACAAGGTGACACAATGCCACTGAACCAATATATAATATTGGAGGTGTCTTCAAAGCCACCAGATGCCATCCATTCAGGGTTTTCTTACTAAGTAGTAGTTCACTGTGAGCTGACTACTTGAAATTAGTCTTGATTTGTAGATTGTAAAGCTCTAGAAAAAAAGGAAGTATATGTCTTCCTTAGTGATCTGAAAGCTATTAATATTCTGCAGATCTCGGTGCTGGATATACACTGTTTTTTTCTCTGTTTTCAGAAGAAAGAAAAAGCATGTGAACGACCTGATGAAACTATTAAGCAGCATGTGCTATGTTGCCAGATGTGCTGGAAATACTCTCTTGTTGAAGAGATTACCTGGTAGCTTATTCAGCTGCTTTGCTGGCAGGAAGAGTGCAATGGTGATATTTCAAAGGGGATGAAAACCAGAGCAGTCTCACACAACTGAGTATTCAAAATGAGATAATAGAAATTTTAGCATTTAAATTTGTGAGCATATTAGTTGTTTTTATTTTTAACTGCATTGCTGGGTGTTCCTTCAAATTTTGAAATCTATGCTTTGTTGAAGTAAACACTAAATTAATAGTTTAATTTCTCTAAAATCAAACTTCATGCTTCTGTGCATGATTTGCCCATCTGAGTCACATTGTAAAAGTAGCTATAAGAGCACTTGAGTGGGGGTGCTCTCTGTTTAGCTAAAAATGATAAAGACAATAAAGGTTAGACACTCCAAGCTAATGATTCTCAGAAACAAAGATCTATTTTGGACAAAATTAAAGACACTGGATACTGAATACATTCTTCAGTATACCTGTGCACTCACTGATTTAGAAAAGGCAGCAAACAGTTTAATAAATATTGGGAATACTACACCTACACTTAGTACATTAATTGTACTGTCTACTTAGTGTGAATATAGCTTGCATCAACAGAAGACATACCAGGGAAATTTATTCATGAAATAGAAATCAAATTAATTAAATGTGAAGATGATACCAAACTCAGAACTTCCCTTAGTATTACAGAAGAAAGCAAAAATGACATTAAGTATTAATATGCTCAGTAAATGAGAATTCAGAATTCTTATTAGAGAAAGGCAAGCTAACAGATCTACTTGAAAATCCTCTGTGATAATGAATATGAGAGAAACATGAAAAGCAGAGGAAATCGTGGGCATCAAATGATATGTTAATTTGTAACATGATAGAGAAAGGAAATAGATGAAGACAGCCTGTGCAGCTGCATTTAGCCTGAATTAATCTGGTGATGGTCTCATGCCACGCAGTCCTATCAGAGCAGTTCTGGGAAAATTGCCTTTATTTCAGAGGCTCTCTTTGAATGAAAGAAGTAAACAAAACGCCAAGGAGTTCAGAGCCAATGGTGAGGAAGGATTGTTGCAACAGGAGCTGCTGAAAGATCTATCTGTGCTCATTGGGACCAGGTGATTACTGAAGGGTCTGCATTGCTGGGCTAGATCATGGCTCAGCAAAGTAAAGCTCTGCATTATTATTGTAAAATATGTGTGTACATTTGCTCTAAGTTTTATGAGGGCTACAGGCAAGCTGCATCTGGAAAATATACCTTTTGGTTCTTGCACAATATTAGCTCTTTTTCCAGTTCCATGTGCCTGATCCAGACAGTATTTTCACTAAGCTGGACAGCTGAATGTGACACATGATGATGCAGAAGTGGAAAGAGGGTAGGAGCCAGCACATGTGGTGGGAGAGTGTAAGGAAGACATCAAAAACTGTGTGGGATTTAATGGGTCTGCCCAGAGGTACAGGAGACCTCACTACAGGCTGCTTAACTTAGAGCAGATTTCATGCTGCACTGATTTATAAAAACTAAGCTGGGGTTATGAAATGATCTGAGATTTTCTACCCTGGTAAACCCTCAACCTCTCTGAACACTGGGAAGCATTCTCTACTTTCTGAGCTCTCTAAGGAAGCTGAAGCTTTTTTCAAATAGACACCTGAGGACAAAGAAAAGTAATAAATATGAAAAGGAAAATATATGTTGGAAAGCCAAAACTAGTCTCTAATACACTTGAGATGTGACAAAACCTCACAGTTTTTAGGTTTCCGAACCATCTGGAGAGAGCAGATGAAAAGAGGCAAATGGACCATATGGAACCATTTTGAAATTCGATTTTTGAATGCTGTTGATAATCTTTGATGTCCACATTTAATATCAGTACCTAGTGTTTGTAAAATTATCATCCTGTGGTGTTACCATTCTTGTTGGTATTGGTATAGTAAGATTCTGTAACAAGATAGTTAAACACACAAAGGATAGTGCACCCAAAGTCCAGTCTTAATAGTCTAAGTACTTAAGTATGTACCATTAAATTCAATGGTATGTTTTATAGTTGAGTACTTTGGACCTTAATACAGTTTAATATAAAATCCAAAACACTTAAAAGTCAAATCTTAAGGATCCCTGAAGTTAGGTTTCATACTGGTTCTTTGGTTCCATAAAATCTCTTGATCTTTATCAAATGAAAGAGTACTTGGAACATAAATCTAGTAATCTTGGGAATAAAATGTGTGGCACTGAAATAAAACCTTGGAAAAGCAATGAAAAGGTCTACTTTGGAAAACTGCAGCCACTGTTGGAGTGATTATTTGGTTTATTTTCCCCACTAAACACCCACGACTCTTTCTAGCCCTGTTCTAACAAAAAAGCTGAGCGTGAGCCAGCAGTGCACCACTGCAGCAACAAAGGGAATCTAGACCCTGGGCTGTGTTGGCAGGGCATTACCAGCAGAGATAGAGACACACTCATCCCACTCTGCTCTGTACCTATCAGGCTACACCTAGAGTACTGTGTCCAGTTCTGGTACCCACAGTTCAAGAAAGAAGCAGGAATAATCCAAAGGAGGATCCGAAGGAGAGCTACGGAGGTGCTCAAGGAACCGGAGAACCTCCCCTGTAAGGTCTTTTCTCCCTGGAGAAGAGAATGCTCAGGTAACCACAAAGAGGATGGAGGCTCTCTGTTCACAAAGACCTACATGAAGAAAGCAAGAGGCACTGGGTGCAAGTTGCACAGAGAGATGTTCACTCTCAATGTAAATTTTTTACAGTGAGAATAATAATTCACAGGAAAATGCTCCCCAGGGACATCATATATTCTCTGCCACTGGAGGTTTTTGAGATGCATTTGGACAGGATATTGGATAATCTCATTTAGGTTCCCTTTTCCACAAAAGGTTGGAGCAGATAGTCTTTTGATGTCCCTTCCAACTTGAGCTACTCTATGATTCTAATCTAGTTTAGGAGAACTGGGCTAGGTAAGAGCCAATACTCTTTTGGGGCAACCTCTTGAATTTGATTAAATATCATCTAAGAAAATCACTGTGAAAAATACATTTGACAAGGGTACAGTGAAGTAAGTAAGACTCAAACATAATTAGCTTTCACTGAGTCCAGATGAGTAGTTTATATAGCTAACATTACGTAGATTTTCTTGACTGGGGCCTTTCCACAGAAATACATCACACTATTTGTTCATCCAGTTTTCCTGTAAAAAAATAATCCAAAGGTCAAACATTCAGTCCAGCCCCAGAAAGTGACCTAGGCACTTAGAAGATGAGGTATCACTGCAGAAGCTCTAGATAAGAACTTGCATATCACAACTGGGACAAAGGAGCTGCATTTTCTTTAAGGACTTTATCTTAAAGATTCTGGGTTTTTGCATTTTTCAGGAAGAACACTGCGTACTTTGAACTTTTGGGGGTATGAATAATGCAGGTGAACACATTTTTGTTGGCTTAAAATAATTTTGAAATTGTATGAAATATATCATATTACTAGAGATGCGGTTTCTAGATGAGGAATATTCAAAGTTGCCCTGTGTCATTTTGTTAAAAATTGGTTAATGCTAACTAGAGAGCACAATGAATAGTCATGGATATGTGTTATGACAGATTGATTCTGTACTAACTTTTCAAAAACAGCCCTAAAAACCTGTCTGTTGAAAGGAATTGTGGTTTGTTTTTTCTCCTGCCCTTTGGTAACCATGGAAACTGCAGGCTTTCCCAAGACATAAAATAGAACTATATTGCATTGGACACATATATTTGTTTAGATTTGAAGTGTTACATCAACAAAAGTCATATAATACTGTGTGGTGGTTCTTTGTCAGGACTGTGACCTCCACACTGCAGCAATACTCCTTGGAAATAAGGAACTCCATAAATCTCTGGTGATCTGGTACAACAGCTGTTACTGCTGTCAGGTCTGTGTTCCTGTGAAGCAGAAAATCACTACTGATCAGTAAATCAGAATTCTAAGGGAATTTTGGAAGATGATGGCATCCTCTCTCACTCTTCCATCCTTGTGGTGAAGAGAGATACAGTGAACACTGCGACTGCCCTGGCAGCACCTTGTCCCTGCAGAGGTACACAAGAGGAATAACTATAAAGCACTTGCCTTCTCTTTATTAAAATACTATGTCACATTCAAAAATTCCTAGCTCATAAAGACGCCCCAGATCCTCCCTGTCTGGAGACAGTCACATCTATGATAGATACAACTATGATGTCCAACAATTCCTCTTTGCTACAAAGTAAAGACTGTAGAAAGTGCAAGGTAGAGAAGAAATGGGCAGCTGAAACTCAAAAAGCTAAGTAGGTTGTCCAGAAAGAAGGGAAGAAAAGTTTAAAAGAAAAAATGTTTGGGTTTGTTTTTTTTTTTTCCTGAGAATTCCTCACTGCAGCATCCAGTGATGAGTCAGTTGCACAAATGTTTTTCCAAAATAACTCCACAGCAAGAAGGGGTACTATTTTAGTTGCCATTATTGTCTACTGTCATTTTGAAAAGATACTCAAAAGGTCAGTTGATGACACATTTTAATTAAAAAGTCTAATAATTGTATTGCTTAACTGTTGTTTATACATATACACCCCTCAATTGGAATACTGTCATGAACATTTACCCCCAAATCCTGAACATAATAACGATTATTGAAATGAACTGAGGTTTAGCTTTTGGAATGAAAGTTCTATTTTTCTTCTTAATTTAAGGTTTGTGACCTGGGGGTGCTGATTGACAGACAGATGAACACGAGCCAACAGCGTGCCCAAGTTGCCAAGAACACAAATGGCATCCTGGCCTGTATCAGGAACAGTGCAACTTGCAGGGCCAGGGAGGTGATCTTACCCTCACACTCAGCCTTGGTGAGGCTGCATCTCAAGTAATGTGTGCAGTTTTAGGGCACCACCACAGTATAGGAAGGACATTGAGGTGCTGGAGAGGGTGCAGAGAAGTGCAACGAGGCTGACTAAGGATCTAGAGAACAGGTCTTATGAGGAGAGACTGAAGGAGCTGGGGCTGCTCAGCCTGGAGAAGAGGAAGCTAAGGGGA
Source organism: Heliangelus exortis (assembly GCF_036169615.1). Classification (NCBI taxonomy): domain Eukaryota; kingdom Metazoa; phylum Chordata; class Aves; order Apodiformes; family Trochilidae; genus Heliangelus; species Heliangelus exortis. Next base: position 18,683,763 of record NC_092422.1, on the reverse strand, counting down.
AAACATATTGCCCTCTACAAGTGCCAGAAAGGAGGCTGTAGTGAGGCAGATGTTGGTCTTTTCTCCCTGGTGACCAGTTATAGGACAAGAGGAAAAGGGTTCAAGTTGTGCCAGGGGAGGTTCAGCTTAGATATTAGGAAAAATTTCTTCACTGAAAGAGTGGTAAAGCTTTGGAACAAGGAGGTGGTGGACTTGCCATCCTTGGAGGTATTGAAAAAAAAGGGTAAATGCGGCACTTCAGGACTTGATGATCTTGAAGGTCCTTTCCAACCATGATGACTCTAAGTTATTTTTGAATGCACTTTGGAGAGAATAATATTAATATTCTGGTGACTAATTATGACTAGCTGCCTCTGTGCAGGTTTTTAATCAAACATATGCTCAGATCAAACGATGGGTATTCTGAAGTGGAGATGCTGCTGGGTTTACTTGAAGCATTCTCTACTGCTTTAGGCCAGATGTGGCCAGCTGAGATGTGTGAACAAAAGAATTTTCAGAATTTGCAGAATTTGCAAAAAACAATCAAACACAGTAAGCTTACAAACTGAATAAAAGTAAAACTCCTTGACCTAAAATTCTTGTATTTAAAAACAATTTCTAATTCAGGTTAATTTCAAAACTAAGAACATTATACAAAACAGAATAATTAAGATTTCTTAAGTAAATACCTTTTTTTACCTGAAAATATTCAACAAACACTATTTGCAGCATTAGTAGTTTCATTTATACTTTGCAGCTAATTGTACTTCTTAACAAATGCTTTGCCAAGGTTTAGTAAGCACTTGGTAATATCACAAAAATCTTTAAACAGATCACAGTATTGCAAAAGAATTAAATTCAAAAAAGTAGACCCTGGAATATTTGAAAATAGGTTTACTTCCTTGGTATGCTTTTGAAATGTGGCTTAAGTTTCTCATTGATTTGTTTTTAAATTTCTGTTGTGATAATTTGGAAAACAAAATGCTATCCTTTTTCATCAGCAAAACTGATTTTATTCTTTTAAATTCCAGCTTTTCAGAATTCAGTGTTCCAAAATGGCACAGGGTGTGCCCACATAGTGGTGTGACTTTGTTTTCCTTTTCAGCCATTTTAATTGCTTCTCACCTTTTCAAAATTTTAAGTCAAAACATATTTCATAACATTAATTATTAAATTATTGTATAAAAGAGAAACAGTATTGTGCAGATGATATACTTATGCCCTGAAGACTTTTGACCTGATCTTTAAAATCTAATTCTAGCAATATTTTCTTAGCTTTAATGAGCATTTGGATTTGGAAAAGGACCCAAGAAGGATGAAAGAAAGTGTCAACGTTCTGTTTTTATGGACAATAAGACTGAAAATTAACAAAAATTACCTGGAAAACTGCCAAGGCTGTAAGAGGTGTATTTATTAATCTTCAATAACTTTTAAAGAAAACAAAATAAATATAAAATAAATAACATGATTGTGAAGGAGCAAACTCATACGGGATCTCAACATGAAAAACAAAATTATGTTTAGATTTCGGAGATGACAGATAAGTGGAATCTTTCATCACACTGGATGAACACAATTATTTTGTTATTTAGGGTGTTCTTTTCTGAGAAAAAGAATAAATGTATATTCTAAAAAGCTAAGACAAAAGAAAACACTGTGTGGAGATCGTGGAAAGTAATTACATGCCAACTCCCTTGGAAATTGCTAATATGAAAAGTCTGTAAACATGCTCTTAGGATTAGGGGATTATTATAATTTACTAGCTCAGTACATTCCTTTGTCTTTACATTCAGGAAAAGCATTTGACAAGGTTGAGTGGTCAGTTTTTAATCAAGTAAAAATGTTAAAAGTGTTTTAAAAATACAGAAGCATAAAATGAAATCTAAAAAGAAGTGGCCTTGACACGTTTTCCAAAGAAATTTATTTCCAAAGAAACAGTAAAAGATTTCAGAACTTTACAGCTGTTTACAGAGTTATATTTCATTCCATTTCCCATATCTACTGCTGTCCTCCCAAGCAGTCACAGCAAAAATAAAACATTGGGAACATCTTGATATCTGTATCTGCCATTTACATTGTCAATTCTGTTACACTGGGGATGTGCATTATAAAAGGGAATTCTATTACTGATATATGAGCTGAAACCATATTTTAAGGACCAAAGATAACAGAGGACAAGAACAGACAGACACCAAAGAGATGAACATCAGTAAAGATCTCCATGCCAAAGCTCCAAGTTTATGTTGAGACTGGCATTAGGATGGTAACTTTGCCATTTCTGACATTCATTCAAATGACCTTCTAACATTAGTGATATAAGTTGAAAGTGGGGAAAATCCTTATTACGTTCTTGATCCTGTCCTCACCAGGTGTTAGTGAGCAAAGAATTCTCTGCTGCTCCTCACAGGAGGGAGAGCATGGTATGTACAGATTGGGAAAGGGTGGGTGTTGAAGGAAAAGTCACATTTAAGTAAACCTTCCAGAGCATATTAAGTGGATCTTTTGGGAACACAATGCTGTTTACATCCACACAATGCAGCCCAGCTCTCTAAGGGACTCCCTACCTACACTGGTGGCAAGTCTAATATGTTCACAGGGTTGTGCAAAGGGCTGCATGGGATGAGAAGCCAGTAGTTGACCCAATTAATTTAAATTGTTAACTATGGAATTTACTCCTCTTTGGTTTTTTTTTCCAAGAAAATTTATGGTAGCAACTATTTAGTATAGTTTTACTTGAAATGCTTCATTAAATTTTATTACAACTGGGGATATTGGAGGAGAAAAGACAGTTTTTCTTAGGCTAGTATTATTATTATTATTATGTTTTCATTCTTCACTTGTTTAAATTTTACAACACTTGTTCACAAATTAAAATCATTTCATTCCAGTAAACTGGAAGCTGAACTAGTGTGTGATTACCCTGAGATCTGGACTGCTGTTGGCTTGTATCTGCCATCTGCTTTGCAAGTGAATGAGAGCATCCCGTTGTGTCGCCCATAAATATATTGTTGTGATATACAAGTCCCCAAAAGCAGCAACCCATCCACAGACTTTTCTAATTCATAAACTGGAATTAAGGTCTTTCAGCTCATCTCTTAGCATAATGGGAATCCTTCTACCTAACTGCAGCAAAGGTTTCATACCCTCTCCCTTGCTTAAAACTTTAGTAGGTTTTTCAAGCTGTATTAAATTGAGCAAGGGTTATGTCAAGTGATTTGTCACTTTCAGCATGTCAGCATGAGAGGAACAGTAGATTTATTCAGAGTATTTTTACAGTCAATGTACTTATATCCTTCATAGTTATTTTAGATAAACATAAGCCAATTCCTAGAGGTTTATAAAAAATAATTTACAGCAGAATCTTCCTGCATGTTTTATATATATTTCTTCAATCCCTTCTGATCATTGAAAAATCATCCTCAGGTGGATGAAACTGGTTCATCTGAGATTATCTCTGATATTTACATCACATCAGAAAAATAAGTACTATGTTTGGGACAATAAAGAAAACTAGTTTTGGCTTGCACTTGCCTTTCCTTTCTAGTAATCTCCCAGGTACTTTCATGACTTAAAAGGGACCATGGACAATAATTTATACTACAGAGAATCCACAGAAGGGATGTGGTCTTGTCTTGGTACAGCACTGCTGCTTACATCATTATATCAGGTGGTTAAGAAAGAGTAGAAAGGTAGCGTGGCCTGGAGATATGCAATCCTCTGGGGTTTTCTCAAAGTGTTTCAAGTCTAGAGCACTCACAAGACCCAGCCAGCACGGGTTTAGAAAGGGCAGGTCCTGCCTGACCAACCTGATCTCCTTTTATGATCGGGTGACCCGCCTGGTGGATGAGGGGAAGGCTGTGGATGTGGTCTACCTGGACTTCAGCAAGGCTTTTGACACCGTCTCCCAGAGCATTCTCCTGAAAAAGCTGTCAGCCCACAGCTTGGACAGGAGCACCCTGTGCTGGATTAGGAACTGGCTGGAGGGCCGGGCCCAGAGAGTGGTGGTGAATGGGGCTGCATCCAGTTGGCGGCCGCTCACCAGTGGTGTCCCCCAGGGATCAGTGTTGGGCCCAGTTCTGTTTAATATCTTCATTGATGATTTAGATGAAGGGATTGAGTCCACCATCAGCAAATTCACACTAAGCTGGGGGGGAGTGTGGATCAGCTGGAAGGCAGGAGGGCTCTGCAGAGGGACCTGGACAGACTGGAGAGTTGGGCTGATTCCAATGGGATGAGGTTCAACAAGGCCAAGTGCCGGGTCCTGCACTTTGGCCACAACGACCCCATGGGGAGCTCCAGCCTGGGCACAGAGTGGCTGAGAGCAGCCAGGCAGAAAGGGACCTGGGAGTCTGGATTGCCAGGAAGCTGAACATGAGCCAGCAGTGTGCCCAGGTGGCCAAGAAGGCCAATGGCATCCTGGCCTGTATCAAGAACAGCATGGCCAGCAGGTCCAAGGAAGTGATTCTGCCCCTGTACTCAGCACTGGTGAGGCCACACCTCGAGTCCTGTGTCCAGTTCTGGGCCCCTCAGTTCAGGAAGGATATCGAGGTCCTGGAGCAGGTCCAAAGGAGGGCAACCAGGCTGGTGAAGGGACTCCAGCACAGACCCTATGAAGAGAGGCTGAGGGAGCTGGGGCTGTTCAGCCTGGAGAAGAGGCGGCTCAGGGGAGACCTCATCACTCTCTACAACTCCCTGAAAGGAGGTTGTAGCCAGGTGGGGGTTGGTCTCTTTTCCCAGACGACTTTCAACAAGACAAGAGGGCATGGTCTTAAGTTGTGCCAGGGGAAGTTTAGGTTAGATATTAGAAAGAATTTCTTTACTGAGAGGGTGATCAAGCATTGGAATGGGCTGCCCAGTGAAGTGGTGGACTCTCCGTCCCTGGAAACATTTAAAAAGAGACTGGATGTGGCACTCAGTGCCATGGTCTAGCAACTGCAGTGGTGGGTCAAGGGTTGGACTTGATGATCTCTGAGGTCCCTTCCAACCCAGCCAATTCTATGATTCTATGATAAGACCAGAAAAATTCACCTCCATCCATGCTCCTAGACCCTAGGGATTGGCACATGCTTAGATGTTCTGCTGAATCAGAGCTGAATTCCCAGTAACACATTCTGTCTGGTGTCACTGAAATCAGGGTGAAATTTATCTCCTTCATTTCGGGACTTGTTCTTTTAAGCTCATTGCAAGTCTCTACCTAGATGTCTATATGAGGCAATTAAGCACATAAAGTTCAATATACTAAAAACCATCAAGGAAGTTCTTCATCCACAGACCTTGAAGTGTCAGGCACACTAAAGCTCACAAGTGCAATAGATTTTAATTATGTGAATGCTTTCTGTTCTGCATCACATGAACCATACAAAATCTTTCTGAAATCTAGCTTAATTCCAATGTATTATTCATCAGATTTTCTTTTTGTCTGGAAAAGTTACAATAACCTTGGCTGAAAGGGCTGGACATTTACAGCCTCACAGTGCATCTGGAGAATACTGTCACTGCTCTGTCACAAGAGAAGTCTTACCCATTGTCCTATGTATAATCCTACTGAAATACTTCAGAAACTTGATGATGAGACGATTGTATCCTCTCTTTTGGGAAAAGTAAATGGTCAGTAGAGCTTTTTCATCTTACATTTGCTCAAGGCAAGACAAAATAACAAGGTATTTGCATACATGCATGTATCTGATAAGAATTATGCCCCTATTAATAATTCTTCACACACACTGCATTTCCAAAACAAAGATTAAGCCCCTTACAATTTAATTTGTATTTAATGTACTCACATATTACTGATTTTCATACTATTCACAGTAGTACAATCTTAATTCTGTGAGAGCTGTGAATGTCCTGTAAGTTTCCTATTGAAGTGAATGGTAACTGAGAAGCCTTGACACAATAGAGATCAGGCCACTTAGAGGGTACAGTATAACTCCTCTCTACTAATTTCTTTGTTGTTCTGATAATAGGAAGATTTTTCATTTTGTTCCTTATCAGTTACTTTCTAGATACAGTTTTCCCAAGACTGAGCAAATCTCTTTGCTGACACAGATGGATACATCTGCTTTCAGTGATGTTGCACTTAGCTGCACCAGCAAATCATTGGCATCAACCTCAAGAGCAATAATGATTCTATTGTCTGAATAGGCCATATTACTTTGTCCCTAAATATTTGAATAATGAACCGAGAAACACCTGTATTATTTCTGTGACTGCGATGCACTGTCTCTGTTCCTGCTGAACTGGTTGCTGTGGTGTTACACAGAGGAGTTTGCTAAAAGGAGTAAATAGGCAGTGTGAAATGATGACCTTGGTATGGGATAGACCACCAAGAAAAAGCATCCAGGTGCAGACTTGGCACAAGTGAATCCAAAGACCAAACCTGAGTGACAGTGGCATGATAAAAGGAAGCAGATGAAAGGCCAGAGTTTCCTCACAGCCCTGGCAAGCTCTGGTGGGCTGCAATCACTCCAGCAGAGCACATCAGGCCAGGATACTCACAGACTCAGCAAAAAGCAGTACCAAGTTGAGCTGTATTAATGGCAAAATTTAGATTATAACTCTTTTCTGTGCAGTTCTTTTTGGTGTCTTGAGAGTTCAATGTGTAAGACACCTTGTAACCACAAACCACAGAAAAAAATAGTAACTTGCGGGTAGATGTCTGACCTGACAATGGGAATGCCTGGGTGTCCTGCATCTGCCCCACAGCACAGCAAGGCAAGGATTGGAAGGAGCTTCAATGATCATCTGGTCCAACCCTTCTAGGTAATACTATAGTTTGTATGATATGTTTCATCATATATGATATGTTAATCTGTGACTTAAAAATGTCCAAAGGAGGGAGAATTTACCACTTTCCCTGGGAGAACATTCCAATGTTTGACTGTGCCCATCGTGAAAAAAATGCCTTTTGTGTCCAATCAGGATCTCCCCGGGACCAACTTGTGCTAATTACTTCTGCCCATTGCACAAGGGGCAATGGATTCAAGATAGAGCACAGGAAGTTCCACATCAACATGAGGAACAATTTCTTTACTGTAGTGATTACAGAGACTTGGAACAGGTTCCGCAGAGCGTTTGCGGGGTCTCCTTCTCTGGAGACTTTCAAGACCCACCTGTTTGTCCCCTGGCAGGGTGGTTGGGCTCACTGGTCTTCAGAGGTCCCTTCCAACCCATGACATTCTGTGATTCTGTGATTACCCCTTTTCTTGTCCATGTGGCTTCTTGTCAATAAGGAGTCTCCATCTGCTTTGTAGCCATGTCCTGATATTGCTCTTCCCCTAATTTTGGCCATGCCAAGAGGAATTTGAATAATTAAACGAACCTCAGAAAATCAGACAAGGCCAGGGAATAGCAATGGACATCCAACAACAGCAAAATGACTCCTCTGTATCACTGTTGACTGAATTGTTTTGCTTGTGATATTCCTTTTGGAAATGCTTGCAAACTAACTCAGTCTGCTCAATGGCCTGCTCTCATTCTTGAATACTGGGATTGTGCGTTGGGGGCTTGATCTCAATGACTGATCTCTCACAGTACTTTCCAAGTCCTAACATTCTGTGATATGTTTGAAGCATCCATGTTTAAAAAGTAAAATTCATATTACAAGTTTTACATTACCTTTATTTTTTTTTTTTTAATTTAAGGGGTAGATTAAAGCACCTTGCATTTACTGTTGCTCTAAAAGGTTTGATTTGATAATGTCTGCTTTATCTGGAATGATTAAAGAGGGATGAGAAATGCAAAAAATGTCCTTGATAATATACTCCTTTTTATTATTGCCTCTTTGTTCACTGAACAAAAAAATAACAAGTATTTTTTTTTGTTCTGTCAGTTTACAAGTTTCTAATAATCAGTGTACACTTATCTTTGCTTATCCTCAATGACTCTGGTGCAGTCATGGTTTCTATAAACTGAGAATGTCATTTAAATCGGTTTAGAAAAACTCCCATCTAACCAATTGGTTTGCCTGGTCCCTTTCTTATGCAACCCAACAATATCATGGACAGGAGAGATGGCTGAATATAAGGTTGTTCATACTAAAATATTCTATCCTAAAGTAGATTGTCTTGTTTTTGGACAGAGAGATTAATTAAATGACCTTTTCAAAATATCTTTCAGGCTTTTCCCAGTAGTTTGAGGAGTCTGAAACAGTAGGTGCTCTCATTAAATTATTAATTGTTTTCCCCAGTATTAGAGCCATTTAAGGACCAGATTTTACTTAGAATACCTTAAAATGCACTTGAAAAACAAGTAGGTTCCTAGAGTTTTACCATGCTTTGTATTGAATACTCCCTCAAGGCTTTTTTTGGTTAGCTGGGTGCTCAGCAACAGTCAAAACAGCAAGTGGTAAGTTGATAATTACTGCTACTGCAGCACAGAGGAGGAAACAGGAATGATTAAAGTCATGGAGAAGAGAAAACAGCACAGGTGAGGACTCTGCAGTTTGGAAAATGTTGCGTGAAGGGAGAATACAATTCAGTTCTATAAAATGATAAGTGGCAAAGATGAGATAGAGAAAAATTATTTGCTGTCTTTTTGAAGAAAAGTGAAATGAAATCAGAAGGTATTACAAGACAGAATTGGTTGTTCATGCAGAAATGGTAAAGCTGTGAAACTGTGAAGGTGAGGGTAGAATAAAACTTGTAGAGGTTTACACTAAGTAAAAAAAGGTAGGACTGCTGCACAGAAAAAAAAGTTACACAAGGCTATTATATAAAAACAATAATAACAAATGCTGGAGCTTTGGCTTAGGAAATCTTTGACCCATAATTTTTGAATGTGGGAATACTACATACAGGAGGTATCACTACTTAGTTGTCCTCTTTTTTTGCTCGCTCCTAGGCACTCACCATTAGTCATTGCCAGTGACAAGAAAGTGAACCAGAAGGACTTGCTCAGTAGAGCTTCTTTTGTGTTACTCCTTTGCAAGGTGCACATTGCTTTGCTAAAGCTTGCTACTTCCAGAATTATCTTTCCATTTCTTAGAGGACTGACTTTTAGAATATTTTGTCATAAAAAGCTGCAAAAGGAACATATACTGCATTAGAGATAGTAAATCACTTCCATTTGGTTCTGCATGCAAAGCAAGAGATAGATCCTGAGTTCTTTTAAGCTTTAACACCAGCAAGTTGCAAATTTAATTCCCTTTTTTTCAGGAAATATTTTGTATGCCTAAGGGTTTTCCTAATGTTTTCTGTCATCATATGCTGTTTCCCTCTATTCTGAGTTCTCAATATGCTCTTTTGCATCAGCATTCTTGTGAACCACTTAGACATTATTATATTTTGTCCTAATCTTAACTTTTCTTCAGCTCTGTTTATCATCTGACTGTCAAAGACTGTTCTACAGCATTCTTTAGAAGATCTTTCTCTGTGCTGTCCTTTTGATTTATTTGAAAGCAATGTCCTCTAATTTTTGCAAGTGAATCCCAATTCTGGAAAAGATTTAGTTTCTTAACTGGATGACCTCGCTTCCACTGGGATGTGATCCAACCATACCAAAATAGCAGAATCTTTACCACTTCATTAACAAATCTTTAAGTTAGTCTGGAATAAATGTATAATGTGAATAAATTCCTCTGGAAACTGTGAAAATAAAAAGAATAAATACTTCATTATCTCTTATCTTTTTATTTCCTTTCTTTTTATAATGAAATTATACACAGCTGAAGTTCTAGACATAGTTTTCTTTTCCAGGGTACTGCAATAATTCAAGGAAACATTTAATGTAACAGTTTTTTTTTTAATTGGGAGTATATTTTATTGTTACTAACTGACAAATGTCCCCATTAATAAGACAAATTATATCTTATTTTTCTTAAACAGATATTTGCTTTCAAAATATACATTTAACAGATGTTTCTTTTTATTTTTCTGAAGCAATAAATATCTGCTGAAAGAGGCTCTCTTTCACACTCCTTGAAAAATAGTAAATTAAAGTAAAGATATTTTAGTGCTTACAGTGTTTTATTCCCTTTAACAGTGTTAAATAGAAACTGCTCCATTAAAAAAAAAAAGAGATACTAGCATTCAGTTTCTCAGAAAGTCTTGAAAGTGTAGTGGGTTTTTTTTTGATGTTTAAAAGAATTAGACCATATTGACATAGGTGGGATTTTTGCATGTACAAAAGGACTGTGCCTGAATCTTGGCTTGACTGTAAACTTCACAGATTCCTCACTGGGTGCCAGTCCCTGCCTCCCCCTGCAGTGTCTTCAAAACACAAAACTAAGAAGAAGAAAAGATCTAAATCAGCTCTAAATGGCTGCTGATTGCTGAACTATAACTTTCCAGATAATGTGTCTGGATGTGTGAAGTATTTCTTTTGCAGTCTAGAAAAGGTACATTTCTCACCTATGGGGATGTTAGATGTTATATATGTCTGTGTTAGGGACAAATTACCTCCCCATTGTGGAGTTATCCACCCAGGATGTGCCAGGAAACTTTGTCCTTGCTCTCTTCTCTGCTCTCATCACATAGGGCACTCTGGCTCTTTTTTAGCCTTTGTTTCTTCTGTTTTAACATCCAGAGATTTGTCCTGCTAGTTTAAAAAGGCTATAAGAATGTGTGAAGTTGCAGTTAGGATGCAATCAGTAATGTCTGACAGTCAAAACCTGTGACATTTTGGGAAGAGCACAGTTATTGCAGCACTACCATGCCACTTCAAAATCCAACTTCCTACAGGTTTTTCCACAGCTTTAACCTAATTTTTATTCAACTGTTTGACACGTGATGCGACATTCATCATGCCTATCTCTTGCTGTCTAGACACCGGGTGTTTAATATAAGCTGGTTGTCTAGGTCCTGTTTGCAGGAGATATCTCCTTAGCAGAATTGATCCCAAATGTGTTACATATTATCTTAAAAGCGACAGAATATCCTCTGTCATTTCTCTATCCTTTGAAATACAGAAACACCTGAGAAAACTGTGGATAAAAGATGAGAAAACACTTAATATCGCCCTTTTGTAGTGACCAGCCCATTGCACATGGAGCAGTAAGCGGTACATTCAGCAGTTAACCTGAGCAAGCCCAGGTCAGTGCAGTGCTGCAGCACATCCAGTGGGGCTTCTAGGCCTGGGCTGGGCTGCCCAAAGCTCTTGGCAGTGAAACTCAATCAGTTTACTGTGCAGAGCATCCTGCAGGCAACCTCACCCCTTACCGGTGATTATACCCCCTGTGAAGCATTGCCTTTACTTAAAGTGCAGCAAGAAGTTCTCAGGTGAACATCATTTGACTGCAGAAATTATCATTAGAGTTGTTTACCCATAAGAAAATCCTACACTAGATTGAATAAAGAGATGAGAGAATCTCTGCTATGGACAGGGTCTGCCTGCTGTGCTGCATGTTGGTCAGAGTCCTCTTTGATGCTACAGCACCTGGCATCCCCAGCATCTCAAGGGAGTCCAAATATGTTCTTCTCTTCTTATAGTGCTAGCTCTAACAAATAGCACTGTGAACAAAGCATCTGAGTACTGTTCTTACTGGTATCATGAGGGACTTTCAGCAACTCCTGGTGTGAAACAGCTGTTCCAAGCAATATTAATACCAGAAGGCTTCTGCAAAGCACGGAATACTCAGTTCCCATGAGCCTCCTTTAACAAATCTTATTTATAGATTGTTATTACATTTGAAGCCCAAAGCTTTTAGAATTTCAGTATTTGTGCTTTTAGCCTTCCATTTCAATAAAAATTTTTGAGACAATGTAATAAGATTAGGTCCAAGGGAAAACAGATTTTTGTATGTGCATATGCAGATGCTATCTTTTATGTACCATCTGAAAAAGAAGTTCTTAAAACATGAAAGGGACTTTCTGTTGTTGTTTGTGCTTTTATATCTCAGGCAGCCAAGTGGAATTGATTGATATTTCCAAACCCATTCTTTGGGCCAAGAAAAAATATGAGAAGCTTCAGTGTAAAGGTAATTTATTCAGGAAGGAATTTTTAGCTTAAAATAGCAGAACCACAAGAAAGACATTTGTTACGGTCCGAAGTAACATTACAATTTATTTTTGTTTTGGATCTGAGAAACAAAGTCCAGCCATGGAAGGGTCGGGTGCAAGCAAACTTTATTTGACAACTGACACAGGCAAAATTATAGAGCCAGGCAAAAAAAAAAAAAAAAAAAAAAAAAAAAAAGGGGAGAGAGGAAAAGAAGATATAAGAGAGAGAGAGAAGTGTAGAAAAAGGGTAAAAAAGTGGGAAGAAAGAATGAGAGAAAAGTGGAGAAAATGGGTAAGATTGCTTGACATGCAATCACTTAGGAATCTTTACGTGAGAAAAAGGGTAAGAAAGTGGGAAGAAAGAATGAGAGAGAGAGAGAGTCACCAGCAGGGGCCCAGCTGTCCATCGAGTTTCTTCAAGATGGCGCTGATCCTGGACAGGGTTCAATGCAAGACAGCAGTGGGTCAAGAGACAACCAAAAGAGCCACAGCATGGACAGCCCTTTATACCCCTGAGTTCCTTTTGTTCCAAAGGGGCAGCTGTCAGTCAGCTGCCACAGAAGGCAGGGTCATTGGCATCAGAGCCATTGCAGATAGGCTTCCTGAATGGGAGCTTCCTCAGAAGGGTTCAGTCCCCCACCTACTCATCAGTTCTTATCTCCTTCCAGGTGTCACCCCTGTTGTGCTTCTGCCAGGTCAGGTTCATTAGCATCAGAGCCATTGAAAACAGGCTTGCCTGGAAGGGGGGAGGGCAGTGCTTCCAGCACACAAGTCTTATCTCTTTCCAGGCACTGCTCCCCATTCTGTTCCTGCCACCTTGGCCAGCTACAGTAACATAGGTACAATCAAGGTGGCTTCCTCCACCCTGGCCAGGGTGATTGTGCCTGGAGGGACGTCCCAGCATTGAAGGACCTCAGAAAAGGGGAGCAGTCTCCACCCAGTAGTTCTTATCTCTTTCCAGGTGTCACCCCCTGCTCAGCTCTGGCTGGCCAGGTCTTCCACCCTAGCCAGGGCTATTCACTTTAAAATTGCTCTTTTGGGACAATTTCAAATCAGTGAGATCAGACTATCACAACATTTCCAGAACCTCAGAGCCACCCTATCATTGATGGGATCAGGAAATTAGTCAACAACAGAAAGCTATAGCACAGGCCGACACAGCAAAGACATTTACCAAAATTGCCCATAAGGGTTTTTTAACTAATGAAGATCTATGTCTTGCATTGAAACCCAGTGAACAAACACTGATAATGTGAGAAGTAGGTGACCTAATTAGTGGATCCTTTAGATACTAATTTAAGAGCTGTAAGTTCTAGAACAATTCAAGAGGTTGGTCCTTTAGTGCCTCAGTTTGATCCTATGTCATCCAATATGCAATAGATTTGGCAGAATGAAAGCTGAAGGACATACAGATGGTTAAGTTAGACTTGTTGAAATTATTAAAAATTCAACTCTTGCCAAACTGACAAGGGATGTAATTAGCTTCATATGTCTAAAACATCTTTCTAGGTGGTGCAGAATGAAATCAGACTCTGTCTCAATACTGCTAAATCCCACACCAACACGATCACATTACATATTACATAAGTTTCTCCTAGACATGCCATGACACATCCAAAGTATCTGTGGTGATGGTGGTCTTTCCACCACCATGATACCACAAAGCCCTGTTCATCCTATACAGTGCTTTTGTGCCATTATGTACCTCAGAGTGACATGTTTATTTAGGTAAGAATGTTAATTTTAAAAAGCTTTCTCAAACAGGTGTTGGCCTTTGAAAGACAGATGGCTTTATTCCAGCATACCTTTGAAGTGAGTTTTGGCATTGAACCAAGCTCATAACACCTCCATCTAGAAACAGCTGTGATAACTGCTAACCAAGCTGAGCTGCTCAATTTTACTACAATAATTGAAAAGGAATATGAAATAAATACAGATATGCTAGCACTAATATGAAATATGGGCCTGACCTACCTTGATCTATGTTAAGATATTTTTGAAGTTTAAATTTTCTTGACATGCGATCACTTAGTAATCTTTACGTGAGACCCTGAGGTCAGGAAATAATTATCTGTCAAAAGCAAAACTCAGCAGGAGAAAGGGCATGGGGCTCTGAAACCTTCTCATGTGGTACTGACGTGGTTGAAACATGCCCTTTCAACTTTTAAAATAGAAATTTCAATACATTTCCAAATTTTATTTAATGCTTTCCATAAACCATGACGATTTTTGTAGCAAAGGGAAAAAGAAAAAGAATTTTTCAAGTATGTTAAGGTGAGCTTTTCTATAACTGAGCTTTATTGTCCTTTTAACATATTTGAGTCATGTAAAATGTCAACATTTCAACTTTTTGTTCCATTTAGTTAAAGTTTTCAAAACCTTAGAAGCTCTCATATGATGGAAAACTCAACCTGCTAGACCCAGGTCTGGTTTTGAGGATCTTTTGCATAGCTGTACTTTGAACAATTTTGAACAATCTGTTCCAGGTCATTGGTGGCATCAAGAACTTGATTAAATGCAGAAGTTAGGATTTATCTAGGCAAGAAATAGATACTTCTAAGTCATGGGACACTTCATCCTGAAATAGACATCTAAAATAGGTCAGATAAAGGCTATCCTGAAAGTCCCTGTTTCCTTTGGCTGGCTATAAAAAGCTGACTAGTATGAGTCTAGACAGCTATGCTTTAGAAACAGAGATGAGATTAATCCCACCCACAGAGACTAAAGAGCATTAAAATAGCTGGTGGCATCTGCAATGTCACTGAGTAAGGACACCTGAAGTGTCTGAAATATTATTATTTTCCATTCATGACATGTACCATGGGAGGTGGGATCAAGATGCAACTGTTCTTAAGCAGGATGGACATACGAGTTTGGGAGATAAACAGGGAGATGAGACTTGAGATATTGACTCGTGTGGGCAACATTTTCATGAATGGACAAACGTGTGAGAGGCTTGAATTTGATAGAATCATAGAAAGGTTTGGTTGTAAGGCACCTTTAAAAATAATGTAGCTCAACTCCTCTGCCATGAACAGAAACATCTTTCCCTAGGTCAGGTTGCTCAAATGTCTGTCCAGCCTGGCTATCCTACAGGAGATAGAGGAGAGGCAGTGAGAGGTGACACCACTGTTACCCTATAAGCTCTTACGGAGAAGTGGTCTAATTTGGCATTTCACTTGAGAATAATTAGAAGTAGATTCACATAAATAAAAGGCCAGGATTATTTAGCCCCTCATTTTAGACAGCTGCCTTCAGCCTTGTCCCAGGTCTGTCTTTATTCTGTATCCTGCTAAACAGTAACAGCACATTTTAGCAAGCTGTTGGTCCATTTTGACATCTGCAGCTTAGGAGAATTGTGTAGTCACCTTTTTGTATCTATAATCCAACACCCTCACTGTAGATGATTTTATCCATGACTAGTAGCCTAGACACTAAAGCTACAATTGTTTTCTTTGCACTGCAGCACAATGAACATAATTAGAGGGTTTGAAACATAACTAAAAATAATTTGTAGGACAACAGTGTCTAATTAAGTTGAACACAGAAGTCTGGCAAGTAGCACTAACTGCTGTCAATTGCAGCACTGAAAGAACCTTAAATGAATAATAAATGTAATTTAAATGGCAACATCAGGATGATGAAACCAATTTATGTAACTGAAGGAAACAAGAACTAATGAAATACATTGTACACTCTGCAGCAAGTCCCTCTGTAAGCTAACATTATAAAGTTAATTCCCACTGTTGTTGTGGCTGTTGATACGTTTTGTTTTTTTGAAATAAAACCAGTTAACCCTCAGAGATTTCTATGCTTAGATAAAAATTAATATTCTTTGCGGTCCTTTGTTTTCCCAGCATGATGTATTATGTAGAACTAATCCTTTCCACAGCCTCTCACATAATTAGTGTTGGTGCACATCTTCAGTAATGTTTTTAGATACTGATGGTATATAATTTTATCTGGAAGCATTTCTTAGAAGAAACCAGTTACACAATGAGTTCTTAGCAGTGTTTTTGGTTTGTGTTTTTTTGTATTTTCCGTATGCAAAATATTTAATGACCCCTGACAATACACTTTTTTCCCCTCAAACAGATTTTTCCAATATTTCCAAATTACTTTTAAACTCAGAGGAAGCATTTCCAAAAGGGCTGCCTGGGGCAGCCGAATTTCAGGGGCAGCAGAACTGTTTGCACAGGTAACTTCAAGCTGGCAAGGTTGATTGGGCATTCAGCAACACACTGGTTGGGCTGGGCAGTTTGCCTAGGGCAGCAGACCCCTCTGGAGATGGTTTGACTTTCCCAGGCAAATAAAAACTAATGCTCCTTGAACATATGGCTGTGCTGCTCAATGTGTAGGCCTTTCTCTGATAAGTAACTTTGAGCAGCTGAGTAGTCTTGGTCTTAGGAAGTGGCTGGTATCTTTCTCAGACAAGAGAAATTAAGAGGTACTGAGTAAATAAATAATCCCAATTAGTTGTTTGGTTTTTTTAATAAAACATGGGATAAACATGGATATTAAGGACAAATTTCAAGTATAATCTTGAGATTACATAGGAAGTTTCAGTGGGGTACAGAAAGGAAAATCCTTGCCTTTGTGTAATAGACACAGACAGGTTCACCTCATAACTGTATCTGCTGCCTGGTAACTGTGTGGTCCTGCTAGAGGAGCCTGCCCAGGTTTTGTTACTCATTGAGAAAAGCAGTTTATGAAATTAACAAAGGAATTTCCAAACAAGGATTTCTGGCTTCCTGCATCAGTTTCAAGGGTAAGACTGAGAAAAATTGTAGGTTTTGCTGACCTCATTCTTTCCTCATAACTTTCCTAGGAGAGGTTTTATTGGTTGTTCCAGTCACAAGTTATTGTGAACTAAGACACCGAGAAACTTTTAATAATACAAAACTTATCGTATCATTAACTTACCAAATAAAGTATCTTTGCTCATGAATAGATTAAACTTTCAGGGTTGGTTTTTTTTTTGGTGGAAGATAAAACAGAAGTCAACATTACTCAAGAAACAGGTAAATTCTATGGGGAAAAAGAGTGAAAATTCATGACAAGACAGGAAGTGCAATCAACTGGATGGCTGGTTACATCAAAGAAGGGAGATAAAAAGGGATGTCAGGCCAATTACCTGGTGTTGAGATGACAAAACTACATTATCTGAAACAGTTTTGTACACACAGCATTAGTGGCAAGTGGAAAGGTCTCCAATGTCTGCCTAGCAGGCAATGCTAAACTGATGAAATAAGCAATGCTGAAATAAGCAGGAGTGACAACAATATTTAGACAACTGGGCTGTTGAGGTGGAGAAGATAAAAAACAGGAAATTTTGACACTAGGAAAACAAGACCACAAGTGACGAAACTGCAGGAATGAACATCTTCAATGTAGTGTTAAGAAAGAAAGAGAACCTGAAAAAGAAGCAGGAATCCCTTGTGGTATTAGGACTTACTAAGCTCTAAAAGATCAGGAGAATTAAAATTTATTCAAATGAAAACAAGATACAAATGCCTTAGAGTGACAGTGTTTTAAACAGCACCCTTGTGGACTGAAACTGAGCTCTTACAGAATCAAAAGCACTATGGGACCATATACAGTGCATGGACCGAACACTTTGCCAGATAAAAATATTTAACTTCACCATATTATCAGTAACTAATTCTCAGGAGTAAATGTCCTAGTTGTAAACTGATTGTCAGTAAGATGGACATGAGAAAACACAAAGGCCAATTTTACAAGGAAACCATAAACATAAAAAGTCAATAAGCTGCACACAAATAGCTTGGTATGAAACCACCATATCAGAACCAGATATTCTCGAGGAGGGTTGGAACTAGATGAGCTTTAAGGTCCCTTCCAATCCAAACCATTCTATGATTTTATGATTTTATGATTCATTGCATAGTTAACAAAACCTCTAAATATTTATTGACATGTATTAGAAATATATTAGATATTAAGAAAGACAAGAACTCTTTTTGAAATCTCACATTATAGTTAGAAGTTTATTGATGTAGAGAGGCAGACTCATATCATATCCATGACTCAAACACCAAAGACATTACCATGACCTATTGAATACATAGTAGTAGTAGCTGCCAAATTCATGCCAAGACATGTAATTTAAAAATGAAATCAGTGAGAACTTTCCTCTTTTCTTTCCAGTATGGGACTAAAAAATTATTTTAAGCATACTTTTAATGAAAAAGCTACATAATTTTTATTTGTATAAATGCACTTTTTTTAGCAGAATGTGAGTCATAAAAGAGACTTTTTATTAGACTTCAATTAGATGCTGGAATTTAATATACAGTCTTGCAGGAAATTTTCGGATAACTTCAAGGTGAGCTTTTGTATCTTGGACTGTAGCTTAAAAAACTATAAAGTGAATGACTATGCATTCTATTTCCACAAAGTTAGGCATCTGGGAACTGGATGTTATATTTTGTTGTTTTTTTGAGTAATGTCTGGGGATATGTAAGCAGGGTAAACCACTGCTGAAGTGATATAAATTTGGAACCAGGGCTGTTGACAATGTAAGCACTTTTAATGTGCTTTTAGCAGAGGGACTGTTTAACTAATGAGGTACAACATCAATACCGTATTTTAAAGTATTAATACATAATGATCAAATATTAGTTAAGCCATTACAAATCCGATTAATATTCTCTTGCTATTTAATTAGGCATTTAGCTGGATTACAGTATACGTGCTATTTAATCTAACAGCTTATATTTAATCAAATAGCTACATTTTTGTAAACGTGTGCCATCAACATTAAGATAATATAATCACCATCTTGTAGACACCAGCTTAGGTGCCCCATAAATGTATGAGTGGATAAAGATGTAGCCCTGTGCTTCTTTAAATTTTTCTCTTTTTTTGTTTGGAACTTAAAGCCAAATACAGGGTGTGCTGGTGCCTGCTCTGAAACAGGAGGGACCTGCCTGGTGTTCTATGTCAAAAAGGTCAGTGTCCTCCAAAAAATGATGAATCATTGCCTGTACAGCACCTAAAGAGAGTTCTGATGGCCAAAATAGTCCTGCCTGGAGCTGTTGTCTCCCCAAGGGGAGAAACCTTTGGTAGGCTGGGTGTCCCACCACACTCTGCTGTATGTGGGCCCTTGGTGCCCTGTTGGTGCAGGTGCCTCATGGAGTTGCAGAGCACTTTAATAGCCCTTCACACATTGCCTGAAACAGCAGGGAGAGATTCTCCACTTCCCCCTTGCTGACAGTGGGATTTTACAACAGTTTTAGAAAATGGTGAGGTTTTCTGAATAAACTCCATGATTAACTTGTCTTTTAGCATGTCGTTTCTGACCTTTCCTTGAAGCATTCCTGATTAGAATGAAAAAAATCCATAGCAGAGCAGGAATTATTATAGCAACAAAGCAAACTAATTTGCCACCAGAAGAGCCCCATTCCCGTATTTCATCATGTCTAACAAACTCAGTGACCAAGATACTGTGCTCAGGTAATGGCATCTGAAAAGTGCCTTGGGTTCCCAGTGATCTCCACACACTGAAAAGCTGCCAGGATGGGTAGAGCTGAGAGCATCATCCCTGCCCATGGCTGGCTGGATGTGGGAAGATGGGAAGCTGTTCCTGTGCAAAGTCAGCTGGAACCAACTGAGGATGCTGCCCAACATGCAAGAGAAAACA
This sequence comes from Heliangelus exortis, assembly GCF_036169615.1. Classification (NCBI taxonomy): domain Eukaryota; kingdom Metazoa; phylum Chordata; class Aves; order Apodiformes; family Trochilidae; genus Heliangelus; species Heliangelus exortis. Next base: position 18,664,185 of record NC_092422.1, on the reverse strand, counting down.
GAAGTCCTTTGAGAAAGTCTAAAGGATGGCACAGGCTCCAGAGCAGCTGTTGGTACACAGAAGACAGTAGCTAAACCTGTGTGTGAGTTGAGGGCTCTCTAGGCAGATACTGAACCTAAGCAGGTGCTTACATGAACACTCCACTCTGATGTCTTTCTCTTATACTGACTAAGACTGTGACACTGTGATTATGTCTGGACATATATTGCCTAGAAATCCCCCAGAAGATTTATTTGAATTCCAAAATTTGTTTTTCGCTGGGCTCACGCTTAGGTTGTATTCACTTTCTATTTGAGTCAAGAACAAATTTATACCTTGTGCCCAACTGGAAATTTTTTATGCTGATTCACAAACAGCAGACATATAATGTTTCATAAAAAGACCCACAGGACAATGATTATAAAGACTTTTTTTTTTTTTAGTATAATAAAAAAAATAGTATGATTTTCTCAAATGAAGCTTTTTTTTTGAGAGTGGGGAGTTGTTTGCAGAAAACAAGATGATTTACCAAATACATGATTTTATATCAATGATATAAAATGGTGGTTTTAACTTTAATAGTAAGATAGAAAGCAAAGCCCTTTGCCTTGTTTGTTCATTGTGTTCCCTCTGCAAGGTCAGGTCTTGCCAAGGCTCGGATGAGAAACTTACAGAACAAGTAACAAGATCAATACAAGAACTAAGGATGCCCAGTTCCCCACAGATTTCTTTTGAGGTTGGTTGACTTTGATGCCTAAGCAAGCAAGCTCTATGAATGAAGCTTTTCACTTCTTGACAATATTCCTAATGGCTCACTCCACGTGCATCTTCTGGTGCATAATCAAGGTTAAACCTCCACTGCAGCCTTTTCATCAGTGAAGACCCTTAACAGGCTGCCTCAGCTGCTTCTTTTTTTTTTTTTTTTTGGCACTTGTAAGAAGCAACTTGGTTTAGGGACCAACAACTTTCACCGGTTTGAGTGTTACTGCCCAGTGTTTGTTGGGGACATAAGTTACCAGGGAGGTAAGTCAGACAAGCAGAGCTAGAATAGGATCAAAGAAGGTTTTTTTCCTGGAAAACAAAGTAAAAACCACAATGTTTGGGAAGTGGTGTTGAAACTAAGACATTACTGTCTCAATCTGAGTTAAATGTAAGGCTTCTTGCTGTCACAAGGAAACAACACGTTTTGGGTGCCTCATGAGAGACAGACTGAAGCTCTGACCTCCATCTGCTTTCTCTGCTCATGTAAGAGGAGTTGTTATGGATTTCTAAATCAAAGCAGCCCACAGTTAGCCTATGTGGTACACCACACAGAGACACTGGTACCCAGTAATGACTTCAGCTCTTTTGTGCCAGATGCCTGAGTCTTCCTTGGCAGGATGTAAATAAGCCACTAACAGAAAGATCTGCAGACAAAATTACAGAAACTTTGCCAATGTCAACCCATATTTCCAAGAGTAGTGGCATCTTTGCAGAGTCACAAAGTAAACAAACACAAACAAAATCAGTGTAAATGCAGCTTATGGAAAGTCAGGTTCTTGCTAGCGGGTGCTGCGGGTACCCTTATCAGGCATGAGCAGGAGCTGAGTAACAGCTCCCATTTATGACAGCCCTTATCGAGACACTGAATATATCAAGTTCTTCCATCTTTCTAATTTTTGCTGAAAAACTTTTGAACTGCTTGCTTAAAATCATGGCATTTGTTCAACTTCAGACAGGTGAGCCATTTTAAAAAACACATCATCGTTTCAGTGATAAAAATAACTTTTTGCTGCAAAATTGATTTGAGACATTAAGAAACAAAGCTGCTGCTTTGTTTTTTCTCATTTGCACTAACTTGCCAATCCATCTTTTTGCTTACTTTCCGTGCCTGACCAACCTTCACAGGGAGCAAAAGGAGCTGCTGGAGTGCTTTATTTTGTTCTGACTGGCAGAGTTGGACCATGAGTTCCTAATATGTCATCCAAAGTAAGCTGAAGACAAAGTCCATTGATTTTAGGGACAACAGATGAAGTTCTAAATAGTTACACCTAATGAAAACTCTAATATATCCAGATCTGATCCTGCAGGCTGCAAAAGACTGTAAGTTCTCATTGAGATCACTAGAAATGAGGCTTTCTGCATATGTAGAATCCAGTCTTACTGTGGGCTACTTTCTCACTTGTTCAAGTGCAAACAGATCTTGTGCTCCAGAAGGTGAAAGAGATATTGATTTAATATATTACCACTATTTATTTGTGTTCCTGAGAGGGTAAATGCAACAGAGAAATTGATTTGTACCAGTGATCCCAAGAGTCAGACAAGAGGCTGAGTTTTTCCTGCTAACTGGAAAATCAGACCCTACATAAATTCAAACCTCTAACAATTACCTAGTGATTGTATACTATTTGTTAAGAGTAAACAGTTTAAAACAAGTGAAACAGCTAAGTGGAAAAGTGGAGAAAAGTGTCTACAAGTCAGCTTTCTTGTATTTTTCAAAAAGACTTCCCTGACTTGACAGCAAAAGGAAGAGGACAGTACAAAGCCTCCTGATTCTGCTGTAGTCAGCAACATCTCAAAGCAGAAAGCAGTTGGGCTAAAAACTACTACTTTTTATATTTATACAGCAGCTGATGAGGCAGTGTGTTTTATGTGATTTTCTGATGCAGCTGTTGCTATTGGTCTTTGTGAATCCTATAGGCAGGTATAAAAATAATATTTGACTTTACTTTGCAGGTTCCTCATGCACTAAGGAAAATCCACCAGGGCTCCATTTCTCCTGTTTTGAAGTATAATAACTCACCTGTACATTTTCAACAAAGAAAAGCTTTATAAGGCACCTGCCAGTTGTCATGGAATCACATACTCTTTTTAAATATCATATCCCTCCTGGGTACCAGCAGCAACAATCATAAATCACAAATAGGTTAGAAAAAATGATGCTGCCATTGGTGAGAAAAGTATGATCTACATTTTTAGGAGTATATACTCTTCCTGCTCAGACAGGAATTTGCATTTGCTTTTGAATTTTTTTCTTTGCTTGTTCCCTTATAAAGAAAAGAAAGATGTTCTCTAAGTACATCATTTTTTTCATTTTTTCTCACAGGAAAAAATAAAATGAAAGACATTTTTATAAGAATAGGTTTCAGTGTATTGACATCATAAACATCCTTCAGTATCACAGACATTTCTACACCTCATTTTCAAGATTTCACAGAATCACAGCAAGCATAAAATATATTTTAAACTTCCCACATGAAAAATCTTTCAAAATGAGCCCATGGGAGATGTTAACCAAACACTTAGGTCCTAAAAACTTGGACTGTATGTGTAAGATCCAGTCATAGGAGTATTTAAGAATGCTCAGCTAAGTATCTCCATGCTTTAATAGAATTTATAAAATGCCATAACAAGTTCAAAAGGGAAAAATAGGTAATTATAAAATTCACTAAAAAGCTACTAATAAGCTAACAATAGGTAATGTAATGTATATGGATCCAAGAAATACTGTCGTCCATGCTGCTGTCTTCCCTTGCTCTGCCTAAGAAATAAAAAATCTGAGTTAAGAATGGGCAAGCAAGCTGAAAGATATTTTTTGATGTACCGTGCATGAGATGTGAATGCACCCTTCAAAATTAGGGTGTTTTTTAAATATATGTTATATATAACAAATATAGTATTTAAACATATAATTCTAATCTTAAAAAACTTAATGAATGCCAAAGAGTAAATCAGTAGAGGTATCTCTGAGACCTTAAATCCTCCCAGATAAATTAGATAGTTCACTTCTTCCTAAATATTTTCTCAAAGATGGAAGTAATTTGGAAACCTCCATAGAGGTATTTTTACATGCAAGGGAGTAATCATCAATACTTGTTGGTAGTGCAAGAATCTGTTACACACAGACACCCATATTTGACACAAAAATTTCAAAGAGGGAGTAGAGGAGATAACTTTTTCCACCTGGAAGACTCAGAAATTCATTATGCAATTTTTCATACACAGCAACCATTTAAGTAAAATGCTTGTTTGCTTCTGATCTTGATAGAAAGCAGAAGCAATATCTGCATTCTCATAGATGACAACAGTTCACTGGACCTATTTGAGCTTTAAAGATATATTATTAGTAATGTACTGAAATAGCTGAGACTTTATTCTGCTGTGAATCAGTATCACTAGGACTAGCCTTTTTTTTATGCTGGTCTCCTTTTTAACTAAATGATGTAATTTACTCATTCAAATAGTGTTACTCATGATTCATAGTAAAGTATTTTAGAGCAGAAATATACCACCTGAGATTCCTCCCCACCCATTTTAGTCAACCTTCTTTGTAGACTTTATTTCTGAAAATGTAGTAGGTAGAAAATAAAAACTTCCATCAGGTACTTTGATTTGACCAAGGCAAAACTTCTTTCTCTGTGGTTCTTTTGGAGATGCAATGAAGCTTTGGCCAGCTAAAGTACTATTATTTGACTTACAGAACTGAGCCATGATGTCTTTCTTGGCTGAACAACAGGGTAAACCTGTGAAAGTAGGAGTCATTTAGAAGTCTTAAAGCAATAGGTTTGTTCAGAGATGTTTTAAGTCTTGATTCCTTATGTGGCTGCTAGTTTTTGTTACTGCTTTTCAGATTTTTACATTAACTGTAGTTACTTGAGCTTAAAGCATGAGCAAAACACCTCACCCTCTTCATGGATGCCTAGGCAGCACAGACAGAAAAAAAACAAGAGAGAGAGAGAGAGAATGGGAGACAAATGAAAGAGATTTCTGCATGACAAAAAACATGTTCAATATATTGGTTTGTTACCTGAAAAACATTGGTGTTAAAGGAAAAACAAAAGAAGTGTGGAAAAGTTTCTTATTGCAATAGTGGAAATTCATGTCCACTACCTCTACCTAAATTGAACTGCCATAAGTGATCACAGCCACCTGCACCTGGGTCCAAAAACTGTTCCCTCTTACATAACCAGGTTTGTTTCAGAAAAGAGCATTGCTACGTGGCTGAGTGTTGTAATCCCAATCTGGTCTTTGAGTGTGATGGTAGAGTCAAGGCATCCAACTTGCCTGTGAACAAACAAACTTCAATTCTGGGAGGTCTATCTTGGGCTGTGGTTAATGGGATGAAATGTAACAAGTCTAAATGCTGGATCCCTCACCTAGGATGGAGTAATGATGGGCACAAGTCTAAATAGGGAGAGAAGAGCAGGGATCTGGAGGGATCTGGAGGTGCTGGCTGGTAGCAGGCTTAGTGCAAGTCAGTCGTGTGCTCTGGCAGCCAGGGGGACAAATCACATCCTGAAGGCATCAAATACAGCTGGTGAACAGAATAAGTGATTATGCTGATCTATTCAGTGCTGGTGTGGCCTCATCCAGACTGCTGTGTGCAGTTCTGGGGTGCACAATTTAAAAGGTTAAGTACCTTGGTTGAGGCATTTGAATGAGTCCAGAGGAAGGCAACAAAAGTGGTTGGAGGGCTGGAAGGAATGTCCTATGAGGAGCAGTTGAGGACTTTGGGCTTGTCTAGTTTCCCCTTTCCCTTGCCTTGCCTTTCCTTGCCTTCCCTTGCCTTCCCTTGCCTTCCCTTGCCTTCCCTTGCCTTCCCTTCCCTTGCCTTGCCTTGCCTTCCCTTCCCTTGCCTTCCCTTCCCTTCCCTTCCCTTGCCTTGCCTTGCCTTCCCTTGCCTTCCCTTGCCTTCCCTTGCCTTCCCTTGCCTTGCCTTGCCTTGCCTTGCCTTGCCTTGCCTTGCCTTGCCTTGCCTTGCCTTCCCTTGCCTTCCCTTGCCTTGCCTTGCCTTCCCTTGCCTTCCCTTGCCTTCCCTTCCCTTGCCTTGCCTTGCCTTGCCTTCCCTTGCCTTCCCTTCCCTTCCCTTCCCTTGCCTTGCCTTGCCTTCCCTTGCCTTCCCTTGCCTTCCCTTGCCTTCCCTTGCCTTGCCTTGCCTTGCCTTGCCTTGCCTTGCCTTGCCTTGCCTTGCCTTCCCTTGCCTTCCCTTGCCTTCCCTTGCCTTCCCTTGCCTTGCCTTGCCTTGCCTTGCCTTGCCTTGCCTTGCCTTGCCTTGCCTTCCCTTGCCTTCCCTTGCCTTGCCTTGCCTTGCCTTCCCCATTCTATTCTGTTCTATCTTTAAAATTAAGTTAAGGTTGCTGCATTTTTCTAACTTACTTTTCATGCATAAAAAACTTCCATGTCTCTCAGCTTCTTTTCTCAGTGCTGCTCCTTCTCTAATTCAGCTTTCCTTTTCCCCTGCCAAACAGGAGGTGGCTGGGAGACAGCCTTAGGACAGCCTTCCTGAGGTTGCACCTAGGAGAATTCTCCTGTACTTTCACCTTCTTTGAGCAAATTTTTAGTCAGCAAGGCTCTGAGATGCAGAAACAAATAAAATTGTCTTTATTTTCATGCTACACATTCCGTGAAGTGCTTTAGGTATTGTTCTAGGTATCATCAATATCTGACAATTATTATCATGATTATCAGTTAATTTTATGGTGCAGACAGGGGACCATGGGAGGACATTTTGTTATGTGCACTGAAGCTTGTCAGAAGAAGACATCCTCTATCAGTTTCGTTAACTCAAATGTTCAAAGCCTTGAGTATGTCCTCCTATCACAGCCTAAATTTTATGAGACAAAAATAGGCATTTTTTTCATTGTACAATTCTGATTTTTCAGTTTTTTCAGATAGATAATCACAAGTGATTTTTTAGTTTCAGGCTACTTAGAGATACTATTTGTGCTGGATTTTGGGCCAGCACATTATCCCATGAAAAAGTAAATAACTCTTGGCAAAATCAGGATAGGAAATTGTATCTCCAGTGCAAAGTCCTACAATCCTCAGAAAGATAAACTGCCCACACTGTTACAATCTGCAGGAACAGCCCCACCTGGGAGATACACTTACTAGTGAAGCAAAACCATGAAAAAAGATGTTGCAAAATGCAGTCTCAGTCCACACAGATTCTAACATTTTCTAGTAAACGTGTTGTTCTGAAATACAGATGTATTCTTTTGAGTCAAGTCTCACAAAAAGGAAAGGAATCAAATCCATCTAAAAGAATGCCTCTGATTTTCACGAAATGTCAAAAAGAAAACCATGGAAGGACAACGGGATGAGGGACGAGGTTCAACAAGGCCAAGTGCCAGGTCCTGCACTTTGGCCACAACAACCCCATGGGGAGCTCCAGGCTGGGCACAGAGTGGTTGGAGAGCAGCCAGGCAGAAAGGGACCTGGGAGTCTGGATTGGCAGGAAGCTGAACATGAGCCAGCAGTGTGCCCAGGTGGCCAAGAAGGCCAATGGCATCCTGGCATGTATCAGGAACAGCGTCACCAGCAGGTCCAAGGAAGTGATTCTGCCCCTGTACTCAGCCCTGGTGAGGCCACACCTCGAGTACTGTGTCCAGTTCTGGGCCCCTCAGTTTAGGAAGGATATTGAGGTCCTGGAGCAGGTCCAAAGGAGGGCAACCAGGCTGGTGAAGGGACTCCAGCATAGATCCTAAGAAGAGAGGCTGAGGGAGCTGGGGCTGTTCAGCCTGGAGAAGAGGCGGCTCAGGGGAGACCTCATCACTCTCTACAACTCCCTGAAAGGAGGGTGTAGCCAGGTGGGGGTTGGTCTCTTTTCCCAGGCAACTCTCAGCAAGACAAGAGGGCACAGTCCCAAGTTGTGCCAGGGGAGGTTTAGGTTGGACATTAGAAAGAACTTCTTTACTGAGAGGGTGATCAAGCATTGAAATGGGCTGCCCCGGGGAAGTACTGGATTCTCCATCCCTGAAAACATTTAAAAAGAGACTGGATGTGGCACTCAGTGCCATGGTCTGGTAACTGTAGTGGTAGTGGATCAAGAGTTGGACTTGATGATCTCTGAGGTCCCTTCCAACACAGCCAATTCTATGATTCTATGACAGTCATTCAGCTTATAAATGATGAAGAATCCTAAACCATGTTTGCATGAGCCCAGTGATCTACTCATTGCTCTGGTTTGGGGTTGTCTGAAACTGAGTCAGAGTTTTGCTGCAGGAACCAGAACAGGCCTTGGAGATGGCTCTGTGCAGTTTTCAGAAATGAAGAGCATTTGTTTGTGTTTTTTGTTTTTTTTCCTACCACAAAAGCACAACATTCTGGGGAATTTTCCAGGTCTTTCTGTCAAACTGAGGAGGCAGATGGTCATCTTTGGCATAGAGGCCAGACAGTACCTTGCAGAACTGGGCCCTCCCAGCACTAATTTTAGTGCAGGCTCCACCTGTGCTCAAATCCGTAGAGAGTAATTTTTATTTACCAAAGGTTGAATGACTGGGTCATTGTCCTGAAAAATTATTGCATTTCTGTAAGACTTCCATTAAAAAGAGCAAATGAACTCCTCAGTATCATAGCTTTACTGACAGTCATGCATTTTAAATAAAGTCCCTAATTGGCTGTGTGTGAAATAGAAAGAGAACTGGCAGTGAATGGCTTAAATGCAGCAATTACAATATTTCTTATTCTTTGCCAATATAAAATTAATGAAAAACCTTTCTTGTTGTGACCTTGACAAATGGTGGTGTAACCTTTTTAAATTCTCAGGGGGTGCTGAGTTCTAGCCTGTGAGAAAGGGATGTAAAGAAATTGCAGCTGAACATTTCTAATTAGTAAACTGAAAACCTGTGACAAGGAAGAAGGCTAAAAGGAACTGATTGGATTTAACATATATTAGACACCATCCCCAGGGAACAGAATTTGAAGATGGGTCTGACTATCTTAATCTTTGCATACCTGACTATCTCTGGGCATTACTGAATTGCCTGTAGAATTTTTGTAACCCTACTCGTTTCACTCAAGGTAAAATCTGATCCTGTAGATTTTGAGTCTATTCAATTAATTCCTAATGCTTTCAAGAGGTGCTCATCTGCTCAGAAAACAGCTTTGCAGTGAAAGGTCTAACTTGCATTTGCACTGGAGCGATTTCACCTATTTCTGGCATTGCTAAGGGGTTTGACATGGAGGTACAGCACAGTTAAGCCATCTCTAAACCCTTTCACACCTCTGAGATGGTATAAGGGAATCTTCAATTCAAAACTAATTTCTGTAAGTATCATTTCTTTGTAGATATATATTACTGCAAGATTACTAAAAGCAATATGTTGATCTGACACCACAAAAACTCCTGGGAGATGGAAAATCAAGAATACCCTTTTCTTTCCTTGTGAGTTAGCAACTCTCATAGATAATTAGTCAAGTTATGTTTTGTTTCATCAGTTCTACTTTTATTCCTTCTTTGTTATAACTTCCTTTGGTGACAGATAAAGGAGTATGAGTTTTTTCTCTGCCATGGCTTGCTCAAACAAGGAGATTTCTGACTTCCACCATGCTAGAGTTACTTGTTACAGAATAAAAATTAAGTATACTTAATTTACATGTACCATTATGCTTCAGGAATGGTAACTGTAAGCCATTTTTATGGTTGGACAGGTGATGCAAGGCTGACCTGAATCAGTCTGCCCACCAGCACAGTCCATTGCTACTGTGAAAAAAATGCTCACAACATAAGTGATCTTAAAGACAACTAACTGTGGTCTTTAAAATCAGGGATGAAAAAAATAGTATCAAAAAATTTGCTTTCTTACATTCTGCTTTTTCTGACTTCTCTAACAAGCACAAAAGAGAAAGAACATCTCAAAATAATGCTACTGAAGTCCTTAGGCTGTATGAACACGGGAAACCAATACAAACATGAATTTGCCCCTTCAATGTTTTTGTGTTGCTAAATCATATTTTCAGCCACCAGACTGTCTAAAATCTCCAGGGAGTGTTACAAGTGCTAGTATGATTACTATGATTATTTCCTAATTTATTGGATAATTCAGAAAAGTTCGCAATCTCTTTTGAGAAGATGAACATCTTGTGTTTTATTCAATAATTCATAGCCTGATAACCCTTCCTTATTATGAGTCCTACCTCCCTGACTTCTCTTTGCTAAACAAACTGATTGCACATGTAGGTCAGGAGAACTAATACCCACATTCCCTTCCTCTCCTGTGATTGGAGAACATTAAAATTTTCCAGTGTAATTAAAGAGACTCTACAAGGTTAGTGGAGCAGGTCTGTCTGACATTAATTTTTATTATATGCTATTTTGCAAGGTCATTTCATATTTTAATTTTAAATTCAAAACAGGCACTTTTTCTTCCTAACAGGAACTGGTCATGTTCCTTAGTTTTGCCACCAGAAATCAGCCCCATAATAACAAGTGATTATGTTTGTGTGAGAAAGAGGAGAAATTGAAAGTAAATAAGGAAGTTTAAGTGCCTTTTGAGAAGTTAGTGAAAAGAGGTATCATACAGAATAATCTGGTTTGTAACATATGCTTCAAGACTTCTTCAGGTGACTTATTTTAGTTTATATTTTCCTTAATTCTTAATTCAATTATTGATTTTGGTTTTTATGCAAGATAGTAGGGATTTCAGAGTGGGCTTTTAACAATGTTAGCAGTCCTGCACTGTAAGGGAAGATGACAAAAATGGCTTCTACTTCAACTTTATTTCCTCCCTTCTCTCTTTTTTTCCTCTCTCTGACCCCTTCTTTCGTCCAATTTTCCTTAGCTTTGGTAATGTCTGATTTTTGAGTGAGGCAACTGTAACATTGGTTTATGAAAAATTTTAAAGTACTTGCTTTTAAACTTTTTTCTACATGCAGAATAATATGTAACATAATATCTCATTAAAAGCAGAAACACAATAAAAATAACCACTCTGCTATATGACAATATTTTCACCTGTGCAGAATGAATCTTCCTACTGTCTTTAATACTAATTAGAAAATGCTAAAAAAATATTAGCAAGAGTAAAATGAAGAGACCAATATTAAATCATGGTAAATGCAATCCTAGGTTATGTTAAAAGTGATGGAACTGTCTTCCACATGAAGAAACCTTTCATATTACATTTTTACTGTACATATCTCCCCACTGATATTGCATAGAAATTCAATTAATTGTCAGTGTTGCTACAGCGAAGTTGTATAAAAGGGACAATTGGCCACATTAGCATTCCTGTGTTTGTCATCACTAGCTTATTCCATTGGGCACTGAGTAACTTCAACATATTTGGAGTCTTTCTATAGTTTTTTGATAGTAATCTATCATACTTATTAAAATGGACAGAGCAGTGAAAATGAGATGAAGCGGTCCCTGAAGATGAAACTGTTCTTCAGTATCTGTTGTGCTATTTTCAATAATATCTTTATTAGGATATTCCCTTGTTTCTGATTATTTACCTTAAAAAACCAAACCAAACCAAATCAAAACACAACAAAACCAACAACAAAAAGACAAAAAAAAAAACCCAACAACAGCAAAAAAACCCCAGCAACATTTCCCATATAGCTCTACATTAAATTGCACCTTGGAATGCTCTCATATAACATCCCATGAGATTATTCCCATCCCTAAATGATGGCTTGGTACTATTTTCATTGTTAAGCTGATGAGTTTGGAGTCAGATAAAACTGTCTCAGAGGCCAGTTTGCTATGGTCTCTTTTAAAAATGGAAAATAAGTCAAAGTTTCCTTTCATATCACCAGCATTGTCATATAAGTAGGTGGCAAATATCAAGGTTGCAGAATCAAAGAATAGAAATCTGCAAGCAGCTGATGATTGAAACCTATTTGAACTGGTCAGAAGTTGCCACTGATCCCACATGTGGTGCTGGTGCCTCTGCCAGCACCTTAAGCCAGATTTGCACCTTAGCTAATGTTCTTCAACTTCCCTCTCCAAGGAAGACTATCCAAGACCTAAGTGCTCTTTCACACCTGTGTTTTTTCAACAATTAAACTGACAGTAATAAATTCCACTGGTATTTCCAATGAGATCTAGTCCAAAATCCATTACTGTCATTGAAAATCACACCAAATGACATGCAAGGACTGTCCCAGATCTTGAGAGAATCTGTACGTTTTCAGATCCTTCATAGTTTATTGATAATTCCTACACAAGTTACATTCTGAAGGAAAAAAACAGTTCTTAATTTCCTAAATGGAAACAAAGTCCTTTTTCTTAAGTTAGTATGAATTTGTACAAGAATGTCATACAGAACTCAGCAGTTAATACACAGAAACTTAAAATAGTTTTGGAATCAGGGCTCCATCTTTCTTAGGAGGGAAAGTGGAGAAAGAGGTACTGAGGCCTTCTCTCTAGGATCTAATGACAGGACACATGGGAATGGCTCAAAGCTGCAACAGGGAAGGTTCAGACTGGACACCAGGAAGCATTTCTTTACCAAGGGGGTGGTAAAGCACTGGAACAGGATTTCTAGAGAGATGGTCAATGCTCCAAGCCCTTAATAGCATGCTGTAGCTTTTGGTAAGCCCTGTATTGGTCAGGCAATTGGATTAGCTGGTATAACCATAGGTCTCTTCCAAGTCAAATACTCCCTTCCATTACGTTCCATTATATTCTATTTTAATTACTCTGGTGTAAATCTATACAAGTTCCTCTGAAGTGGATTGTTTTCTTTGGCTTGTGCCTGTGTTACAGAATCCAGAGATTGTATTAAACTTTCCCCCTCTGTTTTCTCTTTCTTTGATGTGGGATGCTGTGTCCAGGGAAGGATATCTAAAATGCATTGCTCCCTGTTGTACCTAAAAGCTCAGGGAAATTGTCATACATGTCTTAAACTCAGTGGTTTTCATCCCCATGAAATGGTAAGTAATACCACTTATTCTTTCTAATGTACAATGAGTTTTTCTACTTCATTAATCCACTGAAACTATTTACATAATGTCTGTGATCTTTTATGACTTATACAGAAAAAGTCCCATGCTCCTAAATTCTCAGGGGCTTAGGATGAAGGCTGAAATAGGGAAAAAAAGGTAATAAATGCATATGGCAATAATTTATCTTACTTTTATACATCATATAGGTTGTAAACTTCACAGGACTTTCAAAGTAGTAATTTCTAACAACTGAAGGATGCCAGATTCCTCATGAACTTTCATTATGCTTCTAGTTAACATTTACTGGCCCAATTTTCTTTGTATAGGTCAAGAGGATATTTTCACATCTTGTTACAGGGAAAAGGGTACTTGAGTGGAAATGCTTTGCTCTCTTTTATCACCACAGAATTTCAAGTAGCTGAGAATATTTATTGGAAGCTGAAGGAATTTAGCATGAATAAGAGGTCTTAGACCAAAACTTGCTCACTCATATTGGAATAAGAATTGTTTATAGTTCAGCTGAAACAAAAAGCAAAGCTCTCATGTCAAGTATGTCTGAGTTTTAGTTTAGCAGATTGCACTCTTAGAGCATTTGCTTGTCTCTTAGACAATTAGATGACTCTTCTTTAAGAAAATTTGTGTCACAAAAGTCCCAGTGGCACTACCAAAGCTTGTTTCCAGCTCCAGCCACACATTTCCATGTGATGTCATAAATTAGCTCATTCATTTAAACCAGGGAGGGCTATCTTCTTGCTTATTATAATGATGAGAAGAAATGTGGGAATGGAAGGAAGACAAAAAACTGACCCAAAAGTTAAATGAGCAAGATATCTAAAATGAATGTTATAAAACACTTTGTTCCTTTCTTGAATTTTGTGTTCTGTGAGTAGTTTCAGAACTAGGCAAAATGGTTTCTTTTAAACCTCTGAGTAAAACTCAGCCATTTGCCATCTGCCTAATATTTTTTAATGTATTTTAATATATTAAAAAGTTGGTTTTAATAAAATTCAGATCTTACATCCTATAAAGACATTTTTTTCTTTAAGTTCTATTGAGTTGACCCTGAACAATTTTATTTCCCATTAGTTTTGCAAAGGATAGTTGACATTCAGGAATTAGTTAGAAATTATAGTTTTATTGCCTATGCTATGCAATGTAATGTTCGTTTAGAGAGAAACACAATGTCCTATTTAAGCAGAATGCATTCAAATGATCTGTTTTGTTTTATTCTAAAAAGTATTTGCATGATGATAAATGAATAAAGAATAATTAGTTCCAAGGAGACACTGTGTCTATCCTTGAGTTAGAGAAATGAAGGCCAAATTTGGAATGAATGGTCTGGGAAGTTGCAGTTTCTGCAGTAAAAGAAATCACAGTTATCTGAAGGATGTCTCCTAAGATAACAAATCACTGTCTGAGGAGGAATGAAGTACAACATGACTTAAAAGGACTTTAATTTTACAGCAGAATTATTACAGATGTCAGAGCTTTCTAGTTTGATTGCTTAGGTCTTCATAGATATCACTGGCTTTTTAATTTTCCATCATTTATTTTGGTTTCCTTGTGCCATTTCAATCAAGCAAGAGAACACCTTTAAATATCTTCAGGCAAGATGCTGCTTGACAATACAGCTAAATACAGTCAACACTAAATATATTCAGCTGGAATTCAGCTGGGCAAACACTACAGAAGTACCATTCCCTTCAGCATGATGGTACCTGCACATCTATCTATGTGCACAGGTTTTTTTCAACTAAGAGTAAGACACAATTCTTCCAGCTTGATCACACCACCCAATTTGAGCTCTCTAGAAGGAAGCATTAGCCCATCAAGTATGGATGGAGGCAGAGCAACAAACTCTCTTTGATAAGAAAGTCATGTTTCTAGACAAGAAGCACTGGGAAAATTAATGTTTTACATATTCTAATAACAAGATTCTAGAAAAGTATCCACTGTGTTGCTACCTGGGAAATTATAATTTTTGAGATGGAAGGAAGGAATTAATAGGATAAATATAATAATGCAATAACCTGATTGAAGGGAGACAGTAGATGATGGTGTCAAAAAAGGAAATTCCAGACTGAAGGGAAGTCACTGTTGGACTTTTAAAGGACTAATATTTGTACACATCTTTTAAATATTTTCATCAATGATGTTGCTTAAAACTGTGAGTACATTCATTGAATTCACAGGATCATGAGCACAAAAGGAAGACTGAGATACCAAATGACTACAAGAGTAGACAACTCCTATGAATGCAATAATGGCAGAAGGTGAATCCCTGGAAAACGAAATTCAAGGACATGTGTCTGAGGATTAATAACAAGAAAATCAGCAACTTGGTAATTGTTTGGAAATGGGTGTGGTAGATAAAGACTGAGTACATTATTTGCTTATGGGGTAACTGCAAGCCAATATCTAGAGCGTCAAAGAGATGTGAAGAAGCCTCAATGTCATTGGTGAGACTGCATCTAAGTAAATATTTCTCAGCTCCTTCCCTGAAAGCTGCATTCACATTTGAAGAGATGCAGACAAGATACACCATGACAATGGGTGGACTGAAAAAACTTCAGGATGTGAGCAGGGAGAAAGAACATGGGTTAAGCATCTTGGCCAAGTGCAATGTGGTCTTTAGATACATTGGGAAGTATATAAGTAAAAGAAGAACAGGAATTCCTTTAATTAGAGAGAAGGACGGGCATAAAAAAAATGACTTTTCATAAATACACACAAGGTGGGAATGAGAAGGAGATTTCCAGTCAGCAGTGCAGTGAAATTCTGGAACTGCCTTGCAAGCAGAGCAGTAGGAGCACAGATACAGTGGCTTTCAAGCTAGCATTTGACTTTCTTGAGAGATGCCACTTTGAAAGATGTCAGGGACAACTGGGACTACACCACAGGATCCCTGTGAGTCCCATCTTTCATTTCACTCTATAATTTTGTTTACAGAAGGATAGGTCTTCTAAACTCACAAATCATAAGTGCCTAACTCATTTTGGGAGGAGGACTGGTGGATTTACATTTTAAAGGAAAAAATTAATAATAAGTAAACCAGTTCCCAAAAGGGGTTAATCTGCTGTGGTTTCAGCTTATTGCCTTTTTCTGAGTTATTGACATTCTTTAAAGAGAGACAACAGACAGGAATACAGATGTGGTCCTTTCAGCCTACCCAGACTACAACAGAGTTGCCTGAGGCTAAAAAGAGCAGAAATATATATATAGAAAACTGGGGATTCATATTTATTATGGCTTTCTATGTTGTTTCATTCGAATTACATATCTATCTAATGATAGATAACTCTCTGAAATAATGTTAGGTTTGTTTTAATTTAGATTGTAGCATGGACACTTATCTGAATTATCCAAGTTACTCAGATATGCATTACTGGACTGGAAAATTCATGTAAACATAATCTAATAAGATTTTGGATGCCTTTTGTTTCTAAGAACAAGAAATTCTATGTAGAAAAGTGCATCTGGGAGCAAGGGTGACCACAGATTTACAGAAGAGTAATGAGAAAAACGAACACGGGACTGCTGTTCCCTGAAGTCATAGTGAGCTTTGCAAAGCTTTAAGTTCTCATTTCTTTTATTTAGCAAAATTCTTAGATATCTGCAGTTGAAAGAAATTTTCTAAAATGGAGGTACATCTACCCTTATAATGGCATTTTCTGATCCTCATCTTTCATTTCATCAGTTAAAAGAATGACTACACTGCTTAAAAGAATGCTATGCTGTTAGCAGCTTTAAAAAACAGTGCCAGGCTATTCCCTTTTTCCAAAGAAGAGCTGCTGCTTAAGGAAGGGAAGTCATGACAACCTCCACCACTCATGTGAAAACGAAGCTTCAGACATCTAATGCACAGATTCCTACACTTCCATGAGCAACAGTGAGCTCCCTATGGATTCAGTGTAGAGAAAACAGGAACATTTTCAGGTATCTACTTCATGAAGAAAAGCAGCATTGCTTTAGAAGTGCAGATTTCTCTCCACTGTGTACGGGTGAATTCCCTTATTGTGAACAACCAGGTTCACACAGAAGGACAACGGCTGAGGGTCTCCAGCTTTAAATTTGTTGACCAGCTCAGTGATGAGCTGTGTTTCATGCACTCAGGTTTGAGAGGTACAGCTGATCAGATGTTAAGAATCAATGAGTGACTACTCCAAACGAAGTAAAATAAATGGTTTTGTTTTTATTGCACCCTTTAACATTTGAAAAACAGTTGATGCAATGGGAAAAGCACTTCAGAACTGAAATTAGAATGAATAAATCTGTTTTCAGACCTGTTTTGATGAATATGACTTTCCCCTTCTGTAACAGAATCCTCTAAAATCACTGGCATGTAAAGGTGAGGGAACGAACTACAAGATAGTTTCAGACTCCAGGAAGTTTTATTAAGCTCAAGATTGGTGCCCTGCTAATGTAATCACGGACTAAAATTACAACATTCAAGACTTCTCAGACTATTTGGTTTACATGGGATTTTAACAGTCTTTGCAATCTTGTATTCTTAACTAATACATCTCTTCCAGCCTAGTAGTCTTTTCTATTTATGACAAAAGATTAAATGACTAAAACTCCCTATGAGTGGGAGTGATGGAGTTCAGCTCCAGAGGCAACAGGGAAAAAAATAGAAATATCTATTGCCACTGCTTAATATTTGTTTATCTGGGGATTAGTTGATTAACAATTATTTTGTAAAGGATTTAGCTTGCAGAATACAGATTTCACCCAGTTTCACCCAGAGCCAGAAAATATGTGAATTTAAGAGAGAGCAAGGCAATCCACATTGGATGGAGGATGAATGATAACAAACTGTTGTAAGTAGCCCCAGGAAGTAGATTGAAGGGAAAAGGGTCAGCTACAACACAGGACTGGCTAAAGAGTGAGAAATGGGAAGCCCTCGAAGCACTGGTTCTGTGAAGAGATACTGAATTATTGCTTAGACTCTCAGTACAAGTTGCTGTGACACATGCTAGGACATGAACTTTTATGAATAAAAAAATAGGACTAGGTATAAGCTTTAGAGAAAACCTTATAAAGCATTTTATTATTTTTCCCCTTTGTACCTTTGATTACAGTTTTGGGATTAAGCACAAACACTCAGCTTTTCTACAAAAGCCTTAATTTATTGTTATCTACAACTTCATCAGTTTACATTTAATCCCAAGGTGAAAGAATAAGAGTACACTGCTTGCAAGGAATAGCACTTTTTGGTACTTCATTCCTGCTTAGGATTTGGGACTTCAGAGCATCTGGGGTGTACTGCTCCTGCCAAGCTGCAAGAATCAGTTCAGGATCTGTAGGTCTCAGAGGTCAGAAGGGTGGAATACACTCCCCACATCACAAGCACAATGATCTCTTATGTGGAGCTTGTGACTCCAGGGACTGCACCCATGACATCAGCTTTTCCCTACTTTTTTTAACACGGTGGGAAGGTGCATTAGGGCAATAGAATCTTCTGAACTTGTGATTTCATCTCAGAAGCAATGAATGGAGCACTACAGACCTGCATGGTTCCTTTGTAGTATCCACGAGATAAATTATGTTAGTACTTTTGCTTTGGCATATAGAATGGACACTGCTATAAAATTCCTCCTCTGAGCAATATTTAAGTTTGGCAAAACATTGTTTTGAGCCAATTTTATGTTTATTCTTCCTATGCTAAGGTCTATGTTTCTCAGTGATGAAATACTTGTCATTTTAATGATTGAATATGAACAGATGTGTTTAACTTTCATGGTTAATGAACTCTTTGTTTCTGCTTTTAATCCCAACCTATTAAACTAATGGACTCAAATTACTAGAGTATTCAAGAGGCCATTAGGCTTTTTACAGGACATGGAATGCTAATGGCAATTCAGAAATTCAAACATTTTGCTCTTTTACTGAAATATTTGAAGTCTTCACTTGAAAAAAAAAGTTTTCTATTTTAGAAGACTTCATAGTCTATATGATGCTTTAAAAAATGTCAGTCAGCTCATTCTTGCATGTATGCAAATACTGATTTATCCAGTTTTCTCCTCTGCATGTTCTCCTCTGCATGCTTCCTTGAACATGACACTGACCTTTAAATGGAAATTAAAAATGCTGTCATACTACCTAAAAATATGCTTTGCTTGAAAATAAAACCTTTTATCTATGGCTGCTTCATTACTTATTTTAAAATCTTAAATATATGCCATCTTCCAGTGAGTTGAACATCAGGCACTATCATGTTTGAAGATGTTGAGAAAGCTGACATTTAAATTTATGATCCTCTAGAAATTTTTATTAAAGTGTCACTGGAATAACACATAAATGCTGAGCTGGGCATCAAATATAGGTCGTACAGAGCTCAGAAAATTATCTCCAGAACATCTTAGTTGTCTTATTAGCATTACAGATCTAGCTGTGGTGTAGCACAACATACATGAGATATGAAAATTTTAAGGCTGGAGATGTCTATGTAGTGTAGATTCCTAGAATCACAGAGTGGTTTGGATTGCAAGAGATCTTTAAAACCATCTATCTCCAACAACCCTGTCATGGGTAGGGACAGCTTTCACTAGTTCACATTGCTCAAAACCTCATTTGGCCTGGCCTTGAACACTTCCAGTAATGGGGAATCTACAGCTCCTCTGGGCAACCTATTCCAGCATCTTACAACCCTCAGAAAAAAGTTTTTTCTTTATGTCCAGCCTAAACCTACCCTCTTTCAGTTTAATATTGCTACCCCTTTGTTCCATCACTACAGGCCCTTTAAATTTTTTTCTTTCTTACAGGCCCCTTTAATTCTTGAAAGGCTGTTATAAGGTCTCCCTGGACCCTTTTCTTCTCCAGTCTGAATAATCCCAACTCTCTCAGCAATTTTTAATAGAAAATTAAATTCCAGCCTTCGGATAATTTTTTCAGCCCTCCTCTGGACTGCCTCCAGCAGGTCCATCTCTTTCTCATACTGTGGACCCCAGAGCCCCAGGCACTACTCCGGGTGGGGTCTCAGAAGAGCAGAGGGATAGAGAGGCAGAATCCCCTCCCTCAGCCTGCTGGCCACATTTCTTTTGATTCAGTCCAGGATACAGCTGGATTTCTGGGCTGCAAGTGCACACTGCTGTCTCACATCCAATTTTCCACCCACCAGTATCCACAAATCCTTTTCTTCAGGGCAGCTGTCAATCCATTTTATTGCTCTCATCCAGGTGCAGAACCTTGCACTTAGCTTTGCTGAACTTCATGAGGTTCATGTGAGCCCAGTCCTCAGGCCTGCCAAGGCCACTCTGGATGGCATTCCTTCCCTCAGGAAAAGTGCACTCCATCCCAGTATATCATCTACGAAGATATTAAGTAATGTTCATCCCAGTAGGGACTCTTGAAGGACATTACTTGCTACTGGTTTCCATTTGGACACTGAGCCACTGACTGCAACTCTTTGGACATGGTCACCCAGTCAGCTTCTAGCAATCTATTCACCAAACATCTAACAGTCCATTCACCAAACCCTTATCTCTCCACTTTAGTGCCAAGAATATTGTGGGTAACTGTATCAAAGGCCTTATGGAAGTTCAGGTAGAGTTATATTCACAGTTCTTTGGATCTGGGATAAAACTCCCAAATGCTGAAGCACAGTTTTGCATAAAATAGTCAAAGCAAAATGAAAGGACAATATATACATATATATTAAAAAAAAAAAAAAAAAAAAAAAAAAAAAAAGAAGAAGAAGAAGAAAAGCTTAAAACCTTGCTGTTGAAACAACTAAAGAGATATAAAAACTAATAGATTACTACTGAGAGTGGACAATCTGAGCTCTTCCAGGTAAGGGCTCATTTCCCCAGCAGGGTTTTGGGGTAGTATTTACTGCTCGAGTGCATCACCTGCTGTGTTCTGTGACTATTGGAATAACAGATCCTGCTGGACTCAACCATAAAACACTTCCAATCAATCAGCACTGGCATCTTCCTGTAGCTTTGTTATTAAAAAGTGAAGGGAATCCTTTAAGCAAATGACATTAATGTAATTAAAATCAAACCAATAATTTGCAAATAAGCACATTTTAAGGCAAGTCACTAAAAAGCTTATTTTCTTTCCAAAGTTTGGAATAATAGGATGCTACTAATTGAAAATTGTTTATGCCTCCCAGGTTCATTTGCAAAATATGGCCTTGGTTACTGCTGTGTATTACCAGCAATATATGCAAGGCAAGAAAACACAAGTATTAAATGGGTTCTTTTTGCTTTGTATCAGTGAGTTTGTCTGCATCCAGGAAAAAATATTCCAAGCATCAGCATCAGTGATGCATACAAAGGGCTAGAGATAGCTACTGTTTAGAGTAAATTGCTCAAAATGAAACGTCAGGAATAACCTCTGGAGTTCACAGACTGTGGTGTGCTTATGGTTATGCTTATGGAAGATTTAGTTTGAGAGTATTCCCATGTTTTTAATTTTTTTAACAGTAAGATTTTTTTCTGAAAGTCCTGTTGCATTCATTCTCTTTGTAGAAAAAAGAGATTTTGTGCTATCAGTCTGATAATAATGAAAAAAGCAGTGCTACAGAAATGTATTTGGGTCATTTATATTTTGTGCTTGCCAAATGTGAACAGTGAAGGATGTCACAGACAGCTCATACTCTACCATGTGTTGCAAGAGCTGAATTTATGTAACAAATTATTGTGTGGGAATTATCTGCCTGGTTACAAATTCCAGGCTAAACTGCATGTTCCCTTTGCTTTACATTTTGCCTTCAGTACCAATAATGACACAGATATATTTTTTTCTTCTTCTTGATGTTCTTAGCTGCCAGTTCTCACCATCACTAAAAGATGTGTCAAGAGGCGGCAGCAGCAGCAGCTGAGGATGTTTGAGGGTGAATTATCTGAATATTTGATCTGACAGCTAAATGACTCAGTTCTGACGTTTCTCATGCTGATAGGTCTGATGTTTTTCTATGCAATTTTCTTTAGGCCCTGACTCACAGTAAGAAGAGATGGCATAGTGAGAAGTGAACTCCAGTTAAAGAAGAAAACACCCCAATTTTTTTTTTCTCATGGTGGAAAAAAAAGTTTGAAGCAATGACCAAGAACTACATGAATGCAATGTGTAAATCACTTATTGCAGAGGAAACTGTAGCACCAGGATTTTAGATTACAAGGAAAGCACCAATATGTCTTGGATTGGTTCAGAGGTGTTTTGGAAGCAGGGGCCCTCAGGGATGGCTTCCCCTCGTTCCAGTTCTGAACCCAAAGCCAAGCAGGTATGGGGAGATGGATGCACCTCTGCGAGTAACATCTTCAAGAAAGGGAAAATGAAAGTCAAAAAAAAAAAAAAAAAAAAAAAAAAAAAAAAAAAGGCAAAAAACCCAGGCCAAGGACAATGTCAGTGGGGAAGGAGAGGGAGAAACAGACCAGAGCCTGAGCAGAGATTTCCCCAGCCCTTGGTAGGAGGGCGAGGGCAGGCTGTCCCACTGCAACCCATGGAGGAACACGGTGGAGCAATCCCTGAACGGCCACAGTGGGGCAGCTGTGGATCTGCAGCTGTGGAGGACGCCGTGCAGGAGGAGGTGACTGTTCCCGAAGTGACTCTGTGGGCAGCCCGGGCTGGGGTAGTTCCTGAGGGACTACACCTGTGGGAGGGACTCATGTCGGAGGGGCTCCTGAAGGACTCACTCCCATGAGAGGGACCCCGTGTTGGAGCTGGGGAAGGCTGTGAGGAGTCCTCCCCCTGAGGAGGAAGGAGCGGCAGAAACACCGTGTGGGGAACTGACCCAAACCCCCCTGCCCCTCCCCTGGGCCCTGAGGGGGAGGCGGGAGGGAAGCGACCCTGGGCTGTGACAAAGGGATGGGAGAAAGTATTAATATCTGGTCATCTTTTCTCTTTCTCCTGATTTTTTTTTTTCCATCTCCTCTGTTTTTTTCCTGTTATTATAATTGGGGTATGAAAGCATCCCTGTCCTTGTCTCGATTAAGGAGCCTTTGGGTGGATTTTCTTCTAAACAAAAAAAGTTCAGAAGATGACCCAGACAAAAGTCAGCTATGGTTCATAAAAGTCACTGTCGGTTAGCAACAAACAATAAATTGCAGAAAAAGCAGCAGGTAATCGAGACATCCCACAGGTGGTTGGTTAAAAACCGCAATGTGAAAAGGGGAAAGCAAGACTATTCTGGAGAAAAAAATAAATGAATGTTTATTTCCATGAAAGAATTGCATCTCTGGAAAGTTAATGTCACAGTGCCCTAGCACTGAACTTGAACAGGCAAGAGTGCAGGAGTGCTCCATCAAGACAAACTAGATTATATAACCCTTCTGGTAGCAAAAATTTCAATATTATGTTATAATTTCAAAAAGCTTTTTTTTTCCCCTCTAAGTATATTTTTAAACTTCCTTACTTTGTACATGCCTGGTTTGTATATCCTCCCATTACCATTTTTGTGTGAGAAAAGACAGAGAATTCTGATGGAATGAACATGTTCGGAGTGAGCAAAAAAGCACCTTTGAAGATGTCTTGAAAACTGCACTCACAAAATGTAGAGAAGTTCAGGTTTACTACTTGCAAGTTTACCACAACAACCCCAGTAACAGCGAGGAATGTGTCTGTATTCCTGCTTCAGCGGGAGTGTTGGACTAGGTGATCTCTGGAGGCCCCCTCCAGCCCTGATGATTATATAATTCTGTGATTCAGCCTCAGTTCAAAGCCAAACTTGAAGCAAAATTATATTTTCTGCTCTCCAGACTAGCATGCATATATGAGGTAGAAACCTAACCTTTTGCAAAAAAAAAAAAAAAAAAAAAAAAAAATAAATTTAGTTTTGAGAAATACAGGCAGGCTTTGGACCACTGGTGTACCAAATCTTTAGTTTGGTATAAATTCCCAAAATCTCATTTGTTGTTGCATGACAATAACTATTTAAATTTTCTTTTTTTGCTATCTACTTTATCTCTGACTCCTCCCAAGACCAGTGAAATAATTTGCAATGTTTTCGTTAACTGCAATTACCTTTGGGAGTGTTTTGGGTATATCACTCAGCTCTGGTAGCATTTTGTGTAAAACTGCACCTTTTCCTTTTGATTTGCCAGATGCTGGTATGTATCATCCCATTGCAGTTATATAACTGTATAAAATAATAAAACAATACTTACACCTAGTCATTTCTAGTGCTTAAAAGACAAAGAAAGCCATTCCAGAACACAGCAAAAACTATTAAAATAGACTCATCATCTAGGAAATCTTTACAGGGAGTATCTATTTCTTGCTGCTCTTTATGTTCTCTTTTGTAAATTAATCTGCTCAGCAGAAAACCTAGAATTTGAAGGTATCATTTACAGAGAAGAAACCCAGGTTTTGCATGCAAGTTTTGTCCCTTTGTACTCTTCTTTGTGTCTCTCAAAATAATTCATTTGGCTTACTTTCTGGAGGTGGAAACAAGATTTTCCCAAGCTTCAGTCTGCTTTTTTATTCTCATTTTCACACTACTCACTTCTTATTTAGCCTAGCTTCTTTAGGTGAAGTGTTTATGCTAACCTAACAACTGATGTTTATTGGTGGCTAATAGGTATGAAAAGCTTCTCTTACTCTGTATGTATTATAAAGGTGTTAATTAAATATTGATTCTTCTGACACTTTTCTGCATTTTAAGCTCTACAATTTCAGGGCTGTTATTTATTCATTTGTGTAGAAAATCTTCTCCTTTTCTTCATCTATCCTCACTAAACACTGTTGCAGAATGAGAAGTGTGGCTGTGGTGAAGGAGATGATAAAGAGAACGTTTACTGTAGTTAGAAACTAGAAACAGGGAAAGACTTCAAACAATCTTTCCATCTTTCCCATCCCCTACCTGCACCTTCTGCATCTTTAAAACTGTGCATCTCAGAATACATGTTGGTAAATATACTCTTACTCTTTAAATATGTAACGTATGTTTTAAGATGACTCTCTACATCTCAGCAGACTTTATACTTTGCCTTTGAAAATTTGTCCATGTGAATTCAATTGCATTACAAGGACAATAGGATCCCAAGGATTTGGGATCCCAAATCCCAAATCCCAAAGGATTTGGGTGACTGTTTCTGACAGTCCGAGAGTATCTAGAAGATGTGAATCACCCAGTAAACATACTCAGCAATTTATTCAAAACAGTAGCTTCAGCTTTTTTTAATTTTTCAACCAATGTGTGTTGCCTGAGGTGCACATCCATGCAGTGAAGTAAACCTCATTGACAACAGGCCTTCTTTTTAGCTATATTTTGCAAACCCCTCAGTCCATGGTTCCCAAGATTTGGTGGTTTACAGATTGAAAATCCTTCATAAAACTAATTTCTCCAGACTCAGTGGATAAATGTAATTTTTTTATTCAACAATAGAATAACAAAATAACAGAGTATTTTGAAATAGTTCACTAGTTAATTCCTTTTTTTTCTTAACAGACTTTTTCTAGAAGGAGCTGCTCCTACCTTTTGATTAGGTTGCTTGATATCACTCTGACTGGAAAAGCTTATTGAACATGACTCAGTGATGAGTCAGACTTAATAGAAGTCAAAGATGAGATACACTTGCCAGAAAAGAAAATCAAATTCTGGGAAGTTTCAATAGCAGTGTCATATGAGATATTAAAGGTAATTATTCTTCTGATTTGTTTGTGGTGAGGATGCAGGTGATGGTAGTCTGCCTAGTTTGAACACCCTACTTAATAGATGCTAACAAATTGAATCGAGTCTGGAAGAAAGAGACAAAAGCAATAAGCAGCTTAAGGAAGTACTACCTATTAGGAAAAGTGACTATAAGATTATTATCTTAGTTATGTTGAGTGCTTTTATTGTCACTTTTTCACTGATGAGATGAGAAGTAATCAGCTTACAACAAAGCAGTGGCTGTGCCTACCCTCCTGAAGGGTGTTTATTTGTCCCAGGGAAGCATTCTCTGCATCCAGTTTTTGAGTGCAGGCTCACCAGTGCTGCCCAGGCTCCCACTGCAAAGGTCAATGCTTAAAGGTGATCCTGGCTCAGCTCTTGTCCTATCACATGTTGCACGGGTTACAGTGTTTGACAAAATGAAGGCTCCTTGCCATAAAATGGTGAGGTAAACAACCACAGACATGACCTTGTGCTGCAGCCTGGGGAAAGGGCAGGGAGTTACCTCCAATATGGTGTTTTCCCCATTCAATTGCAACCCCTCTTTCAGAGATGTTTTGTATGAGTTGGCAGTGCCCTGTGCTGGGACAGAACAGGGTTTATCTGCCCCGCTACCTGCTGGTGCTGGTGAAGTTATTGGAGCTGGACCCTCTCCCAAGGGTCAGCCATCTCGCAGCCTCCTTGGTCATCACAGGTTCTTACAGATCAGGCAGACATCTGGCACCTCAATGCTGCCATCCTCAGTCCTGCCCCTGGTGTGGATGGAAAGTAGAAACACAAAACATGTCCTTGCTTGGGCAACAAAGCACAGTGCATCTGTGTCTCACAGGGTGCAAGAGCTGACTGCATCAGAAAAGATCTGTTATCTTGGGCTACATGTCTAAAGTGGCACTGGGCTTCACCTGATTGAAGTCACACCTCTTTTCACAGCTGTACCTGTGATGTAGTGTCTATATATAGGTCAGCATTGGTTTTGGCCTTTTCTAAAGAAAAATAATGATGGAAGTTAACTTTTTTGTCTGTCTTTTAGTCTTCTGACAAGCTCTCACATGCTTTTTCCATACTGAGTTTCTATGTTTGAGATAATTTTCCTTACCTCAAGAATATTACCTTGCATTTCTTCACAGATGAATATGTTCCACCTTTTTGCATATCCAGTCAGGCTGACAGCCTGGTGTCCTGCACTTGGCTGGGGTAGAGAACTGAGAGGGGACACAGCCAGGATAAATGACCTGGAGTAGCTAAGGAGATTTCTGATACCACATGATGTCTTGCTCAGTATATAAACTGTGGGAGTTTGTCAGAGGAAGGGGAGACCCTGGCTTGGGAAGGTACTGGGCATCAAGTTCTGGATGTTGAGCAATTCCATTGTGTATCACTTCCTTTATTCCTTCGATTATTATTATTATTAATATTACTACTATTACTATTACTATTACTATTACTATTACTATTACTATTACTATTACTATTACTACTACTATTTCTTTTCTCCTTGTGTCATCATATTAAACTGTCCATATCTCAACCCATAAGTTCTATAATTTTCTTCCAATTCTCATCCCCACCCCACTGGTGGAGGAAGGATTGAGAAAGTGCACCCAGGGTGTTTAGTTGCCAGCTGGCTTTAAACTGCAACATCTGCATATATATTTGCCCTTTTCTGATGCCTTCCCAGTTTTCCAAGGTTTAAACTGACATTATGGTTTTATAGAAAATTATGGTATTTAAAGAATTTCCATTATAGCTGCATCTTAGGTTAATTTTCAGAGCAACATTGGGTTTATAATGCTCACACTCCCTCTTGCTAGCAACTCTGATTTTCTTTTTTATTTCCCCTTCCCTTTCTTATTTTATTTTATTTTCCCTGAAAACATCTGAAAGAGAGTACTTCTTAACTTCCAGCACTGCTGGAATTGCAAAATTGCTGTTGCTGAGGATCTGAGGCAGGACAGTGTTTTGCCTGCTTGGGCTGCAGTGTCTTTAGCATTAGGTAAGGCAAGGATGCAGGGTGCAGGTGTTATCATGCATGTACAGTTATCCAACCAATTCCTTCCTTGGATGAATTAAAAGATTCTGTCTACATTGTTGGTAAGACTTAAACAAGTGAGAGATTACCTGCATGAGCTTCCTGACTGCCACACATGGTTGCTGCATGGGCAAAATGTAATATTTAAGATTTCAAACAAAAAAGGAAGAGGAAATTTCATGATGGTTTATTCTGGTTATGAAAAACATATTTTTAAATGAAATATATTGAAATGTATCAAAAACTTGTGTATATTAAAATCAATATAATACTTACATTTTAAACCTGAATTTAAAAATTATTGACAGCAATGGAGTTTCAGTTGCCAAGTCACACTTTAGGAATTAAACTTCTTTGAACAATTTGTCCTAAAAATTACACAATGTTGTCTCACCTCCAGCTTTTTCTCATAGGTTAGGTACCTTACAATGTATTTTCTTCTCATAATAAAAGGTACTGAGGTACTGAGAAAAGATACAATTCTAACTGTTACAGTAATTTGGAAAGTCTGAATTAGTCTAGAAAATAATGGTGAATATGGGGACCTTTGCAGTTCCCCAAATGAACCAAAGATGTAATGAAAAACACACACCAAAGAAATAAAAACAACTGAAGAAAAAAAGAGGCATCAGTTGTCGGCCAAGAAACAAAATATTACATAATACAAAATGACACCAGTTTTCTCACTTTGTTGAGGTGGCTGATTTATACTTGATGAGAATCCTAGGCATTAGAAAAACTTGGAAAGTTGAGAGATCAGAGTATCTTCAGTCAAATCTTGAGTTGAACACCTACTTTTTTCCTTGGGAAAATTTACGGAACAGAACAAGATAGACATTTTACATGCTGGCAGTGTTAGTTATAACTAAAATATTTATTAAAATATTCCAGCCTTGTTTTAAAGAATAAATATTGTTCATGAAGTCCCCTTTTCTGAGAACTTTCATAGAAAATTTTCACTTCTTTCACAAGTTCACTTGAAAGAGTAGGTTTTAATGTAGTAAAAATAGCATAGGAACAGATTTAATATACATTGTACAGTACAGTTAAAGATGCTTCACTATATTCAAATTATTATTGTAGCATAGCCATATCTAATAAAACCCTTCTTCTTCAAACCAGCAAACCATGTTTTCTTAAGCAAATTAACATCAAAAGTATACTTAGCTTAACAAAAGATATGGCTATAATTTTTTTCTCTTTATATAAATTATTAAGTCAGGCTTTTCTTTTGGCTTTTAACCAGTTCAATTTTCCCTTAGCTAATTCTCACAGTCTGAACAAGAGACTAATTTGTGCTGGGAGTAAGAAGGAAGTACAGATATAACTTTTAATAATGAAATATGAGCTTTATGCATTGTCTTCTAGGGAATAATAATTCCTTTCCTCGTTCTTTTTGTTTCTATACCTAACTTCTTCTATCACATATGCTGCCTTTAGGAGTGTGACATTTAAAAATATATTTCTAAAGTTTCAAAGATGTGTTTCAGAAAGTAGACACAAAAAATGAGACACTTTCCAGAATACATTCTGTTTTCCCAGTGTGCCTTTCCTAGTAACTGTACTCAGGTCATTCTGCTAATTCATATTCTGATTGGTTTGAATCAGATTTGTATTTATGTGTGAATAGGTACTGGACAGATTTGTTTCCTGAAATCTGTGAGACTGATAGAGGGAACATAAGTTGCATATTTGCTGTCAGCTCTAAAAGTTCTTGAAGCTTGATAAGAAAAGAATGAAGTTTTCCCTGGTATTGCTTGGGCTGTTCAGGTCAGATGCTGTAGATTAGTTGTATTGAAAACAGTCTTTGTGAAAATCCGTGGAGAGGCAGTAATTTTGCAACCACTTGAATAAAAATTGTCTCTAGAAACATATTTTCTAAATCCTTGGCAGTACCAGAGGGATCCTTTGAATCACAAGTGGAAACTGGAAGAAATTGTATGGAATGAAAATGTCTTCAAAGGAAAATAAAAGGCATGTCTAATTTAATGACTTCCCCACTGGATATCATATAATAAATGACTGAGATAAATCAAACTAAAAACTCAATTTAGCCTTCCAGTATAATGCTAAACAATATTAAGATTTTTATATTTTGAATAAAGAATCTTCTTCCTTTTTTTTTTTTTTTTTTTTTTCCTTTTAGATGTTTACAGCACATAGGGGTTCCAAGGCTTTTAGCTTTATGTGCCAATAGCTAATGATTATGGTCTCTGTTCTAAAGACCTAAATCTTTGACTTTTGCTTGTGCAGACTGTTACCCAGAAACTGTGGCAATTAGGAATGAAGTGCTCCTGTGGAAAGATCAGGGCTTGTCCTCTTTTAGTGAGATTTTTCACTGAGCAAAGCTATTCCTGTGAGCTAATACGTTTACTTTCAGTGTTAGTATTGGAGATGTGATCTGTGATCTAAAATATCCTAGGTTAAATCTTGCTTAAGATGCAAACAAGACATCACACTTTTCCCCATCTTACAGAACAACTCTAGAGAATATTTGCAGAGAAATTCTCACCTTCCAGTGACTGATTTAGCTTCATCTACTGTTTCCTCATTCTGTACACCTTGGATTCTCTTTGAGCCATTGCTCTTTAAGTGAAGTTAAAGCAGTTTAGGACATCTCAGAGTTTTCCTGGTCTCTAAAAAGCCAGTCTGGGATCTCAGATTAGACAGGACTGTTTTTGGCACATGAGGCTGGCCCAGGGATAGGGAAGGAGTGTTGACCAGGTAAAAGCCTGACTTCAAGGCTTGCACCAAAACTCCAGAAAACATTTTGAGACATCTGTAGCTTTAAAAAACATTATTTGTCATTTATATATTTCTTACATTTCTCCATCATTGCTTTTAAAATTGACTGAAATCACTGGATGTCCTAAGCATATTGTGTTTCCTTCACTCCTGGGGTTTGGTGGTTGCACATTTTTGTTATGGTTTGTTTGGGTTGGGGTTTTTGCCTACTAATTTGGGAGAACTGAATTTTGCTCGCATATATACTGTGGAATCATTCACATTTGACATATTATTTTTACCAGAAGAAGAAGGAGTCCAAGGCACCTAATGAATACATGATACACATGATATAACCCACATTAGAACCTCTTCATTATATCTCGCCCTCTCCCCTTGAAAAAAGAAAACCTATTTGGGGGAAGTTGGAAAACTGAAAGTATTATACAATGGTTCTTTAAGTCATGGAAAATCTTGTTAAAAGGCTTTTTGCATATCTAGCATGCCAGTGTGTCCCTGCCATCCTGATCTTCATCTGAAAAGTTGGACCTTAAAAGGAATTTTATCGTGTTTCCACTTTCAGTTAATGATCAATAATCTGGCCAAGACAGTCCTTCCTTTAATTGTACCATTAAGGTTTGCAAGGTTATAATTTCCATTTTCTGGTCTCCTACTTTTGTTCTGAAGATACTTGCAATCTGATTAGCTATTTTCCTTCCATCACCAACAGAATGTGGTAATGAAAGTCGCCACTGTTTAATTTTCACCACCACTAAGCTTCTAAACTGCTTCTGGTTTGCATAGAGTACCTGCTACACTTTCCCAGAATACTGAACTCCGTAACTGAACAAAAAAATCCAGTAACAGCTGCTATTCACCTCTGGTGAAGCCTTGGTACATCATTTTTTCTGCACAAGTCACCCAGACTTAGCCATCAAGTGGTTACCCTGCCAGTCTAGGTTAACTCTGTAGGTTTTCTGTGGTGGGTTGGCCCCAGCCAACGACCTAGTTTCTCTCTGCAAATGAGGCTTCACAGGTTTTCTCAGAGAGAAGTTTCTCTGTCCCATAGTAACTTTCACTGACAGGTGAAAAGTTCCACATCTTGTAGCATGGAAAAGGCTTATTAAAGCTGATCAGTAGGATGGATCTTTTCCCTTTCTCTGCTCGTCAACATTCTGACTGTGTCCTGTAGCAGCCCTTACCCTGCCACATCCCCTAACCCCAGCTTGCTTCACTAGCTCTTTAGAAGCTTTTGTTGCTTCAGCTCTGAATTGTGTATGGCCCAGGAAAATAAATTGGGTTTTTAGCTAATGAGAGGCTTGTAAGAAGCTTTATTGCTTCCCACAGTGTCCTTGAAACATTTGATGAACAAAGCCTTCTCCTCTCTCTCTTGTGTTTGTATTTGGAGCCTGGGAACACATTTTCGCAGGGCTAGTTCACAAATATTTCTGTAAATCGTTTTAATTACAAACTTTCTCTTACTTTGTGATATAAATTCTATTTTTTTTTTTTTTTTTGGCAGAGATGCCTCTAAAATGTGGCAGCATATCACAAGCTAACCAACTGTGCTCAGAACTAAACACAAGCTACACAACTATGCTTCAAACTTGTTCGTTTATCTTCCCTTCTCTCTGCCAGAGGTTCCTAAGCACACCTTTCTCACAGCCTCTTCTCTTATGTGGAGTTCTTAGAGAAGTAAAAAGCATATAGAGATTTTCCCACCTGTTTTTTTTATCAGTCACATAAAGGTACATGAGACGAACACCACTATTCAGGTTTTTTAAATTGGTTTATAATCAGTGTCTTGCTGCAGAGAAAAACCATCTGCAGCAGGTGCTCACATGTCACCACGAACTGCTCTATGAGCCAGGAATCAGCATCTTTCTACTCCAGAGAGCACCAAAGTACGGAGTGCAGCCACACACGGAGCACTTAATGCTACAGTTTTCCCTCCTGAAGAATGCTTAATCTGACAGACAGGTGTTAAAAAAAAAACCTCCCACAGCAATTGTACAGAACTTGTGTACCTTTTGAAATGGGTTTAATTTTTGCTTGATAAAATACTTTTAGCTAAGGTAGCAGTAGCTCCAAGTAAGACTTTGAATCAGCCAGAAATAAAAACTAAATGTTAATTGGTTACAGATGAAATTTAAATTCACAGTGAGACAGAAATTTGACCTTTAAGCTTTTTTTACTCTTGGTTAATTCTCACCCTCAAAAAATGTACTGCTGTCAAAATGTTACTGTATTCTTAGAAGTTGTGCTAGAAGTAGAAAGCAGATGTTCAAAATGAGGCTGAAAGTAGACTATAATAATGAAGTAGTCTTATCCTAGCCTGGCTGAACACAAGATCAGACACATACAGTTGTAGTTTACTTTCAGGAAGATTAGGTGATCATTGTGGGAAAACTGATAATTGCTTTAAGTGGTCAAATAGCAACCTCTGCTACTCAAATATTGTGCTTGTCTCATTAAAACTGCATCTAGGAGAATCAAGATATTCACTTTTTTGTAATTCAAGGAAGGTACTATTTTCACTTCTTAGTCATTGTCCTTTACTTGAGTCTCTCTGTCATCTGTAGTCTCTCTGCCATATAAAAGAGATTATTCCTAAAACCAATTCCCAAAAAGTTCAAAGCACTATATTAATGTCTCTCAGTTTGCTGTAACTGCAAGGCTTTATCTAACATATATATACATTTCCACATGACACAATAAAGATATCAATCCTAGGTTTATTCTAAACTGTCAAGTAAATAGGCTTGTTCACAACAAAGCAAAGATCCTATTGACTTTGCTGAGGAGAGAGAGATAAAGTCCCTAAGTTTTACCTGGCCCAAAATAACCCACTGAAGTTCTGATTTTTTTTTCCCCTATGATATCAACCAAGTATAAAGAGGGGAAAGTTATCTACAAGGACACTGGAAGAAAGGACACCTCTTTGTTCTGTCTTGCCGTGGAGTGCTATCACCTCAGTTTCCCTGCAGTCCTATTCAATACCTGTGACTGCAGGGCAAGGAACTATTTAAAATGAATCAGAGAGGCAGAACCTGGGCAAAGGGCATAAGGGATGCACAGTCAGTGTGAGCTGATCCAGTGTCAAGACGAGAAAATACTGCAGCTACTGTGATCCTTCCCTCTTGAAACACCTTCTGATTATTACACACACTTGCTATGTATATTTTATATTGGGATGATGGCCCATGTCTTACATATCACCTAGCACGTTGGGTCTTGTCCTGCTTGCTGTCTATGGATAAAAGCACAGGAACAGGAAAAAATCAAGGCAGAAAAGTGGAGCAAATTGTACAGAGGTGGTCAATGGTTGCACTTGATGATCTTAAAGGTCTTTGTCAACTGAAACGATTCTATGTAAACTAAGGAAGCTGTCTGCACCCTGAAAGGCAGGTATTTTAAAACTTGGCAAATGTAGCCTTGCCAAAGCTGAGGGTAAATTTGCAACCTTTGAGCTGGAGCTCAATAATTTTTTGGTCTAGAGGCATGAGTCTGCAACTTCTCAATGTCCAGAAACTTTTCTTGCCAGACATTAAGCCATTGACGTAGCCACAGCATGAGGCATAAATACCTCAAATAGAGCAGCTGTGGGAGATGCAGTCCATCACAATCCTTATGCTAGGATTTAAAATATGTGATTGCTTTATGTCAATCCTGTTTGATTTTCCTTTCTTCATGCACACATCCTTACAGACAAAGTAAAATAAACTGTCTTCCATCAGCTCCACAGGATTAAGATGAGATTGAAAGAGTTAAAAAAAGACTTGTTAGGAGATCTCTGAATTTTCACCAGAAAATTCATATGCAGAACCAAGAAATAAAAAACGGAATAAAATAATAAAAGGGAATAAAATAATAATAAATAAATAGTGTAATAATGATATAATAATAAAATGGAGGTTTGCTTAAAGAAGTCTCTAGAATTACAGTCTCAGTGGACTAGCCCTGCTAACCTGTCTTTTGTGTGTGTTTTGGGAAGGAGCTGGGTAAGGACATGACTTGGAACACACCTGTGTGTCAGTGGTTGGGGAAGGAGGAAGAGGCACTAGTGCTTGCACACATGCACATGGAAATCTTCACCCTTTGTTAAACGTTTGTGACAGCTTCTTCAGAAACTCTACAGAAATGGCATTTCCTTCATGATGATGAGGATGATGCAAGGTGAGTGTCAGGCAACTTTCAACTTTAACAATTAAATTGTTACAGGGCACTTGTAATGGGCGCAGACCCTGGCCCATCACCTGGGTGTGCCAAAAGGGAGTTTCTCACTCCAGTTCTTTGGGGAAGAAATGAAGATTTAAAATTGCACATTCTCCCTTATAGAAGAGAGTAATCCTGACTATTTGGAGAGCACAGAAATCTGCATCAGTGACTCCCTGCAAAGCAAACCATGGGGATTTCCACCTCCAGATGAAGCAGAAGTTGTGTGTGTGGGGAGCAGCCTGTCCTGTCCTGTCCTGCCCTGTCCCCTGAGACAGCTGCCCTCAGACTGCAGCAGTTAAGGAGTCTTTATTCTGCTGCTTTGCCTTCACTGAGTTACTGTGACAGGGTTGTCCTCTGAAAGGGTTGGACTGGATGATTTAACAGCTCTTTTTTGTCAACACCTCATATAAATCTGCACAGTGAATATTTAAGAGATAAAACCCCACTGCAAGTAAACAAACAGTAGAAATAAACAGAAATGTCTGAAAAGAGAAAAAAATCCCCAAACCAACAAAAACAAAAAAAACCCAAAACAACAGCAACAAACTTCAAAGGAACAGTACCATTATTTTTTTTTTCAGCTCCTTAAATTCTCTTGAAGTCCAGATAAAGCAGTAGAATGTTTTTGATTCCAATCTCTCAGCCTGGTAGAGAAATTTCAAATTTA
Organism: Heliangelus exortis; assembly: GCF_036169615.1. Lineage (NCBI taxonomy): Eukaryota > Metazoa > Chordata > Aves > Apodiformes > Trochilidae > Heliangelus > Heliangelus exortis. Next base: position 18,629,322 of record NC_092422.1, on the reverse strand, counting down.
TCTCCTGATGAGGGAGTTCAGGTCAACTCTCTCTGAAAAAAGGATTTCTCAAAAGATAAAAAGCAGCAGGATTCTCTGCATAGGAGTAAACCTCACCAGTTTAAACAAATCCTGTAATGCAGTGCTAGGTACTCTGTATTGCAGCCTGGGAAGTAAAACACAGACCTTGTTGTCCTGCAGGAGAGGAGGCAAAGTGCCCTCAGTCCTTTCCTCTGCTCTTTTTGCTTGAGTGGTTGATGAAGTCAGGAGTGTGACTTGGGAGCCCAAGGAACTAATTTAGTGTAGGACAGACTGCTCAGACCCACTTATAGGCAGAAACATTGTGAAGAATTATATTTGTAGTGTACGACACAAACTGAGGGATATGTGTCAAGCCTTGCTGCAAGGATAGGACTCATACAGCAGCAATTTTCTCTGAGAAATAAGGCAATAGGGAACTTTTAAATTCTCATCAGGCACACTGTGCTTTAACAGTATTATAGAACATGGTGATAGAAAAAATTACCTACTTCATTGTATCTCAGATTTATTCAAATGAATATGAAGTTGAAATACATATTTTACTTCAATAAAATGGGGATATTCTATCACAGATATTGTCCAAATAAAAGAAAAAAATCATGACAGGAACCCAAATGTTAGAAACATATTGTAACTGTAATTAAGTACTATTTGTTTGTTTTAGCAACAAGCTGTAAAAATCAACACATGCAGAAAGAAGTACTTCAGAAATTAGTTACAATTGCCTCACTGTCTCAGGATAGGTTGAATTCCAGTACTTAATGTGTTCCTGTGGAACATATTGAAGTGTACTTCATGCATTAAAAATGCTTGAAGTGTAATGTTCACTGGAAAAGACAAGAGTGCCTCAGGGCAAATGAGGCACATGAGCTACTCTTACTTCCAGTATCTATCTGCTGAGTTATGACAAATTTCTTTAGTCTTGCAACAGGCCTCCAATACTGATGATTGAAACATCGTTGGTCAGATTTAATAAACTTCCCTCAGTGCAAATTTTTGGAAACTTTTACTGACATGCAATAGGTGTGATAGCCCCATCAGCAGTGTGACAGGAAAGACAGGATTGCAGCCATAAAATCCTTAAAACATTCAGATATTGTAAAATTCTGTGGACTGTAGCTACAGGGGTCATACATTTGGCCAACCAATGGGGTTAGAAAACAGACAAAATTCCAGGTAGAAGAGTTTTATCTAATTTTGCCAGCTAAATCTGTTGCTTAGAGAAAAGACAATGCTTAGCCACAGATACCTTGCTGCATGTGTGTATCTTGTAATTTTTTGACTGAAGTTACTGCCCAAATTCAGCCCTAATTTAGGAAAGCTCCCTGACCTCCCAGGTGCTGCTGGTTGTAAACCTAATTTGCCCATTCCCCTTCCACACGTCTCTTTCTTACCTTCTGCAGTCCTTATCTAAAATAGGGAAAAAACATATAATTTTCAGACAGCTTTGTAGGTCAGCTGGCCCATTCTGTGTAAGCATGGAGGGAATGGCCATATTGACAATGCCAAAAGCATCTGCCCCAGGAGCAGTCCCTGCCCCAAGAACGAAATGGTGCTGAGATGTTTATATCTCCACTGCTGAGGACCAGCACCATCTCTAGGGCAGAAGACACATTACCTTGTGTTTGGACTGGATGCCAGCACTCTACATCCCACAAGCCAACTCACAGACCTTTCTAGCACAAAACACTTGGTCCCCACACAGTGCAACATGTGTGTGCAGTGTGCCTTCAACCAGCGTGCAGGAGTGATTCCCCTTTACCAATGGTGACCATGGTGACTGCCTGTGCTGGCCAAAAGATACCACAGGAGACAGAGCAGGAGGCCTCATGGACTTTCAGTAGAGCTGTCAGTCCTGCTCCCAGCCCAGATCTTCTTTCTCCTGAGACCATCTCTGGAGAACAGTGGGGTTAATTCCTCAGCCTGGTACTACACTTGGCAGTGAGCCACCCTCGTCATGGACTACAGTCTTGCTACTCCTAAATGACTTCTATCAAGTGTCTCAGATTGTCTCCTCTGCTTCTCTTCAGTTTTCTTGGCCTTAAAGAGGGTCAGCTAAAACTGCGTCTTTTGAAGAGAAATGCAAGGAGTCCAGCCAGTTATTTTGAGCTCTAGGTGGCAAATTCTTTACTGCACTTTAGTCCATTAGAGTTCCTTACAGATGCCTGCATCACCAGACACACTTTACACCTATGGGTGAACCTCTTAACCTCACAACCCCAAAATATAATTCATGGAGGAGCTCTGGACTGCTACGACTACTGAATAATGAATGTTCCTGTGTCCTGTGGCTGTAGAACAAGTTCCTGGGTCTTGGCTGATGACCTGTACATCATCACAGCAGCCCAAGTGCTCCAGTTTTACATATCATGCTATATGATTTACTACAGATTTAATCCCAAGGCTCTAATCCCTCTTTTTTTATTTCAGTTCCATTTTTCACATGTTCATCTGGTTTGTGGGAATTTCTGTTTGTCACTATGGGAGGCTGAAACATAGCCTGGAAAAATAGAATTTTGGGTTTGTGGATTCTTTACCTTCCCTTTTACCAAAGCATTAGCAAAATACATTTTTATTTCATTTATGATTTTTATGCTTCTTGAAGACAAGAGTTAGGGGAGAGAATGAAGAATTAAATTGGACTTTTTTTCCTGAAACTTCCAGTACAACACCAGAGATAATGTGGATTTTGTGGAGATAATCAGGGTCTGTTTGAGAGGATGTTGTGTTGCTAGGAGACATTAATAACAAAGTGCCATGAAAAAGATCTCTTTTTAAATTGCATTTGGGCTAGCAAATGGATAAATAAAAATTAGATTAATGAACCAGGGTATCAAAAATTTCAAAGACTGGAGGAATATTTCATTTCTATAGTGGAAAGCAATGTTAAATTTAAAACTTAATGCAATTTAAACAGAAAATACCATAAAGACCAGAACAGGCACTATGGGCTGTTAACAGCTTGATTAGAGGTATACAGATAGATTGAGTAAAGAACAGAACAGAAACAGGAACAGACAAAAGGTTCATGCGACTGCATGGCTGTCTCAACTTGCTGGTGTTAAGCCAGGTTCAACTGCATACACCCCTCATATCTTCATCCAGTGAACTGATTAAGCTTACAAAAAGAGTTTGGTCTCTTCTTTATGGACTCACAGAAAGTGCAGCCAGAAAGGACACGAAGAGGCATCTAACATGTCTTGATGCCCAAGGAGATCTGTTAAACATTAACCATACCTGGGAGATACTTGTTCAGGCCATTCAGAACCTCTCTATTTATAGGGCCTTCTCCTCCTCAGGCAGCCTTGTCCTTTCCTTCCCTGTTTTTAGGAGATTTTCCTAGTATTTAACCTAAATCTCTTTTGTCAAAGTTTAAGCCCCTTGCTCCTTGTCACATCCTCAGCTGACATAAAGAATAGTTTATTCCATTCCTCTTTTCAGCAAGTGTTTACATACTTAAAGACTGCTGTCATTCTCCTCTCAGTCTTTCCTTCTCTGGACTAAATAATCCTAATTCTTGCAAGGTGCCTGCATCCATCATGTTTTTAAAAGTTCTGATCACTTTTGGTGTTTGCTCTGGAAACTGTCCAATCCAAAGGACTTTGAGTGAAGATGGGAGCACTTCCCATGGACTTTGGAAATAAGTGGGTAAGAACGAACAGAGGTTTGTTAATTCATGGCTGAGGAGACGGGCTCAGAAAAACAGTGCATATTTTGGTAGCGCAACCTTACGTTTTTAGGTCAGCATTAAGTGTTCAGTCTCATCTGTGATTGCTAATCACAAAAACTAAGAGATGCCTGAAAATGTCAAACACAACATAAAGAGATCCCTGAAAATGTCAAATGCCTTCCTACAAGCCAAAAAATCCAGACAAAGCTTGTCCTTTTTCTGGAAATAATTAGATAAATGTCTTTCTGTTTTCCTGTGCTCTCAGATTTGATGAGGATCTTTACCTACAAATGTTTTATAAATTAATTTTTATCACAGTTGTGTTGTCAAGTCTGGAAACAGGTGATGTTGCAGTTTTAAAATTCCATTTAACTAAGATACATATGCACAATATCACCATAGAGCTTCATACTTTTTGTACTTAATGATACCACCAGGTCTCAGCAGCTCTACTAATGTGATAATGTGCCTGACAGGGCCTCTGACACAGTGATATGATGATACCACAGCCCGATCTCCCTCATCTGCCTTTAACTTTTGTGAATAGATGTGAAGTCAATTAAGAAACAGAAAAATGGTGTTCAAATAAAATCAAGTTACTGAGAAAATCACAAAATGTAGTTCAGAGTTTAAGCTGAACCACAGCAGACACCAACTGATTATGAGCATGCACTGCCAGAGTGTTTATCCAGAGGAAATGGTGAATTATGTGCAAGGATCACATGGTGAAACAGCCCTGAAAATCCACGAGTGTCCAATGGTTCACAGTGCAGAACTGGAACCTGTATCTGCTGTCATAGTTCATGAATACTGAATTATCTTTCCAGTGGCAGCCTTAACTCAGAAATTATTTCATTATTCATGGTAGTAGCAAAGTCAGGCTCTGTAGTAACTAAACGTATTTCACACACCCCACTGATTTTACCTTCTTTTTTATTTCCATAGTGATGGATTCATCAAGATCCAGACCTGCTAGAGCATTTGACCTATGCTTTAAATGTCTTCACTTTATAATACAAGATGTGGTTGAAAAAGTTCACATATTATTCAAGACGGGCAGATTTCTACAAAGTCCTATTGCAAACAAAATTTGAGAAAGACCCTATTCTTTTCCTATAGGTTTAACATCTGCACTGAAAATATTTGAAAAAAATCCATCAAGATTTTAATTTATTTTTTTAGTAATCAATGTAATTTTCTCTGTTCTGAGTATCACGAGGATCTGGGAACTATAATAGAAACTAAAAGTAAGCTATGGTGACATCTACCACACTGGGTGAAACAGGGCAAGAGAGGAATGACGTGGTGCTGCAGGGCTGCTGGCTCTCTCTGTGGGTTTTTTTCCTTGGAACAGCTGGCTCTGCAAGACAGAAACCCCATGGTTTGTTCAGGAGATGGTTTATCAAGGGTCTGTTTCATGACTAACTTACCTGTAATTGTCCTTAGACATTCTCTCAGAAGTCTTTGCAGTTTAAGAATCCCCCTCAGACCAACTGCTCAGACACATCTCGTACACACTTGTCACGTTGCAGAAACTCCATGCCCAGAGGGCTGTAAACAATCTTTCACATGTCCAAGTATTGTTTATGAAAAATACATTTGAGTGAGAGAAGGCTGTCATCTATAGGTCTGAAGTCTCAACCATACCTCATAAGTGAGGTGATGGCCCAGGAGCAGGGTGGATGTGGCAGTGGCAGCAGGGCAAGAAGAGAGGAGGAGGAGGATGACCTCTCTCTACCTCCTGACCACACTCTTTCTAATGCACCCCAGGATACCATTGGTCTACTTATCCACAAAAGCACATTGCTGGCTCATGGTTAACTTATTTTCTACTGGGACTGCAAGATCCTTCTCTCCAGGGCTGCTTTCCAGCAGGGCTCTACTGATGCACGGAGTTGATCCTCCCCAGGTGCAGGACCTTGAGTTTGCTGTTGTTGAACCTCATTATGTTTCTCTCTGCCCAACTCTCAGGTTGCTCTCTGCCTGCTCTTTGCCCAACTCTCCAGCCTGTTCAGGTCACACTGGAGAGCAGTACAGCCTCTGGTGTGTCTGTCACCCCTCTCAGTATTGTGTCATCAGTCAGTTGCTGAGGACACACTCTATTCCTAGTACAGGTCATTGATGAATCTGTTGATCCAGACCAAGTACTGACCCCTGGAGAATACAGGCCTCCAACATGACCCTGACACCATGGGTCATGACCCTCTGAGCTCTGTCACTCAACCCTTTCTCAATGCTCTTCACTGTCCACCCATCTAACCTGCACTTCCTGATTTTCTAAATAAATATTCCATTTCTCTGGATGAACACCTGGGCTTTAGAGCCTCTCCTTGTGTAAGTGAAAGAACAGATGCTCTGGAGCAGGGGAATATAACCTCTTAAATCACTACATGTTTTGGGAAGAGCACTTAGCCTCGTCTTTGGTATTGGTTTAGTGAAATAAAACCTATGCAAGAGACTGACAGAAGTTCTGTTCATGGTTCTTTAGCATAAGTTAAAAATAGCAAAACTGCAAAAAGTTTCTGAGAAAATCTCTAATTGGTGGTTGCAGAATATCCTTTATTAGGCTGCTCTGTGTGTATTTACATTTTTTCCTTTTTGATTAAAACTAGATGATATGTTTGCATTATAAATTTAATTATTTGCAACTCATCTGACTACTTTGCACTTTGTACATCCTCCTATGGCATGATCTAAACCAACAGAAGAGTGTTTTTGAAGACTTCACTATGTACTGGCTCATGTTGCAATATCAGACTATAACTGCTTTCTTTACTTGGCAATTTGCCACTTTAAAGTTGTGCTACTAATAAAAAAAGAAATATTCCACAACTGAAAAACACCTAACACTCTCTACACAAATGTTACATCCAATATTTTTTCATTTATTTGCCTTTTTTTTCCTTTGGCCAGTCTATTCCTTTTATAATTTTGGCATGTGACTCCTGAGCCTGGAGCTGAATGGCAGTTTTCTAATCACTTTTTAATGCACTGGAACACTTGATGCTTCACAAGTCTATAAAAAAATTAAAACCAAGTATACTAATAACTAATGTGAATGACTCAATAGTTTATTTTATCTATGGTTCTCAAAGATGAGTATATATCAAATCATATGCTGAACTAGACTTCAGCCTGGCTTTATGCTTCCTTTTTTTCCATTCTGTGGTTCCAGATGCTTGAATCCTAGAATTTATTTATTCCTGTCAGCTCCCACATCATCAGAATACTTTGTTTCTGGAAATGGTTTTCTTCTGGTGCCCTCCCACATGGCATAATATTTCAGATAGTATAGTAGCATGACAAAGGGTGTAGTTTTGCTGTGTGACTTGGTTCACCATGACATCAAATGTTACTTCATTTTATCAGTGTTGAGGAGATTTGCCTTGCGCTAAATAAAAACATCTCAACCTAATTCTTGGAGTTCATGCTGGCTTTGAACATTAAATTTAAAAGGTGCTTGCAATAATTATTTTCTGCATTATCACACAGTTAGGATCAGGGAGAGTAGGGACACAACATTGCTGAACTTTTTTCTTCTGCCCAGATTTTAACACCTAGGAAATACAGGGCTTTTTCTTCACTGGGTTACCTCACCTGTAGGTTCACTAATTCGTGGCTGGATAGAGCCAGTATGTGTTCTCCAGCACCATCTGCAGTTAAAATAGAGATATCATTAGATGCTATCACCAGGAGTACGCACAAGAGGCCAAAGTTCCTGTCAGGGTTATGATATAAACTGCAAAGTCAATGTTAAAGATTTAGTCACTCTTTAAAGCAATGAAAGTGTAATTATTGTTGTTCACTCTCTTTCTCCCATGAAATTAAAAGAACAGCATGATATAGGAAACAACTTTGGCTGAAGCCGCTTTTGTAAGTGCAGCCTTTAATTATTAAAACTCCAAGAGCAGTCTTTCTAGATAAAGGCTGACTCTCCACTGGAGAATTTAGGTGAAATGAAGAGGGAAGAACAGCCAGCAGGGAGCTGATTGCAGGTCCTTGATCTCTGACAGGTAGCCCTCAGGGTATGTTAAAAGTCAGAAAGGCTACCTTTAAGTGTTAGACTACAGATGCAAGCCCAGCATGCTGTCACAGCCAAACTCTGACATTCCCTGTAGCCTCCTGCCTGCCTTCCCTTTCCCCAGCTAGCAGAAATGTGGCTGGAGAGCCAGCAAATCTGATAGGTGCCTGTGAAGAATGGTGTCTTCTTTTACATTTTACTTAATTTTACCTAACAGAGATGCCCCTGTGCCAAGAAAAGTCTTCAGGCAGGGTTCCCTGCTACCTTAGAAAAACCTGAACCTGTCACTTCTGGGAGATCAATTGCATCTGCAAGAACTTTACAGCACCCACTTCTCTCCTCAGAAGGAGAGGAAAGGAAATAAAGCAGTTGGATGTAGTCTATGCTTGTAAGGCAAGCCCACAACAGGAAATATTTTCAGTTTACCGCATTTTTTTCACACTTTGTCTTCAAAAGTTAGGATTTCCTTCTGACTGTGCACCAAGGAACTGTTCCATCATGGTGCTGCCATGCACTGGGGTGCTGGATATGCTGTCTTTTTTAGGATGAAGCATCAGATTCCTGACAGCTGAAGTTCCAAAAGCCCTTCACACAACCTGCAGGATGCGTGGTTTGACATTTTCACCTGACTATATGTCAGCTTAAAGACTCTTCTGCCTATATGGCCATCCTTCTGCTTCTGATTTTTGAGAAAATAGGTATTTCAGTCTTGGTTTATACCTTCCTCAGAAAAGCAGGATCATATTAGCAGAAAAATGTTTCGAAATGAATTTTCCAGTTTAAGTCTGTATAGAAAAGACAGTAAAAAAACCAAACTAAACCAAACCAAACAAAAAACCCAAACCCTAACGAGAACAAACAAAAAAGCCTACAAGAAAAAATGTAAGAAAAAGCTGTATCTATTTATATGAGCACATGCAGATACATTGATGCATTTATAAAAAAGGGAGGAGCTGTGCCACAAGCGGATGGGCTGTGCTGTCTCCCTCTCTCTGATTAATTGCCTTGGTGTCAGGAACTGGCCTGTCCATATGTATCTGCCAGTTCAATTCTTTAAGTTTTCTGTCACCACTTAATCACCCTTCACCAGAGTGTCAAAAGCTGTTTAGCAGTCACATGTGCTTTTAGAAGCATAGTTGGGAGGGTACCAATAAATCTGTCTGGTTGCATTAATTACATTAGTGATGAGCTCTAGTCAGCGGGGGGAGCAGGAAAACTTCCTTTGAGAGCTTATAGCTAGCAGTTTATGTGTATGTGTTGTGTAGACATTCATGCTTCAGAGAACAAACAAAGCTGTGACTAATGAAGCTTTGGAAGAACTTTCTTTTACCAGCATTTTATTTCATAATTGCTCAGGTTAAAGTTTCTTGCCTTCTATTCTCAGTCATCCTGTCTGGGGACTCCAACAGAGCACAACGCTGGGTGCAGCTCTAGTCTGAACTGGTTGGAGGTATACTGGGTGCCTGAATTCTGCTCATCTTACAGAATGTTTTGCTGATTTACAAAAAAAAGGAATGCGTTAAGAATGGGAATGTAGTTTCTTCATCACTTTATTTCAAATATCAAAATTTAAGCCAGTGGAAAATAGCAAGCTGAGAAGCCCAGTGTGCACTATGGTCTTGGCGCTCTTTTATTTTCTTTATATTAGATCAAGTAAATGAAACAGGATTGTACCACGGTGTGAACATGGTCTCACCAACTGTTTAGCCAGAAGAAGATAGAAATGACTGCATTCAATCAGACCAGAGTTCCAACAAGTTTGTTTTTCTCTCAAATAGTAAATAGTAATGGACACCTTGGAAAGAATATAAGAACAGGAAAAGTATATAGTGAAATGTCCTGCACATACCATCCCCAAACAAGCTCTTTTTTTTTTTTGGTAAATGAATGGGAAATTCACACTGTCACTGCTTGCCAATGGTAAATTTTGGCCAAGGAATGGTATAGCACAAAGGGCAAGAAGGCCCATTTGCAGGAGGGGTTTAGCGAGCTGGAAGGAGGGATGCCAGGGATAGAAGGACCCTGCCAAGGTGTGAAGTTTGCAAGTAAGATAAGGAATGTTACACTATTGTAATGGTTGTGGAGGATGAGTGCTCAGGGGACATTTTGTTATAAAGACCTGTCCCTGAGGGGTGGACTCAAGGCTGGGCTGAGGCACCTCATGGGAGCACTCACAGGACTGGAGCTGTGTAAGAGTATATAAGGGATCACCTCATGCCACATATTTGAAGACTCCTTGTAGAACTGCTTATGGTGGTAGGACTCTGCCCAATGCATTGTTCATTAAATCTTCTTACATATAAGCACAGACATGTTTGATTTTCCTCAAGGTGTATAATAAAGATTTCCCAACACAATCTTCATTTCAAAGTCCACAGCTGTATGCAGAAGGATTGTTCTTCCAACTTGTAGATACTACTTTCTCCTTGTCTGCACTGAAACTGAGCTGCTAGGTCTTTGTTCAGCCAGTGAGCATCACTGAATCTTTCTGCAGCTCTTCTCCATAAGGCTGGTGCAGTATTTCCAGTCTATTTACTGGCCTACAAGGCTCCTTTCCTGCCTCTTCTGCTTACAGCAGACTTTGGCTTCCTATTAAGCTCTGAATAAGGCTCAAAAATTCTTAAGGTAAGGACTAGTTGTGAAGTTTAGAAATAATTCAGTCAGTGTTTCTCTCAGCCCAATTCTAATGGGATCTCTGAATGCCTCGTGTTCTACTTCAAAAAGAAACAGAAAGGTCTTTCCTATATTATCCAAATTCTCCTGGGAAAAATTATCCTTCCTGTGGGAAGGATTGACACACCTGGCTTAGCAAATATTTGTTTTAAGTGCAGTACCTATAAATAGGCCTAAACCTAGTGAGCACAAATGATCAGTAAGGATCACACAAACTTGAAATTATAACTCAGATCATACAGGTTACCACTTCTCCTTTAAAAAGGTGTTATTTCTATGCCTTCTATCATAAGTATGACTCAGTTTCAGATTAAGTCAAACACAGCAGACAGGCATGAGCAGAAGTGGGGGTCCTTTTATCACAGGAAAATTCTGTCGTGACAATTTATTTTTATACAGAAAGGGTGAGAGGTACAGATGATTTCACAATCTGGATGCATTAACCAAAATACTGTAAATGGATAAAATAGCCTCCATCTGCCTCTGATCTGAGGCTTTCAAGTTCGTTTGAATTTGAAACATTACAGTAATCAGGTGGAAATAAAAGCACAGTGTAGAAATGCTAGCTGAATTAATCTGAATGTTTAGCTCCAATATAACTGGGAGTATCTCATCTCTTAATTTATTAACCCTTAAATAATGCAGAATGGTGGCCAGAAGAAGAATTAAAAGCTTTTAAAATGGAAAATAATTTACTTTTCTCCCTATCCGTATGGCTGAAAATGGACTGGGGTCTACATTCAACCTGGTAAGTTGCAGCTACACAATGTTTTCTCCAAGAAGCAGATTTGCCTCCCTATTTCTTTGTTTTCCTGAGGAAGAGCAAGATAGCAATTTTTAGTGTCCAAAACAAGCTGTAAGTGCTTCACCTAAGTGCTGGAAACTCACTTAATGAGAAACCTGTATGCTTTTGCTTCTCCCTGTCCCTGGTGGAACATGCAAATGAAAAAATGAAAGAAAAAAAAACAAAACAAAAAAACAAACAGGCAATGATCTTCTTCATTCCCAGGTCTGAATTAAGACAATTTATAGTAGTGGAGTTAAAGACATAAATTCTAGTAGGTTCTTCCCTTTTGTCCTCACCCTCTGTTAAAAAAAATGGTAGAGAAGATTCAGTCCTGGGTAGAATAAGAACCTAAATCTGCTGATTCATCTGTTATTCATCTCACATTTAAATAACCACTGTCTCGTCAAGGCTCCTGAAATTTGAGCTCACTGACAGCAAGTGCAAAAAAAACCCCGAAAACCTGGATAACTGAAAGCCATTTAAACCTTTCGTTTACAATTTGAAAGTCAATATAATTAGTTTTTAGAAATGAGCTTGTTTTACTAGTTCACTTATGAAGTGAATCCATAAGTTTTCTATTTTTTTTCCTTGGTATTGCACGAGTAGCCAAAAAATATATCTGGCACTCAGAAAATCTTCTTTCCTGCCTGTAATCAGTACGCCAGCTTTAATTGCTGCTCACTGAAATCCATGCAGTGTTCTTGCTAGCTTTCAATTATTTATAAAATCACCACAGACATCTGGTACTTTGAGAAGCCTCGTGCTGTACAGTGATTTCTTATTTGCCATCAAAACAAATTTCCTTCTCAGGGAAAAGAGTTTCCCCAGTGTTTTAATTTGTATCCTCAAAGGAACAAAAAAGACACCTGATGTGACCAGGAAAAATATGTGATGACTTTCTCTCCTTTTCTCTTTATGGTAGAATGGTTTTGCACTTGTTTGTACGGGGAAGAATCATAGAATGAGAGCATCATAGAATGCTGAGTTGGAAGGGACTGAATCAAAGTGGGTGGAGAGGAAAAAAAGAAACCAAGGTGTTTCCCAATTTTTTGTGTTTAGTGGCTCAGATTCACAGAAGTACACTCAAGACAGTATTATGTACTTATAGACTGGGTGGTAGGTATTTCTGTGGGAAATCTGTTTTTGTCTTCAAGAGAGAAAAGGAATAGCATCACAGCTACTATGCTTTGAGGAACTAAATTGTAGAAAATTGTCAACTGTTTGTTTTTCCCTCAGAGTAGTTTCTCAAGTGGAAAGAAAAACCTCCTGAGTGATTTGATAGAAATTTTCTTTATCTTAGTAGATAGGTGAGGTTGATGGAGTTTACATTTCTTCAATGCATTATATGGATCACTAGCAACCTAGAACCCAGGGATAAATGAAAGATTCTGGAAGGATGCTGAAAGCAAATGATAACCAGAATTTGAGTTTGGGGAAGGGCAGCTCCCCTTAAGAAGTCAAAGGGAACAAATTAACTAAATGTGCCTGTAGAAGAGAGGAAAAGTTGCTTTTATTCATTTCCTATCTTTCAAGTTCTGATTGTTTCAAACATAACAGGCCACTTTATCAGAGCTAGCAATCAAAACAAAGAGTAGATGAGTAAATGAAATGCCTTCCCGGCTGCCAGTAAGTTAGTGCAGATTTGTTACCATCTGTGAATATTCATAACAAATAGAATAAAGGACAAAACACTCCTGCTGTGGAAGTGTGGTGGAGGCACCCACACAACAGACAGGGCAGCTACCCCAAATGAAAATTTATTCCAATCAAAATTACTCAGCATTCTGACAGATCAAGATAAACCACAAGTCACATCAGGTGGGAATAAAATATTACACAGCCTTACTTCAGAATTCCTTTTTTGCTAATACTCTTTTCAGCAGAATTAGAAGGATGGCCCAAAATGTGCACACATTCACTCAAAAAAGGGGCAAACTCACACTTGAGGGCACCCAGAAAATGGAATCACTCACCCAAAAGTGCATGAAGGCTCTCATTTCATCCAGAAGAAGTATTCACTCTTAAAAGCAGGGAGTGAAGGAGCTCAGTCCCAGGAATTTTCCTTGGGTGGTGTCCCAGACCCAAATGGAGAGCTTCTGATCACAGACCCAGAACAGACCAGAAATACATAAACGGGTCTCTGGAGGACCCATTTTTATAGCCTGGTTAGATCTGAACTGTGATCATTTATTGGCTGTGATCCCAAGGCTTTTCTAGGCTAAGTCTCCTCATGGTTGGATACCTTGTTTGTTGACGAGAGGTCCCATCTCCTTTTTCCTGCCACTGTGAGGAGAATGTGTGCTGGTCTGCACCGGAGCAGCATGCACATATGCAGCAGCCACAGTGTGCTGCCAGTGGTGTGAAAATAAGGGTGCAAAAGAGCCAGTGGCATGAAAACAAGGGTGCCAGAGGGTCAGTGGTCACCAGCTGCAGAATCTGGAGAAGTGGGTCCCTGTGAACTTCATGAGATTCAACAAGGTCAAGTGAAAAGTTCTGCACATAAGTTGGGGCAATTTCCCTTACTGGTACAGGCTGGGAGATGAAGGGATTGGGAGCCCTGCAGAGGAAGACTTGAGTGTACCGGTGGATGAAAAGCTGAACATGAGCCAGCAATGTGTGCTCACAGCCCAGAAAATCAACCATATGCCAGGCTACATCAAAAGACTCACGGCCAGCAGGTCCAGGGAGTTGTTTCTAGCCCTTTACTTGACTTTGGTGAGACCCTACCTTGAGCACTGTATATACTTCTGAACTCCTCAGTACAGGAAAGACATGGATCTTCTGGGGATCACTTATTGTGGCCTTTCAGTACTTAAAGAGGGTTTGTAAGAAAGAGGACAAAATTTTAGTAGGAACTATAAAATAAGACAAGGAGTAATGGTTTTAGACTAAAAGAGGGTAGATTTGGACTAGATATAAAAAAGAAATTTTTTACAGTGAGGGTGGTGAAACACTGGAACAGGTTTCCCATTGAGGTGGTAGAGGCCTCATTCCTAGAAAAATTCAAGGTCAGTCTGGACAGGGCTCTGGGCACCCTGATCTGGTTGACCATGTCCCTGCTCACTGCCTGCAGGGCGGTTGGACTGGAAGACCTTTTAAGGTCCCTTCCAACCCAAACCATTCTGTGTTTCTACAATTCTACTGTTAGAGTGGTAAAACACTGGAATAAGCTGTCCACAGAAATTGTGGAGTCTCCATTCTCCAAACTGTTCAAAACCCGACTGGACATGGTCCTGAGCAACCTGCTCTGGATGAACCTTTTTTGAGCAGTGGGACTGGAGTATCTGATGTCCACAGCTGTTTTCCATCATCAATTATTCTGTGAATTTATGAATTCAACATTGTTCTTACATAACGATTTTGTCTACTGCCTTGACAGCACTCAGCTTGCAAAGACAGTAAAGAGATATTTATCCAGCAAAGCTTCTGGTTCCAGGAGCTCTTCCCCAGCAAATATTCCATCTGAAAATTATCACACATTTTTCTGTCTTGGGTTGATTTTAATGTCATTGTCACAGACGGGAGCTCAAGCTCAGTGGACAGCATGGGGGACACAGCAAAGATGATTTCTATTTAAGGGCTGGAAAGCATGGATTTCTTTCCTATGACATTTGGTACATCTGTCATAAGGCAGGACTTGTAAGAACAAAATAACATGTTCCAAAAAATAGGTGTTTGCAATCTGACTTAAAATACTGGATCAGTTCAGGCATTTTAGAGGAAAAAGGAGGTAATAAAGGAAGTGTTTTCAACTGTAATACTAATTTTTCACCCTCCTCCCCACATCCCCCCAAAAATCCCAGCTGGTGTCTTCTTGGCTACAGATACCTGAGAAAGAAATCACAGGCAAATATTCCTCAATATGTTTTAAAATAGTATTTATTAACTTTTTCTCCTTTACTTATATGTGCATTTTCTACTGATGTATTTATAACTGTGGTTTCAATCACAGACTTGAAAGAATGTTCAATCTGATTTATTATTCTGAAATAATAGAAACTCACTGGATTTGGTTTCACCTTCTGGGTATCAATTTGTTTTTCAGTAGTTTTTGTACCACCTAAGTTTTAAGTTCAAATAAAATGGAATCCTTAGAGTGAATTTCCTCTCAAATCCTTTTTCTCTGCTGTAAAACAAAATCACTGATTTTTACTGGCTTCCAAAAAATCCATCAACTCATGTAGTTTCATGTTTCAGTAAGCAAGGCTTAAATGCTGAAAAGACAAAAATGGACAAAGTTATGAGGACCTTGACCTGACTCACTGCTGTGGATTAATGTAGTTTTCTTCATTGTACCAAGTTATTTCTGTTATCAGTAAAGTTTCACCACTTTCCTAGTCATGTCTCCCTAAGCAAAGGAAGTATTCTCCATGTTTTTTGTTGTATAAAACCAAAATACTGACCAAACTAAAAAAAAAATACATTTGTTGGCTTCACACCTTCAGAACTAGTAGTGGAAGTTAGAGTTCCCATAACTGTCAAATCCAAATTTCCTCATATTGGGAAAGTAACTCACTTCAGAGCAAACTCTGGATATAGCTGGATAAACATGGTCTTGAGCACAGAATGAATTTCCCACACAGTCAGCTACCCTGAGCACTTCCACTGAGACAAATTATAGAGAAAAGGAAAAAAAAAATTGTAGTAGTTGCTTTTAGTTTGACTCAGGCACTTGCTGAATAAGTAACTTACATTAACTAAGTATTCTGCAGCTGCCTCTTTCCCATTGCTCAAGGAAGAGTTTTATTTGTGTTACCAGTAACTACAATTATGTCTTGAAATCTCCAAAGGCAGTAATAATTTTCTGCTATGTGTTAACTATGAGCTTCTAAAATTATCTGAGGCCTCAGAAAAAGTAGGCATGGACCACTGGTCCCTGATTGTTCAATCTGTTCTGATAGGAGTCATGGATGAGAACTGCACAAAACCAGTCAAAGCATAATATACACACTGGAAGTATAAACATGCAGTCACATCATCATCATCGGAGAAACACAGAAAAAAGAGCCCTTAATGGCTAAAGCAGACTTAAGAAACATGGAAGTCTGAACTGTGAAGTTTTTTGCAATTGGAATGAAAAGAGGTTTATGCTAATGTGTGCAGATTTTTTCTTTTAAAAGCATGGCAGGCAGCTAAACCTTATCATTGTGTTTTGTTTTGTTTTTGGTTTTTTTTTTGTTTTTTTTTTTTTTTTAGGGTGAAAAAGCCTGAACTGCAGAGAAATGTTTCTGTATAGTGCTTATTTTTTTATAATTGGAAGCAACAGGCTTTTCTCTCGGTCTCTCATAGCAAAGTCCTCTGTGAAAGTGCCAGCTTTTCTGCCTCATATTTTCTCCCTTGTATTGTCTTACCAAATGTGCTGCATGATCTCCTTTTACAGCACTGGGATGAGCATGGAGGAAGAATACTTGGCTGAACAGTGGATCCCAGACTTCAGGATGGGGTCATGAGGAATTGGATGGGAAGGAAAAAACTGGGGAGAGTGGTAAATCTGAATCTGAGGAAAAAAAAGCAAACTGCTTTTACAGACCTGCAAAATTTCCTGTACTGGGTAAGATACTTTGAGAAACCTGGAGCCCTGCAGTGGCATTTGCTTCTGGGCTTCTGGCTGCAGATCATGCTCAGTGTGTCCTTTCTGGGCTCTTCTCTCGTTTGTAGGTGCTTCTGTCTATGGGATTGCTGTCTGTCTGCAAATCCTCCTTTCCAAGGGCAAGCTGAATTTCATTATGTTTTGCTGCCTAACCAAACTGATGTATAAGAACATGTAAATTGTGAAGAAATTATGAAAACAAGGATTCTGTGCTTCTTCCCCGGCCTGAGGATCTGATGCAATTATGTTACCAGCCAGGTCACCTGTGATGAAAACAGTGTAAGAAGCAGTGAGAAGCACAGTCTCAGTCACAGAGATGCTTAGGTCAGTGCCCAGTAGATCTAGCTGTCAGCTAGGAGGTAACAACAAAAGTCAGCAGAGAGGCTTGAGAAACGGTTGAAAAAATCTTAAAATATATTCAGCAGATGAGGTCTCATAAGAGACCTGTATTAACATGAAAAATGCAAAGTGAAGAATGCCATTTTTCATTTGCTATGGCCACTTTAGTAGTAACATGTCAGTGGAAGTTGGGCATGAGAAAGCCACAGACTGGAAATTAGACAAGGGTGGTTGCATTGTCTAGCTGGCTCTGGACCCCATAAAAGAAATATTCTGTAAAATATCGATCTAAAAATAAGTAGATCCATGGAAGCAAAATTGTAATAGTAAGTCTGACAAGCAAAGCTAAGGAATAATTCACGTGGTTATCTTCAGAACTGGGTGCAAGCAGCCAGGGCCTCAGCAGTAAAGCACTGGTGCTCTCTGCTGGAAGCAGAGAACTTGCGGTGCTCACCGGGCAATGCAGAAAGGGTGGGCATGAGAAGAGCTTCCAGAACAAGGATGAGAAAACTTGGATTATAGGCTGCCAGATAGCGTGTACTCTGCATATCTATTCATCTGCTGAACTGCAGATGATAATGGGAACTGCAAAACAGCTTCAGAGGGAACAGAGTTTGTGGTTAGTCTAGCATGGGGTAGAGGAGAGGAGAGTGGAATGTATTACAGATTATAAAATAAAGTTTAAGCCTATATCTGACAGGGTTTTCAAAAGGCATTAATTCTGAGAATGTTAGAAACATGGTCATACCACTGTGTTTGAAAACTGCTTGGTAAAATATTCAAAACTGAGAGAGAAATATACCCGTGTTTGTAGCTTTTATTTTCTGTTCTACTATTAAGTAAGTGAATGCAGAGCTTGCAGCTGCGTTGAGTGTAAGAAAACACTTAACAGGCAACACATCACCTAAGCACAAAAAGGCCTTACTGTTATTGTTTAAAACTATTCATAATTTTCAACAAAATGCAGAAAGGTGCTAGTCAAAGGGAATGTAAAATCTGTTTTCTTTGATTCATTTATTGGAAAGTACATCTCTCCAAGTCTGAGTAAAAAGCACAGCCTTGCCTTTATCAGTAGGCAATATGCCCCAGAGATAAGTGGATAGCATAAACACATAAATAAACAAATGTTAAATCAGAAGTAAACATACATATATGAGTTCTTCAAATTTATTTTAGAGTACTTCATAGCATTAGTGCCTACAGGCAGTGAATGAGATAGCTCAATGATTCATTATTGTTCAACTCAAAAATACAAGGAGAGATATTTCCTGTGCCAAGGGGCTTAAATACTAAGTAGAGAAAAGAAAAGGAGAATAAGCCTAAAGTATTATTATCCCCTTTGACAAAGTCAAAATTTAGGTATAAAGAGCCTGAGTCAGCAAAATGCATAGGGACACACTTAAGTACATTCAGTACTTCAAGTATTTTATGTATTTTGCTGAATGGAAACAGCATTAAACACATTCCTATCTTCTGCATTGGATGAAGGTTACTTGACTTATTTGCACTCAGAAAGGACTTCTGAAGCAGAAATAAGAATTATCCTGGGAGCAGCCCATTCTAGACCTAGTATTCTAATTTAGAAGTTTTAGTCAACCAAAACAACCTATGCAGCCTATGCAGAATAAGATTAAGTAAAATCATTTATGGGGGAAAAAAAGGTCATACATCATTCTACCACAAAATGCATACTGGGAGCATGGCAGAAAAATTATAGGGAAGATGTCGAGGAAAACATGTCAAAAACTGCAATGGATTATTCCTTTGCTACAATACCATTGTTTGGGCCAATATTTGCTGTACTAGTCAATGCTGGCCAAGCATTAACATGAAACAAATTTGTTTCATAGTGATATCTGCTAATATTTAACAGGGAGCTCACACAATCAATTTTCCCTTTGCATTTTATTAACTGTTTCAAGAACCTGTGTCTCTGAACACAACAGAATCAGCCCAGAGGAAACTTGGGCATTTCTTCTTCACTAACTTGGAAACAAGCAAGAAAACAACAATCTAACAGAAAGAGGAAATGTTACCCCCTTGTTCCAGAATACAGCAATAGCCCAGAGGAAGTTTGCTGGTGCAACCGAGCAAATCTCTACTTAAAGGACATATAGCTGGAGAGAGATACAGGTGGAACAATTCAACTCTGAATTAATTATTTATATTATATGTATTTTTAGATGATTGTTAAAGCTAAACCACCTTTATGGACACTAATGCAGTAACACTGGATAATTGTGAACCTTAAGTGGCAAAAAAATAATTTTGGTTACCATTTGTATGAAAAACAAATCACTGTGTATATCCTTAACATCATTATTTGTATTCATTCAAAGCAACTTAGACACTGGACTTCTCAGTGTATGCAAACAAGATGAACAAGTTGTTTACTAGAGCTGAAGGAACTGTTTCTTCAGGGCCTGTCTGCTACTACTGAGAGAATCAAACAGCTCTCCATTAAACTTTATGGTAATTCAGATTCAAAAGTATCTTTTCTGTATCCTTTCAATGCTATAATTATCTGTCTATGAATTCAAATATAGGAACGGGGTTTGTCTATTTACCTATCAGGTTTTTTGGAAATAGCAAAGGAATTCATTTTATTTCCCCACATGAACTTGCCTTCCAGGCAGACAGATGAAATCCTGTTGCAAGATCATTCTGTACTGGGATTCAGGTGATAGCATGTAAGTCATCTAATTTTTTACTGACATAATTCCCTAAATAAAGAGGAAATTATTCAAGCAATGTGCTTAAAAAGACAAATGGATGCACTTCTGCAAGTTGATTGTAGAAAAATTAGACACACAGCAAAAATCCTGTTCAACGTTCCTCCATATTACCACATGGTGGCCGTATAACCCCAGTGATGTGGGCTGCTGCTGTAGTAATGCAGAAACTGCTGATAATTCTGATACCATTTTTTGTGCATCTTGCACAAAGATATTTCATCTATGCTACAAGTAGATCTTCCGTGGAAATGATAATCTCCTACAAATTCACTAACATCTAAAAACTCAAGCAATGTAATTCAACAAACGAGGCTGTGTGATTATTGGGCTGGTTATTTAGACTGAAACTTGTCAAAATTAAAGTAATAGAAGTACAAAACATAAATGGACAAGAATTGAAAAAATCTTACAGAAATTTTTAAATTCTTTTATTCAAGTTCTTCTGAAAATGAGTTAATTTACTGTAAAAATTATATTTAAGGGTTGTTTATATTTTGTTAATAATAACATCTAACATAAAGATCATGAACATTCTAATAATGCATCCATTACACCAACTTATGCATTGAAATTGGCTTACCTTAAAACAAGTGTCATGTTTGAGCTGCCAAAACATTTCTGCAGAGCGCTAAACTTGCTCCTGCTGCAGGATTAGAGTGGGCTCACTTTTATCATGACCTCAGTGTTTTGCTGGTTCAGGCCTCAGTTCAATGCCCAAGGCAGCCAGGGATGGGATTTGGGTGCTCCAGCTGCTTCCCACAGGAGCAGGACCCACAGGGTTTGGTAGATATGATGTGCTCCCTGGGATGCTTGGGAAATGTTCAAGAGCCTGACTTCAATCCGTTGTCAAAACACATCAAAATTTAGAAAGAACTACACAGAAAGGCCAAACAGCAGGAAGTCCATCTGGGAGACTTTTAACTAGAAATTATTAGAGATTGGTTTTATTTCCCCCAGGGAATAGTTCGACATCGGTGAGAAAAAAATTAAAAGATGAACGCTTTCTAGTGAACATGCCAAATAGTGAATCAAAACACGACCGTGGGACCTAGTAAGAATGTGATGATAATGCCAGACGTGTCTGTCATCTCCTGGGAGCATGGTGTCCTGGGTGGAGATGAGCCAGCATTTACAGGGCTGTCTCTTAGAGATTTCAAAAAAATCTGTAGACAAACCAGTACCTAATCTGGACTAAACTCGGGGGAATGGCACACGGATTTGACAAGCCAAGGCTTCTCCATGGAAAAGTCTTGTCTTCATCGACCTATGACCCATTGCCTGGTACATCAGCCCAGATCTGCTGGCATGGCCCTTCCTACTGGCATTTTGTGCTATAGTGCTTTCCAGGTAATTGCAACTTCTGAATTAAAAAAAACCCCAGACCTTACTATCAGCATTGTCATAGAATTATAGCATGGTCTGGGTTGGAAGAGACCTGTAAGATCATCTAGTTCCAACCCTCTTCCAAGGGCAGGGACACCTTCCACAAGACCAGGTTGCTCAAAGCACCATCCAGCCTGGCCTTGAAGATGTCCAGGGAGGGGCATCCACAACTCCCCTGGACAACCTCTGCCAGTGTCTCATCACCCACACAGTGAAGAATTTCTTCCTTGTATCTAATCTAAATGTATTCTCTTTCAGTGTGAAATCATTTCCCCTCTTCCTATCACTACCTGCCCTTGCAAAAAAAGGACAAATTCCAGCCTGTGGTAGGAATGAGACATGGGATGAGCCCAGGTCCCTAGATGGATGATCTAGCCCAAAATTCAAATACCTAAAGAGCCAGCTGGTAGGGACACAATACTTTCTGTGAACATAATATTCTGTGTGGAATCCCACATCTAAAACACTACATCTAAAACCTGCTAATAGCTTCGAGGAAAAAGAGATCATGCCCAGAACAAATTCCTCAATGGGCATAGTAATTCAGTCAAGGGAGTGAGGACAAGCAGTGTTCAGCCAGCATGAAGACACTGTGGGTGATTTCTGCCATGTCACAGAGCCAAATTCATGATGCCAGAAAATGTCACTGAGGGACTATCACCCCTCAGCTTCCCACACTTTTCCCTCTGTATTTCTTCACCAGGCTATAAAGTCATGGGACTTAGAGCAATAAGAAATTCAAGTTCTTTCTGAAACGGCTTTGTAATAATGAGCATTGTCTTGGAAAACTGGAATCACATCTTGAATATTCTTGAGAAAATGCCTTCATTCAGAAGAGATGCATTTCAAGGAAATACCATTATTGTTTCAGGTTGCCCCTTGTGTGTTTTGTAAATCTTCAAAGTGGCTGGGACTATAATTCATCTGGGCTGTGGGCAGAAGGAGCCATTTCTTCCAAGAGAGGGACAGACTGCATGTGTGTGTGGTCCAAGAGAAAGCAGCTTTAATCATGCACTGAGAGTAATAGGCATTGTACTGTGACTAAATTTACTGTGCTTTCTGGCAGACAATTTCTGCAGGGAGAAGTGGTGCGTTTCAAACTCTAATCTTTGTTTTGTCTGTAGATTTTCACTCTTTCTATGCTAACTTGATACTAAGGGCCTGATCTTCACACAACAGGGCCCTAAGTCAGCATCTACTTTTACAGTCGAGTACCTACCACATGTGCCTCTGAGTGCAAACAGAGACGACTCACAAAGACCTGGGGATACATTGCTCTGCAAAGTCCCTTTTTGCTTTCATGTATGTTAAAGATTCTACACCACAGTACTTATATTTATGAGAATAACATGACGGCTGTTTAGTTCAGAGACCCATTTTATTCTTATCTCATTGCCAAAGACAACTGAAATACTGAAGCGCAAGAACAGGGCCAAGTGTGCGGTTAAAGTGAAGTCCCCAGCTCAGCATTTTTTGTACATTTTGATTGTCAAAGCTGCAGCGTTTTCAGATCTTTTCAGATTTAGTCATCTTCTATGTACAAAATTAAGAGAATTAAAGCTAAATCCAAGCATACAATAACACCATAAGACCCTCATTTTTCTCATTAAATGAACAAACATGATGTGTTTTCCTACAGTTTGATTTACACCATCACCATTTGGAAGCACAGTCATTGTTTAGCCAAACCTGCCAAATGTTTTCTATTTAATTACACAATGCAACCACAAAGTCTTCTAGGAAAAGATTTCTTGTTTGCTTGTTTATTTAAGTTGATGAGATCCTTCATAATAACTAGATATAATTCTCAGGAAAAATGTTCTTGAAGAAACAACATTTATAAGCAATTTAAACCACAATAAAGTAGTTGGATGGTTTGGGGTTTTTTAAAATTCAACCAAGAAAAGAAAGAGGTGGAAAAACTAGGACGGAGGGGTTTTATTTTAGTCCCAGTAAGAACAAAATTCTATGGAACAATAAAGAGGTAACAGTGTAGTGAAGTTGGGTGTCACTTTATGTTTCAGAGAGCAAGTAAAGAGTGCATAACATTATTCGTCTGTCTTCTGTCCTCCTGTCTTTCTGCTCTGCTCACTGTCTGTCACAGCCAGACAATCCTATCAGTCTAGAGTTTTGCTTTACTTAGCTCTGAGGATGATGTGTCTCATTGTCACAAGATGTAACCGGAGTAAGTAGTTCAGATTCTTTCAAAGCTAGATTATATTTTCATGAATAAAAATATCATCTGAAGTTGTATTATCTCGAGTCATAAGTATAATCCTTTAGGGCATAAACTGATCACCAACAGGTTTGACAAAGGAATGTCTTCAGGCAGTGTATTATTACCAGTGATGAGTGATAAGTTCTGTTATTTTCCATACAGAAGTACTGACTTGCAGTCAAAATGGTCTTTTAATTTATTAGAACAACATGACAAGGAAGAAAAAAACTGTAATGTCTTTCCAAGAAAGACAGGCTATGTACACAAAGGATCCCCTCAGTGCAGACAAGGCAGCCAGCACAGTGCTGGAGTCACTTTTTAAATGGCAGACTGTTTTCACTTTTAAAGCAATATCATTAAGTAACCTTAAATTTATTACTGAAGAAAGCAAACCTGCTGATTGAAAAAATGAACTATTTCCTCTTACAAATATATGCCCTTCAAACTCTTAAGTTTGTACCCTCTCAAGGTATGTATGTTGAGATGTATCTCCTTTTGTTTTCTTTTTTTTTTTCTTTCTGTGGTGAGAAAGGAGGTTCAAGCCCAGTAATTCCTTCTCTTGCATCTTCTCTGTTTTTTCACAGGTCTTGTGGGCTTTGGGGTGAGCAGTTCCGTTCCTGACTATCCTATTGTCTCCTGTCAAACAAAAGATATTTTTGTGGTACAGAGGGCAGTTGTTTCCCCTTGCATCTCCTGGCAAGAGACAAATGGACTCACTGGCAGCCAGAGACTTCTGAGTGCTGATAACCACTCTGGGGCAGGTAGGTAACAAAAGAAAACTGATATTTTCCAGAAGAGCGGTGGGCTGTAAAAGAGAGTGGCATGGTTATTGTTTCAGAAGGATAGGCCACTGGATATTGCAGGGGAAATGGGAGATAACAATACTTGTGTCCGTTCTTCAGCAATTGGGGTGACGTGGTGGTGGTGGTAGATCTTGCGGCCTCAGCCCATTGAAGCTCTTGCCATTTTTAACAGTGGCAGCTCACATAGTCTTGTCCCCTAGCAGCACAAAGGGGACAAAGTCCCCAGCTGGGAGTGAAGCACCTGGGGGTGACAGAGCAGTTTCTGAGGGCACAAAGAGATGGCACCATGTGGGAAGAACTCAGAACCTGCAGGGGAGGGAGTTGACTAAGCCCCCAAAACACAGATGCCAGTGTTCAGCCTTCCATGCTTCCTCTCCTCCACATGCAATTTCCTGAAAAAGGAAGCATCATTCAAATTGTTTTTAAATAGGTTATATATCCCATGTCATTACTTCGATTTTAAAAAGTTCTGCAGAACTAATTATTTTTAATGTCGCTTAAAAAAAAAAAAAGGTGTGGTAAAAAAAATTTTTTTACTCTGGCAATTTAAGTTGAGAACTCCTATAAAATTACCAAGAGTCATTTGAATTGCATCTCAGAAATAGGTACTACCTTTTATGACACTCACTCCCTTCTTTATATAATGTTTAACCCATGGAGCTGTAAAGGTTATACGAGCTGCATACTTTGCAAGGTTTATTCCCATCTCACTGTTACGACACACAAATAAGTGACCTAGTAAGTACATCTAAATAAATGAAGACAGAGAGACACAAGCCAAAGTGAAGCATTGCTTAGTTTTAATCCTGCCTCATTTGGGGCACTTCTTTGTGAGAATCCCGAAGTAGTTGAAGATCTCTTCAAAGAAAAGCTAGTTATAGAAAACTTATCCCCAGCACTCATGTGATCAGGTAATGTACTCGATTCACACAAACAGGTAATCCACAGCGCTGCACTCTAGACGGTTAAGTGGCTTTAACATAAACTTCTATTGCAGAGGGCTGGAAAGCAGATAAAAGCTTCATTTGTCTTCTGAGCCCTCACTGAAAATCTGCCCATTATAAAGTGCAGACCTGTATGAAGGCTCCTGGTGCCTTTTTGATGTGGGGGATGGAGCACTTTTGGCGAGGAGTCAATGACCGGTGAGCTCCCACTCAACTCACCCGCTCCCCTGAGCCTCCCAGCCTCGGCTGGGCCTTTGCTCTGTTGCCCAGCACCAGGGAGCTGCAGCAGCCACTGAGCTGGCCCAAAGGCATCACCATGGGAAGACACATCCCTCGGTTCACAGATAGAAAACAACAAAGGTTTGCTTATGGCTCCTGTGAAAAATAGTTTTTTTGTGTAAGGATATTTATCATCCACTCATGTCATCGTTCCTGGGTTCCCGGTGACAGTCGTGGCATGGACAGCATACAGAGTCTTTTATCTGTGAATGTTAACTTTTCTTTGAAGTCTAAGCATGAAATATATTACAACAAGTTTACTGATAGAAGAGCTGGAATGACTTCATAAGAGGAGAGGATCACAGAAACAGACACATAACTGTTTGTGGTCTCTGTTTAGAAAATAAAGCTATATTCAAAAAGCACAAAACTAAATAAATTTTGCATTTGTTCCTGAAGTCTGAATCTGGGACCCAGTCCACCTCAGTGAAGCCAGCAGGAGTCTTCCTGTTGACTTCAGTGAACTTTTCATCCAGCCTCTGCTTGGTCTGAGGTTCTTTCTGATTGAACTTCTTTCTTTCCTGAAAATACAGACAGGTTTGGGTGAAGCTGGTATGTCATACACATCCATCATCCCCCGGGACATGGGCTTCTAAAAGGGATGCGGGTACCCACAATAACTTTCCTGGGAGCTAGGACAGTCATCCTTCCTCCTACGTGGCTATGGTGTAAAGTGGTGGGATACTGTCAGCCTCTGCACCTCCACATCCTCCTGCAGTTTCTCATGCTCTTGTAGCTCAGGAGAAATTTTATTTCAAAGCTTGAATTTTTTGCAAGTCTTGCTGAGACTTTCTGTTTTCTTTGAACGCCAGTTGTTCCAGGGTTAAATAAGTAAACCATCTGAATGACAAAAAAAAAAAACAAAACCCCACACTCATCTTTTAATTGGTGTACCACAATCTAATCTAAAAACCTAATATCTATGTCATACACCAATGCCAAATCTGGCACTGTAATCTTACATCTAAAAGCTAATCCTGGTAGGGCATGGAGATCCATAAGTGCATGTTGACAAGCTGAGTTCTGGAAATCCCCTTATTTAAGGAAAAATATTTTCTTTTCACTAGTGCAACTTGTTAAGTGTGGGACAATTTGTGCTGCTGCCATTAAATATCAAAATTGCATTTCTGAATGAAGTTAATTACTTTGCAGTTATGAGCTTCTGGAAGAAAAAGCCCATGTGGGCTGTGTGCCACTGAGATATGTTACAGGAGCTTTGCAGCCTTCAGACCCTTCATAATCTTTTGTGTTTGCTGGTAGGGGCAGCCCACCCAGCATAAAACAGGATGCAAATGATTTTAACAGACAAGCATTGTGTTGACCAAGGTTTCCAGTGTTTAACTATCCAGAAAGGTTTAGACAAATTTTTCCCTATGGTAAAATACATATGTTACTTTAAAGATGAAGAGAAATAAAATGTGTTTTTTATAGCCTGAAATATCCTTAACATTGCACATGTGTGTATTTCACTTAATCATTATTTTGATAAATGCCCACACGTGGTTCCCACTTAAATTAGCAGATGCTATAGTTTCATGAAGGACCTGTTCATGAAGGACCTGTTTGCCAATAAAAACAAGTGATGGATCAGCATGTGTGAGCTACTGAACCTCAGCAAAAGCCCAAACAAATGAGGGAGAGAGGAAAATGCTTCAGGTCACAGTCAGCAGATGAGAGCTGGCCAGATGTCTGTCTGTAGCAGAGAAAGTGCAGTATGGATTTCAATGTATACCTGTGTTTTTATATAGCAGCAGCCACAGGGAAGTTCAAATACTTGGACTAACCAAAGCAATGGTTTTGAAGTTTACTTTTGCAGCTGGGGGTCAAAAATAAACAAAAAGGGAATGTGTCTAAATCTGAAATTTCAGACATCAGATGGCACTGAAAAGGTCATTATCTGCAACTTAGAACACAACAAATAAATTCAAAATGTCGCAAGTCAGATGAAGGTTGGTTTGGGTGATTTTGGCAACATAGAATGCAATCTGTGAGCAGCTGAAAATAAAACTGTGTTTTAATTTTCTCTGATGTATTTATTAAGTAAGGCATACTATAAAATGTAACATATCTAAACAGTATTTTCGCAAAACTGGGACACATACAGATAAATGGAGAATATTAGCTAAAAAAGATGAAACCGTGTCGTTTCTAGCAAAGAACCAAGATAAACAGTTACATATTAAAAGCTAAGCAAGTTGATTTCCTAAACACACAGGCAGTAAATGTAT